>NW_027671586.1:600000-942000 GCF_964165515.1 Mesoplodon bidens | reverse complement strand
GGCAGAAACGACACGTACTAGGCACACTGCAACTTTGATATTGGTGACCTAGTGAGAAAAGCACTATTTTCCCCCCTGGAGAGCAGAAGGCCTGTGATGTCAAATTTCCCTGAGACAGTGCTGTTCTCTGTCTGCTCTTCACAGCTAGAGTGCCTTCACGGAGAGCAGAGTGTCCTTGGAGAAACAGAGAGTGTCCTGTGCATTCCAGGCGGCACCCCAGATCACCCACTGCAAAAGGGAAATGTACACCTCTCTCCACGGTTCAAAGGATCGATCGGATGGCCCATTCACACATCGAGGCGTTCAGCGGTTTTTGCACGGCCTTCTGGAGAAGTACTGCTGGATCTCTAGTATGCTTTTCCTATGGCACCCACATCCTCACTGCGTCCCAGGGCACAACACTGTGTAGAGGAACACACTTCCTGGCTGACTGAGCAGCACCATGCAACCTAAGGCCTCCGGATCACCACTCTCAAAGCAGAGTGAAAGGCCAACCTCTGCTTTTTCTCCACAGAGCTCGATGGCCAAAACATTCAACGGACTCTCTGAACACAGCACTAACTGCTCTTTTGTAGGTGACATGTCAGGGGATCTCAGGGCAGAGCGTGAGCTGCAAGGAAAACACACTTCCCTAAGTGTCCGTTCCGGGTGCACTTACTTGGCGGATCTCTCTCTATGCCACGCACAAACTAGAGAGGCCCTGCACTTTTCCAAATGTAGATAGATTCGCCTGAACACTACTACGCTTCGAGAAGCTGCGAGGACACGTCGCAACCTCCCCAAAACTTTACGTCCCATAGACCAGCCACACCTTGCACATCACAACTTCCTCGGGTTCGAACTTCATCCGGGAAGGGGCCAGAGTGCCCCCTTCTGTCTGTTTTGGCTCGCTGGAAACTGATCGTACTCGGGCAGTTTGGAACGTTCAGTTTGGCCATGTATGTGCATGGCAGCACGTCCCAGCTGTAAGGAGGACCGCTGCAGCCTCCACGCCGCCTGAAATAGAGTGCTGCTGCCAGTCTCACGTCCTGGAATGTCCTATGTAGGAAAAGGGCGTTTCCCTGAGGGCAATACGGTGCTCCCAGTTCCCTGCAAGAGGCATGGGAAAGGCGCCAATGCCTAAAGGGAAAACGACACTGCCTGCCAGGCTCATAGTAAGGTCCATGTATTGCATTTGGAAGATTGGGCATACATCATTGGCCAGGAAAACCTAGTACACGGAGTGCCTTCACGTTAGTGAGCTTCTCGGAACTCTGGGAATACTGCGTCCTCCGCACCTCCCATGAAAGAACACTGAGACCTGAGGATCCCTTCCTGGGCGACTTCACAACCCTCAGGGATCTTGGGCCTCCGGGCATCTCTCCTTAACGCCGAGTGAAAAGCAGCACACTGCTTTCTTCGTTGGAGAGCTAAGTGTCTGAGCTTTCTAAAGTCCACCCAAACACGGGTAGAGCAGGTCTTTTAAGTGTACGGCCAGGGGCTCACAGCACTGCACCAGGGCCACAGTGAGAAAACACGCTCCTCAGTGTTTGTCTTGGGAAGCCTCACTGGCCGTCTCTCTAAGCCACGCAGGCCGTTGACTTTCGAAGCAACCTGAGAAAGGCGCGGTTTGCGCCTGAAACACCCAGAGCCCTTTTATAAGGTGTACGGGCGTCGGAGCCTAAAGCAAGTCAGCGGGGACGTCACGCCACTCGCCGCAGGCAGAACGGCTCTGCTACGAAGGTTCAACGGGGAAGGACAGGGTGCCGCTTCCGACCCTTTGACTGTGGCAGAAACGACACGTACTAGGCACACTGCAACTTTGATATTGGTGACCTAGTGAGAAAAGCACTATTTTCCCCCCTGGAGAGCAGAAGGCCTGTGATGTCAAATTTCCCTGAGACAGTGCTGTTCTCTGTCTGCTCTTCACAGCTAGAGTGCCTTCACGGAGAGCAGAGTGTCCTTGGAGAAACAGAGAGTGTCCTGTGCATTCCAGGCGGCACCCCAGATCACCCACTGCAAAAGGGAAATCTACACCTCTCTCCACGGTTCAAAGGATCGATCGGATGGCCCATTCACACATCGAGGCGTTCAGCGGTTTTTCCACGGCCTTCTGGAGAAGTACTGCTGGATCTCTAGTATGCTTTTCCTATGGCACCCACGTCCTCACTGCGTCCCAGGGAACAACACTGTGTAGAGGATCACGTTCTTGGCTGACTGAGCAGCACCATGCTACCTCAGGCCTCCGGATCACCTCTGTGAAAGCAGAGTGAAAGGCAACCCTCTGCTTTTTCTCCAGAGAGCTCGATGGCCAAAACATTCAACGGACTCTCTGAACACAGCACTAACTGCTCTTTTGTAAGTGACATGTCAGGGGATCTCAGGGCAGAGCGTGAGCTGCAAGGAAAACACACTTCCCTAAGTGTCCGTTCCGGGTGCACTTACTTGGCGGATCTCTCTCTATGCCACGCACAAACTAGAGAGGCCCTGCAGTTTTCCAAATGTAGATAGATTCGCCTGAACAGTACTACGCTTTGAGAAGCTGCGAGGACACGTCGCAACCTCCACAAAGCTTTACGTCCCATAGACCAGCCACACGTTGCACATCACAACTTCCTCGGGTTCGAACTTCATCCGGGAAGGGGCCAGAGTGCCCCCTTCTGTCTGTTTTGGCTCGCTGGAAACTGATCGTACTCGGGCAGTTTGGAACGTTCAGTTTGGCCATGTATGTGCATGGCAGCACGTCCCAGCTGTAAGGAGGACCGCTGCAGCCTCCACGCCGCCTGAAATAGAGTGCTGCTGCCAGTCTCACGTCCTGGAATGTCCTATGTAGGAAAAGGGCGTTTCCCTGAGGGCAATACGTGCTCCCAGTTCCCTGCAAGAGGCATGGGAAAGGCGCCAATGCCTAAAGGGAAAACGACACTGCCTGCCAGGCTCATAGTAAGGTCCATGTATTGCATTTGGAAGATTGGGCATACATCATTGGCCAGGAAAACCTAGTCCACGGAGTGCCTTCCCGTTAGTGAGCTTCTCGCAACTCTGGGATTACTGCGTCCTCCGCACCTCCCATGAAAGAACACTGAGACCTGAGGATCCCTTCCTGGGCGACTTCACAACCCTCAGGGATCTTGGGCCTCCGGGCATCTCTCCCTTAACGCCGAGTGAAAAGCAGCACACTGCTTTCTTCGTTGGAGATCTAAGTGTCTGAGCTTTCTAAAGTCCACCCAAACACGGGTCCAGCAGGTCTTTTAAGTGTACGGCCAGGGGCTCACAGCACTGCACCAGGGCCACAGTGAGAAAACACGCTCCTCAGTGTTTGCCTTGGGAAGCCTCACTGGCCGTCTCTCTAAGCCAAGCAGGCCGTTGACTTTCGAAGCAACCTGAGAAAGGCGCGGTTTGCGCCTGAAACACCCAGAGCCCTTTTATAAGGTGTACGGGCGTCGGAGCCTAAAGCAAGTCATCGGGGACGTCACGCCACTCGCCGCAGGCAGAACGGCTCTGCTACGAAGGTTCAACGGGGAAGGACATGGTGCCGCTTCCGACCCTTTGACTGTGGCAGAAACGACACGTACTAGGCACACTGCAACTTTGATATTGGTGACCTAGTGAGAAAAGCACTATTTTCCCCCCTGGAGAGCAGAAGGCCTGTGGTGTCAAATTTCCCTGAGACAGTGCTGTTCTCTGTCTGCTCTTCGCAGCTAGAGTGCCTTCACGGAGAGCAGAGTGTCCTTGGAGAAACAGAGAGTGTCCTGTGCATTCCAGGCGGCACCCCAGATCACCCACTGCAAAAGGGAAATCTACACCTCTCTCCACGGTTCAAAGGATCGATCGGATGGCCCATTCACACATCGAGGCGTTCAGCGGTTTTTCCACAGCCTTCTGGAGAAGTACTGCTGGATCTCTAGTATGCTTTTCCTATGGCACCCACGTCCTCACTGCGTCCCAGGGAACAACACTGTGTAGAGGAACACACTTCCTGGCTGACTGAGCAGCACCATGCTACCTAAGGCCTCCGGATCACCACTCTCAAAGCAGAGTGAAAGGCAAACCTCTGCTTTTTCTCCACAGAGCTCGATGGCCAAAACATTCAACGGACTCTCTGAACACAGCACTAACTGCTCTTTTGTAGGTGACATGTCAGGGGATCTCAGGGCAGAGCGTGAGCTGCAAGGAAAACACACTTCCCTAAGTGTCCGTTCCGGGTGCACTTACTTGGCGGATCTCTCTCTATGCCACGCACAAACTAGAGAGGCCCTGCACTTTTCCAAATGTAGATAGATTCGCCTGAACACTACTACGCTTCGAGAAGCTGCGAGGACACGTCGCAACCTCCCCAAAACTTTACGTCCCATAGACCAGCCACACGTTGCACATCACAACTTCCTCGGGTTCCAACTTCATCCGGGAAGGGGCCAGAGTGCCCCCTTCTGTCTGTTTTGGCTCGCTGGAAACTGATCGTACTCGGGCAGTTTGGAACGTTCAGTTTGGCCATGTATGTGCATGGCAGCACGTCCCAGCTGTAAGGAGGACCGCTGCAGCCTCCACGCCGCCTGAAATAGAGTGCTGCTGCCAGTCTCACGTCCTGGAATGTCCTATGTAGGAAAAGGGCGTTTCCCTGAGGGCAATACGGTGCTCCCAGTTCCCTGCAAGAGGCATGGGAAAGGCGCCAATGCCTAAAGGGAAAACGACACTGCCTGCCAGGCTCATAGTAAGGTCCATGTATTGCATTTGGAAGATTGGGCATACATCATTGGCCAGGAAAACCTAGTCCACGGAGTGCCTTCCCGTTAGTGAGCTTCTCGCAACTCTGGGATTACTGCGTCCTCCGCACCTCCCATGAAAGAACACTGAGACCTGAGGATCCCTTCCTGGGCGACTTCACAACCCTCAGGGATCTTGGGCCTCCGGGCATCTCTCCCTTAACGCCGAGTGAAAAGCAGCACACTGCTTTCTTCGTTGGAGAGCTAAGTTTCTTAGCTTTCTAAAGTCCACCCAAACACGGGTCCAGCAGGTCTTTTAAGTGTACGACCAGGGGCTCACAGCACTGCACCAGGGCCACAGTGAGAAAACACGCTCCTCAGTGTTTGTCTTGGGAAGCCTCACTGGCCGTCTCTCTCTACGCCAAGCAGGCCGCTGACCTTCGAAGCCACCTGAGAAAGGCGCGGTTTGCGCCTGAAACACCCAGAGCCCTTTTATAAGGTGTACGGGCGTCGGAGCCTAAAGCAAGTCAGGGGGGACGTCACGCCACTCGCCGCAGGCAGAACGGCCCTGTTACGAAGGTTCAACGGGGAAGGACAGGGTGCCGCTTCCGACCCTTTGACTGTGGCAGAAACGACACGTACTAGGCACACTGCAACTTTGATATTGGTGACCTAGTGAGAAAAGCACTATTTTCCCCCCTGGAGAGCAGAAGGCCTGTGGTGTCAAATTTCCCTGAGACAGTGCTGTTCTCTGTCTGCTCTTCACAGCTAGAGTGCCTTCACGGAGAGCAGAGTGTCCTTGGAGAAACACAGAGTGTCCTGTGCATTCCAGGCGGCACCCCAGATCACCCACTGCAAAAGGAAAATCTACACCTCTCTCCACGGTTCAAAGGATCGATCGGATGGCCCATTCACACATCGAGGCGTTCAGCGGTTTTTCCACAGCCTTCTGGAGAAGTACTGCTGGATCTCTAGTATGCTTTTCCTATGGCACCCACGTCCTCACTGCTTCCCAGGGCACAACACTGTGTAGAGGAACACACTTCCTGGCTGACTGAGCAGCACCATGCAACCTAAGGCCTCCGGATCACCACTCTCAAAGCAGAGTGAAAGGCCAACCTCTGCTTTTTCTCCACAGAGCTCGATGGCCAAAACATTCAACGGACTCTCTGAACACAGCACTAACTGCTCTTTTGTAGGTGACATGTCAGGGGATCTCAGGGCAGAGCGTGAGCTGCAAGGAAAACACACTTCCCTAAGTGTCCGTTCCGGGTGCACTTACTTGGCGGATCTCTCTCTATGCCACGCACAAACTAGAGAGGCCCTGCAGTTTTCCAAATGTAGATAGATTCGCCTGAACACTACTACGCTTCGAGAAGCTGCGAGGACACGTCGCAACCTCCCCAAAACTTTACGTCCCATAGACCAGCCACACGTTGCACATCACAACTTCCTCGGGTTCGAACTTCATCCGGGAAGGGGCCAGAGTGCCCCCTTCTGTCTGTTTTGGCTCGCTGGAAACTGATCGTACTCGGGCAGTTTGGAACGTTCAGTTTGGCCATGTATGTGCATGGCAGCACGTCCCAGCTGTAAGGAGGACCGCTGCAGCCTCCATGCCGCCTGAAATAGTGTGCTGCTGCCAGTCTCACGTCCTGGAATGTCCTATGTAGGAAAAGGGCGTTTCCCTGAGGGCAATACGGTGCTCCCAGTTCCCTGCAAGAGGCATGGGAAAGGCGCCAATGCCTAAAGGGAAAACGACACTGCCTGCCAGGCTCATAGTAAGGTCCATGTATTGCATTTGGAAGATTGGGCATACATCATTGGCCAGGAAAACCTAGTCCACGGAGTGCCTTCACGTTAGTGAGCTTCTCGGAACTCTGGGAATACTGCGTCCTCCGCACCTCCCCTGAAAGAACACTGAGACCTGAGGATCCCTTCCTGGGCGACTTCACAACCCTCAGGGATCTTGGGCCTCCGGGCATCTCTCCCTTAACGCCGAGTGAAAAGCAGCACACTGCTTTCTTCGTTGGAGAGCTAAGTGTCTGAGCTTTCTAAAGTCCACCCAAACACGGGTCCAGCAGGTCTTTTAAGTGTACGGCCAGGGGCTCACAGCACTGCACCAGGGCCACAGTGAGAAAACACGCTCCTCAGTGTTTGCCTTGGGAAGCCTCACTGGCCGTCTCTCTAAGCCAAGCAGGCCGTTGACTTTCGAAGCAACCTGAGAAAGGCGCGGTTTGCGCCTGAAACACCCAGAGCCCTTTTATAAGGTGTACGGGCGTCGGAGCCTAAAGCAAGTCAGCGGGGACGTCACGCCACTCGCCGCAGGCAGAACGGCTCTGCTACGAAGGTTCAACGGGGAAGGACATGGTGCCGCTTCCGACCCTTTGACTGTGGCAGAAACGACACGTACTAGGCACACTGCAACTTTGATATTGGTGACCTAGTGAGAAAAGCACTATTTTCCCCCCTGGAGAGCAGAAGGCCTGTGGTGTCAAATTTCCCTGAGACAGTGCTGTTCTCTGTCTGCTCTTCGCAGCTAGAGTGCCTTCACGGAGAGCAGAGTGTCCTTGGAGAAACAGAGAGTGTCCTGTGCATTCCAGGCGGCACCCCAGATCACCCACTGCAAAAGGGAAATCTACACCTCTCTCCACGGTTCAAAGGATCGATCGGATGGCCCATTCACACATCGAGGCGTTCAGCGGTTTTTCCACAGCCTTCTGGAGAAGTACTGCTGGATCTCTAGTATGCTTTTCCTATGGCACCCACGTCCTCACTGCGTCCCAGGGAACAACACTGTGTAGAGGAACACACTTCCTGGCTGACTGAGCAGCACCATGCTACCTAAGGCCTCCGGATCACCACTCTCAAAGCAGAGTGAAAGGCAAACCTCTGCTTTTTCTCCACAGAGCTCGATGGCCAAAACATTCAACGGACTCTCTGAACACAGCACTAACTGCTCTTTTGTAGGTGACATGTCAGGGGATCTCAGGGCAGAGCGTGAGCTGCAAGGAAAACACACTTCCCTAAGTGTCCGTTCCGGGTGCACTTACTTGGCGGATCTCTCTCTATGCCACGCACAAACTAGAGAGGCCCTGCACTTTTCCAAATGTAGATAGATTCGCCTGAACACTACTACGCTTCGAGAAGCTGCGAGGACACGTCGCAACCTCCCCAAAACTTTACGTCCCATAGACCAGCCACACGTTGCACATCACAACTTCCTCGGGTTCGAACTTCATCCGGGAAGGGGCCAGAGTGCCCCCTTCTGTCTGTTTTGGCTCGCTGGAAACTGATCGTACTCGGGCAGTTTGGAACGTTCAGTTTGGCCATGTATGTGCATGGCAGCACGTCCCAGCTGTAAGGAGGACCGCTGCAGCCTCCACGCCGCCTGAAATAGAGTGCTGCTGCCAGTCTCACGTCCTGGAATGTCCTATGTAGGAAAAGGGCGTTTCCCTGAGGGCAATACGGTGCTCCCAGTTCCCTGCAAGAGGCATGGGAAAGGCGCCAATGCCTAAAGGGAAAACGACACTGCCTGCCAGGCTCATAGTAAGGTCCATGTATTGCATTTGGAAGATTGGGCATACATCATTGGCCAGGAAAACCTAGTCCACGGAGTGCCTTCACGTTAGTGAGCTTCTCGGAACTCTGGGAATACTGCGTCCTCCGCACCTCCCATGAAAGAACACTGAGACCTGAGGATCCCTTCCTGGGCGACTTCACAACCCTCAGGGATCTTGGGCCTCCGGGCATCTCTCCCTTAACGCCGAGTGAAAAGCAGCACACTGCTTTCTTCGTTGGAGAGCTAAGTGTCTGAGCTTTCTAAAGTCCACCCAAACACGGGTAGAGCAGGTCTTTTAAGTGTACGGCCAGGGGCTCACAGCACTGCACCAGGGCCACAGTGAGAAAACACGCTCCTCAGTGTTTGTCTTGGGAAGCCTCACTGGCCGTCTCTCTAAGCCACGCAGGCCGTTGACTTTCGAAGCAACCTGAGAAAGGCGCGGTTTGCGCCTGAAACACCCAGAGCCCTTTTATAAGGTGTACGGGCGTCGGAGCCTAAAGCAAGTCAGCGGGGACGTCACGCCACTCGCCGCAGGCAGAACGGCTCTGCTACGAAGGTTCAACGGGAAAGGACAGGGTGCCGCTTCCGACCCTTTGACTGTGGCAGAAACGACACGTACTAGGAACACTGCAACTTTGATATTGGTGACCTAGTGAGAAAAGCACTATTTTCCCCCCTGGAGAGCAGAAGGCCTGTGATGTCAAATTTCCCTGAGACAGTGCTGTTCTCTGTCTGCTCTTCGCAGCTAGAGTGCCTTCACGGAGAGCAGAGTGTCCTTGGAGAAACAGAGAGTGTCCTGTGCATTCCAGGCGGCACCCCAGATCACCCACTGCAAAAGGGAAATCTACACCTCTCTCCACGGTTCAAAGGATCGATCGGATGGCCCATTCACACATCGAGGCGTTCAGCGGTTTTTGCACGGCCTTCTGGAGAAGTACTGCTGGATCTCTAGTATGCTTTTCCTATGGCACCCACGTCCTCACTGCGTCCCAGGGAACAACACTGTGTAGAGGATCACGTTCTTGGCTGACTGAGCAGCACCATGCTACCTCAGGCCTCCGGATCACCTCTTTGAAAGCAGAGTGAAAGGCAACCCTCTGCTTTTTCTCCAGAGAGCTCGATGGCCAAAACATTCAACGGACTCTCTGAACACAGCACTAACTGCTCTTTTGTAAGTGACATGTCAGGGGATCTCAGGGCAGAGCGTGAGCTGCAAGGAAAACACACTTCCCTAAGTGTCCGTTCCGGGTGCACTTACTTGGCGGATCTCTCTCTATGCCACGCACAAACTAGAGAGGCCCTGCAGTTTTCCAAATGTAGATAGATTCGCCTGAACACTACTACGCTTTGAGAAGCTGCGAGGACACGTCGCAACCTCCACAAAGCTTTACGTCCCATAGACCAGCCACACGTTGCACATCACAACTTCCTCGGGTTCGAACTTCATCCGGGAAGGGGCCAGAGTGCCCCCTTCTGTCTGTTTTGGCTTGCTGGAAACTGATCGTACTCGGGCAGTTTGGAACGTTCAGTTTGGCCATGTATGTGCATGGCAGCACGTCCCAGCTGTAAGGAGGACCGCTGCAGCCTCCACGCCGCCTGAAATAGAGTGCTGCTGCCAGTCTCACGTCCTGGAATGTCCTATGTAGGAAAAGGGCGTTTCCCTGAGGGCAATACGTGCTCCCAGTTCCCTGCAAGAGGCATGGGAAAGGCGCCAATGCCTAAAGGGAAAACGACACTGCCTGCCAGGCTCATAGTAAGGTCCATGTATTGCATTTGGAAGATTGGGCATACATCATTGGCCAGGAAAACCTAGTCCACGGAGTGCCTTCCCGTTAGTGAGCTTCTCGCAACTCTGGGATTACTGCGTCCTCCGCACCTCCCATGAAAGAACACTGAGACCTGAGGATCCCTTCCTGGGCGACTTCACAACCCTCAGGGATCTTGGGCCTCCGGGCATCTCTCCCTTAACGCCGAGTGAAAAGCAGCACACTGCTTTCTTCGTTGGAGATCTAAGTGTCTGAGCTTTCTAAAGTCCACCCAAACACGGGTCCAGCAGGTCTTTTAAGTGTACGGCCAGGGGCTCACAGCACTGCACCAGGGCCACAGTGAGAAAACACGCTCCTCAGTGTTTGCCTTGGGAAGCCTCACTGGCCGTCTCTCTAAGCCAAGCAGGCCGTTGACTTTCGAAGCAACCTGAGAACGGCGCGGTTTGCGCCTGAAACACCCAGAGCCCTTTTATAAGGTGTACGGGCGTCGGAGCCTAAAGCAAGTCAGCGGGGACGTCACGCCACTCGCCGCAGGCAGAACGGCTCTGCTACGAAGGTTCAACGGGGAAGGACATGGTGCCGCTTCCGACCCTTTGACTGTGGCAGAAACGACACGTACTAGGCACACTGCAACTTTGATATTGGTGACCTAGTGAGAAAAGCACTATTTTCCCCCCTGGAGAGCAGAAGGCCTGTGGTGTCAAATTTCCCTGAGACAGTGCTGTTCTCTGTCTGCTCTTCGCAGCTAGAGTGCCTTCACGGAGAGCAGAGTGTCCTTGGAGAAACAGAGAGTGTCCTGTGCATTCCAGGCGGCACCCCAGATCACCCACTGCAAAAGGGAAATCTACACCTCTCTCCACGGTTCAAAGGATCGATCGGATGGCCCATTCACACATCGAGGCGTTCAGCGGTTTTTCCACAGCCTTCTGGAGAAGTACTGCTGGATCTCTAGTATGCTTTTCCTATGGCACCCACGTCCTCACTGCGTCCCAGGGAACAACACTGTGTAGAGGAACACACTTCCTGGCTGACTGAGCAGCACCATGCTACCTAAGGCCTCCGGATCACCACTCTCAAAGCAGAGTGAAAGGCAAACCTCTGCTTTTTCTCCACAGAGCTCGATGGCCAAAACATTCAACGGACTCTCTGAACACAGCACTAACTGCTCTTTTGTAGGTGACATGTCAGGGGATCTCAGGGCAGAGCGTGAGCTGCAAGGAAAACACACTTCCCTAAGTGTCCGTTCCGGGTGCAGTTACTTGGCGGATCTCTCTCTATGCCACGCACAAACTAGAGAGGCCCTGCACTTTTCCAAATGTAGATAGATTCGCCTGAACACTACTACGCTTCGAGAAGCTGCGAGGACACGTCGCAACCTCCCCAAAGCTTTACGTCCCATAGACCAGCCACACGTTGCACATCACAACTTCCTCGGGTTCCAACTTCATCCGGGAAGGGGCCAGAGTGCCCCCTTCTGTCTGTTTTGGCTCGCTGGAAACTGATCGTACTCGGGCAGTTTGGAACGTTCAGTTTGGCCATGTATGTGCATGGCAGCACGTCCCAGCTGTAAGGAGGACCGCTGCAGCCTCCACGCCGCCTGAAATAGAGTGCTGCTGCCAGTCTCACGTCCTGGAATGTCCTATGTAGGAAAAGGGCGTTTCCCTGAGGGCAATACGGTGCTCCCAGTTCCCTGCAAGAGGCATGGGAAAGGCGCCAATGCCTAAAGGGAAAACGACACTGCCTGCCAGGCTCATAGTAAGGTCCATGTATTGCATTTGGAAGATTGGGCATACATCATTGGCCAGGAAAACCTAGTCCACGGAGTGCCTTCACGTTAGTGAGCTTCTCGCAACTCTGGGATTACTGCGTCCTCCGCACCTCCCATGAAAGAACACTGAGACCTGAGGATCCCTTCCTGGGCGACTTCACAACCCTCAGGGATCTTGGGCCTCCGGGCATCTCTCCCTTAACGCCGAGTGAAAAGCAGCACACTGCTTTCTTCGTTGGAGAGCTAAGTGTCTGAGCTTTCTAAAGTCCACCCAAACACGGGTCCAGCAGGTCTTTTAAGTGTACGACCAGGGGCTCACAGCACTGCACCAGGGCCACAGTGAGAAAACACGCTCCTCAGTGTTTGTCTTGGGAAGCCTCACTGGCCGTCTCTCTCTACGCCAAGCAGGCCGCTGACCTTCGAAGCCACCTGAGAAAGGCGCGGTTTGCGCCTGAAACACCCAGAGCCCTTTTATAAGGTGTACGGGCGTCGGAGCCTAAAGCAAGTCAGGGGGGACGTCACGCCACTCGCCGCAGGCAGAACGGCCCTGTTACGAAGGTTCAACGGGGAAGGACAGGGTGCCGCTTCCGACCCTTTGACTGTGGCAGAAACGACACGTACTAGGCACACTGCAACTTTGATATTGGTGACCTAGTGAGAAAAGCACTATTTTCCCCCCTGGAGAGCAGAAGGCCTGTGGTGTCAAATTTCCCTGAGACAGTGCTGTTCTCTGTCTGCTCTTCACAGCTAGAGTGCCTTCACGGAGAGCAGAGTGTCCTTGGAGAAACACAGAGTGTCCTGTGCATTCCAGGCGGCACCCCAGATCACCCACTGCAAAAGGAAAATCTACACCTCTCTCCACGGTTCAAAGGATCGATCGGATGGCCCATTCACACATCGAGGCGTTCAGCGGTTTTTCCACAGCCTTCTGGAGAAGTACTGCTGGATCTCTAGTATGCTTTTCCTATGGCACCCACGTCCTCACTGCTTCCCAGGGCACAACACTGTGTAGAGGAACACACTTCCTGGCTGACTGAGCAGCACCATGCAACCTAAGGCCTCCGGATCACCACTCTCAAAGCAGAGTGAAAGGCCAACCTCTGCTTTTTCTCCACAGAGCTCGATGGCCAAAACATTCAACGGACTCTCTGAACACAGCACTAACTGCTCTTTTGTAGGTGACATGTCAGGGGATCTCAGGGCAGAGCGTGAGCTGCAAGGAAAACACACTTCCCTAAGTGTCCGTTCCGGGTGCACTTACTTGGCGGATCTCTCTCTATGCCACGCACAAACTAGAGAGGCCCTGCAGTTTTCCAAATGTAGATAGATTCGCCTGAACACTACTACGCTTCGAGAAGCTGCGAGGACACGTCGCAACCTCCCCAAAACTTTACGTCCCATAGACCAGCCACACGTTGCACATCACAACTTCCTCGGGTTCGAACTTCATCCGGGAAGGGGCCAGAGTGCCCCCTTCTGTCTGTTTTGGCTCGCTGGAAACTGATCGTACTCGGGCAGTTTGGAACGTTCAGTTTGGCCATGTATGTGCATGGCAGCACGTCCCAGCTGTAAGGAGGACCGCTGCAGCCTCCATGCCGCCTGAAATAGTGTGCTGCTGCCAGTCTCACGTCCTGGAATGTCCTATGTAGGAAAAGGGCGTTTCCCTGAGGGCAATACGGTGCTCCCAGTTCCCTGCAAGAGGCATGGGAAAGGCGCCAATGCCTAAAGGGAAAACGACACTGCCTGCCAGGCTCATAGTAAGGTCCATGTATTGCATTTGGAAGATTGGGCATACATCATTGGCCAGGAAAACCTAGTCCACGGAGTGCCTTCACGTTAGTGAGCTTCTCGGAACTCTGGGAATACTGCGTCCTCCGCACCTCCCCTGAAAGAACACTGAGACCTGAGGATCCCTTCCTGGGCGACTTCACAACCCTCAGGGATCTTGGGCCTCCGGGCATCTCTCCCTTAACGCCGAGTGAAAAGCAGCACACTGCTTTCTTCGTTGGAGAGCTAAGTGTCTGAGCTTTCTAAAGTCCACCCAAACACGGGTCCAGCAGGTCTTTTAAGTGTACGACCAGGGGCTCACAGCACTGCACCAGGGCCACAGTGAGAAAACACGCTCCTCAGTGTTTGTCTTGGGAAGCCTCACTGGCCGTCTCTCTCTACGCCAAGCAGGCCGTTGACCTTCGAAGCCACCTGAGAAAAGCGCGGTTTGCGCCTGAAACACCCAGAGCCCTTTTATAAGGTGTACGGGCGTCGGAGCCTAAAGCAAGTCAGGGGGGACGTCACGCCACTCGCCGCAGGCAGAACGGCCCTGTTACGAAGGTTCAACGGGGAAGGACAGGGTGCCGCTTCCGACCCTTTGACTGTGGCAGAAACGACACGTACTAGGCACACTGCAACTTTGATATTGGTGACCTAGTGAGAAAAGCACTATTTTCCCCCCTGGAAAGCAGAAGGCCTGTGGTGTCAAATTTCCCTGAGACAGTGCTGTTCTCTGTCTGCTCTTCACAGCTAGAGTGCCTTCACGGAGAGCAGAGTGGCCTTGGAGAAACAGAGAGTGTCCTGTGCATTCCAGGCGGCACCCCAGATCACCCACTGCAAAAGGGAAATCTACACCTCTCTCCACGGTTCAAAGGATCGATCGGATGGCCCATTCACACATCGAGGCGTTCAGCGGTTTTTCCACAGCCTTCTGGAGAAGTACTGCTGGATCTCTAGTATGCTTTTCCTATGGCACCCACGTCCTCACTGCGTCCCAGGGAACAACACTGTGTAGAGGAAAACACTTCCTGGCTGACTGAGCAGCACCATGCTACCTAAGGCCTCCGGATCACCACTCTCAAAGCAGAGTGAAAGGCAAACCTCTGCTTTTTCTCCACAGAGCTCGATGGCCAAAACATTCAACGGACTCTCTGAACACAGCACTAACTGCTCTTTTGTAGGTGACATGTCAGGGGATCTCAGGGCAGAGCGTGAGCTGCAAGGAAAACACACTTCCCTAAGTGTCCGTTCCCGGTGCACTTACTTGGCGGATCTCTCTCTATGCCACGCACAAACTAGAGAGGCCCTGCAGTTTTCCAAATGTAGATAGATTCGCCTGAACACTACTACGCTTCGAGAAGCTGCGAGGACACGTCGCAACCTCCCCAAAACTTTACGTCCCATAGACCAGCCACACGTTGCACATCACAACTTCCTCGGGTTCAAACTTCATCCGGGAAGGGGCCAAAGTGCCTCTTTCTGTCTGTTTTGGCTCGCTGGAAACTGATCGTACTCGGGCAGTTTGGAACGTTCAGTTTGGCCATGTATGTGCATGGCAGCACGTCCCAGCTGTAAGGAGGACCGCTGCAGCCTCCACGCCGCCTGAAATAGAGTGCTGCTGCCAGTCTCACGTCCTGGAATGTCCTATGTAGGAAAAGGGCGTTTCCCTGAGGGCAATACGGTGCTCCCAGTTCCCTGCAAGAGGCATGGGAAAGGCGCCAATGCCTAAAGGGAAAACGACACTGCCTGCCAGGCTCATAGTAAGGTCCATGTATTGCATTTGGAAGATTGGGCATACATCATTGGCCAGGAAAACCTAGTCCACGGAGTGCCTTCCCGTTAGTGAGCTTCTCGGAACTCTGGGAATACTGCGTCCTCCGCACCTCCCATGAAAGAACACTGAGACCTGAGGATCCCTTCCTGGGCGACTTCACAACCCTCAGGGATCTTGGGCCTCCGGGCATCTCTCCCTTAACGCCGAGTGAAAAGCAGCACACTGCTTTCTTCGTTGGAGAGCTAAGTGTCTGAGCTTTCTAAAGTCCACCCAAACACGGGTCCAGCAGGTCTTTTAAGTGTACGGCCAGGGGCTCACAGCACTGCACCAGGGCCACAGTGAGAAAACACGCTCCTCAGTGTTTGTCTTGGGAAGCCTCACTGGCCGTCTCTCTAAGCCAAGCAGGCCGTTGACTTTCGAAGCAACCTGAGAAAGGCGCAGTTTGCGCCTGAAACACCCAGAGCCCTTTTATAAGGTGTACGGGCGTCGGAGCCTAAAGCAAGTCAGCGGGGACGTCACGCCACTCGCCGCAGGCAGAACGGCTCTGCTACGAAGGTTCAACGGGGAAGGACAGGGTGCCGCTTCCGACCCTTTGACTGTGGCAGAAACGACACGTACTAGGCACACTGCAACTTTGATATTGGTGACCTAGTGAGAAAAGCACTATTTTCCCCCCTGGAGAGCAGAAGGCCTGTGGGGTCAAATTTCCCTGAGACAGTGCTGTTCTCTGTCTGCTCTTCACAGCTAGAGTGCCTTCACGGAGAGCAGAGTGTCCTTGGAGAAACAGAGAGTGTCCTGTGCATTCCAGGCGGCACCCCAGATCACCCACTGCAAAAGGGAAATCTACACCTCTCTCCACGGTTCAAAGGATCGATCGGATGACCCATTCACACATCGAGGCGTTCAGCGGTTTTTGCACGGCCTTCTGGAGAAGTACTGCTGGATCTCTAGTATGCTTTTCCTATGGCACCCACGTCCTCACTGCGTCCCAGGGAACAACACTGTGTAGAGGAAAACACTTCCTGGCTGACTGAGCAGCACCATGCTACCTAAGGCCTCCGGATCACCACTCTCAAAGCAGAGTGAAAGGCAAACCTCTGCTTTTTCTCCACAGAGCTCGATGGCCAAAACATTCAACGGACTCTCTGAACACAGCACTAACTGCTCTTTTGTAGGTGACATGTCAGGGGATCTCAGGGCAGAGCGTGAGCTGCAAGGAAAACACACTTCCCTAAGTGTCCGTTCCCGGTGCACTTACTTGGCGGATCTCTCTCTATGCCACGCACAAACTAGAGAGGCCCTGCAGTTTTCCAAATGTAGATAGATTCGCCTGAACACTACTACGCTTCGAGAAGCTGCGAGGACACGTCGCAACCTCCCCAAAACTTTACGTCCCATAGACCAGCCACACGTTGCACATCACAACTTCCTCGGGTTCAAACTTCATCCGGGAAGGGGCCAAAGTGCCTCTTTCTGTCTGTTTTGGCTCGCTGGAAACTGATCGTACTCGGGCAGTTTGGAACGTTCAGTTTGGCCATGTATGTGCATGGCAGCACGTCCCAGCTGTAAGGAGGACCGCTGCAGCCTCCACGCCGCCTGAAATAGAGTGCTGCTGCCAGTCTCACGTCCTGGAATGTCCTATGTAGGAAAAGGGCGTTTCCCTGAGGGCAATACGGTGCTCCCAGTTCCCTGCAAGAGGCATGGGAAAGGCGCCAATGCCTAAAGGGAAAACGACACTGCCTGCCAGGCTCATAGTAAGGTCCATGTATTGCATTTGGAAGATTGGGCATACATCATTGGCCAGGAAAACCTAGTCCACGGAGTGCCTTCCCGTTAGTGAGCTTCTCGGAACTCTGGGAATACTGCGTCCTCCGCACCTCCCATGAAAGAACACTGAGACCTGAGGATCCCTTCCTGGGCGACTTCACAACCCTCAGGGATCTTGGGCCTCCGGGCATCTCTCCCTTAACGCCGAGTGAAAAGCAGCACACTGCTTTCTTCGTTGGAGAGCTAAGTGTCTGAGCTTTCTAAAGTCCACCCAAACACGGGTCCAGCAGGTCTTTTAAGTGTACGGCCAGGGGCTCACAGCACTGCACCAGGGCCACAGTGAGAAAACACGCTCCTCAGTGTTTGTCTTGGGAAGCCTCACTGGCCGTCTCTCTAAGCCAAGCAGGCCGTTGACTTTCGAAGCAACCTGAGAAAGGCGCAGTTTGCGCCTGAAACACCCAGAGCCCTTTTATAAGGTGTACGGGCGTCGGAGCCTAAAGCAAGTCAGCGGGGACGTCACGCCACTCGCCGCAGGCAGAACGGCTCTGCTACGAAGGTTCAACGGGGAAGGACAGGGTGCCGCTTCCGACCCTTTGACTGTGGCAGAAACGACACGTACTAGGCACACTGCAACTTTGATATTGGTGACCTAATGAGAAAAGCACTATTTTCCCCCCTGGAGAGCAGAAGGCCTGTGGTGTCAAATTTCCCTGAGACAGTGCTGTTCTCTGTCTGCTCTTCACAGCTAGAGTGCCTTCACGGAGAGCAGAGTGTCCTTGGAGAAACAGAGAGTGTCCTGTGCATTCCAGGCGGCACCCCAGATCACCCACTGCAAAAGGGAAATCTACACCTCTCTCCACGGTTCAAAGTATCGATCGGATGACCCATTCACACATCGAGGCGTTCAGCGGTTTTTGCACGGCCTTCTGGAGAAGTACTGCTGGATCTCTAGTATGCTTTTCCTATGGCACCCACGTCCTCACTGCGTCCCAGGGAACAACACTGTGTAGAGGAAAACACTTCCTGGCTGACTGAGCAGCACCATGCTACCTAAGGCCTCCGGATCACCACTCTCAAAGCAGAGTGAAAGGCAAACCTCTGCTTTTTCTCCACAGAGCTCGATGGCCAAAACATTCAACGGACTCTCTGAACACAGCACTAACTGCTCTTTTGTAGGTGACATGTCAGGGGATCTCAGGGCAGAGCGTGAGCTGCAAGGAAAACACACTTCCCTAAGTGTCCGTTCCGGGTGCACTTACTTGGCGGATCTCTCTCTATGCCACGCACAAACTAGAGAGGCCCTGCAGTTTTCCAAATGTAGATAGATTCGCCTGAACACTACTACGCTTCGAGAGCTGCGAGGACACGTCGCAACCTCCCCAAAGCTTTACGTCCCATAGACCAGCCACACGTTGCACATCACAACTTCCTCGGGTTCGAACTTCATCCGGGAAGGGGCCAGAGTGCCCCCTTCTGTCTGTTTTGGCTCGCTGGAAACTGATCGTACTCGGGCAGTTTGGAACGTTCAGTTTGGCCATGTATGTGCATGGCAGCACGTCCCAGCTGTAAGGAGGACCGCTGCAGCCTCCACGCCGCCTGAAATAGAGTGCTGCTGCCAGTCTCACGTCCTGGAATGTCCTATGTAGGAAAAGGGCGTTTCCCTGAGGGCAATACGGTGCTCCCAGTTCCCTGCAAGAGGCATGGGAAAGGCGCCAATGCCTAAAGGGAAAACGACACTGCCTGCCAGGCTCATAGTAAGGTCCATGTATTGCATTTGGAAGATTGGGCATACATCATTGGCCAGGAAAACCTAGTCCACGGAGTGCCTTCCCGTTAGAGAGCTTCTCGGAACTCTGGGAATACTGCGTCCTCCGCACCTCCCATGAAAGAACACTGAGACCTGAGGATCCCTTCCTGGGCGACTTCACAACCCTCAGGGATCTTGGGCCTCCGGGCATCTCTCCCTTAACGCCGAGTGAAAAGCAGCACACTGCTTTCTTCGTTGGAGAGCTAAGTGTCTGAGCTTTCTAAAGTCCACCCAAACACGGGTCCAGCAGGTCTTTTAAGTGTACGGCCAGGGGTTCACAGCACTGCACCAGGGCCACAGTGAGAAAACACGCTCCTCAGTGTTTGTCTTGGGAAGCCTCACTGGCCGTCTCTCTAAGCCACGCAGGCCGTTGACTTTCGAAGCAACCTGAGAACGGCGCGGTTTGCGCCTGAAACACCCAGAGCCCTTTTATAAGGTGTACGGGCGTCGGAGCCTAAAGCAAGTCAGCGGGGACGTCACGCCACTCGCCGCAGGCAGAACGGCTCTGCTACGAAGGTTCAACGGGGAAGGACAGGGTGCCGCTTCCGACCCTTTGACTGTGGCAGAAACGACACGTACTAGGCACACTGCAACTTTGATATTGGTGACCTAGTGAGAAAAGCACTATTTTCCCCCCTGGAGAGCAGAAGGCCTGTGGTGTCAAATTTCCCTGAGACAGTGCTGTTCTCTGTCTGCTCTTCACAGCTAGAGTGCCTTCACGGAGAGCAGAGTGTCCTTGGAGAAACAGAGAGTGTCCTGTGCATTCCAGGCGGCACCCCAGATGACCCACTGCAAAAGGGAAATCTACACCTCTCTCCACGGTTCAAAGGATCGATCGGATGGCCCATTCACACATCGAGGCGTTCAGCGGTTTTTCCACAGCCTTCTGGAGAAGTACTGCTGGATCTCTAGTATGCTTTTCCTATGGCACCCACGTCCTCACTGCGTCCCAGGGAACAACACTGTGTAGAGGATCACGTTCTTGGCTGACTGAGCAGCACCATGCTACCTCAGGCCTCCGGATCACCTCTTTGAAAGCAGAGTGAAAGGCAACGCTCTGCTTTTTCTCCAGAGAGCTCGATGGCCAAAACATTCAACGGACTCTCTGAACACAGCACTAACTGCTCTTTTGTAGGTGACATGTCAGGGGATCTCAGGGCAGAGCGTGAGCTGCAAGGAAAACACACTTCCCTAAGTGTCCGTTCCGGGTGCACTTACTTGGCGGATCTCTCTCTATGCCACGCACAAACTAGAGAGGCCCTGCAGTTTTCCAAATGTAGATAGATTCGCCTGAACACTACTACGCTTCGAGAAGCTGCGAGGACACGTCGCAACCTCCCCAAAGCTTTACGTCCCATAGACCAGCCACACGTTGCACATCACAACTTCCTCGGGTTCGAACTTCATCCGGGAAGGGGCCAGAGTGCCCCCTTCTGTCTGTTTTGGCTCGCTGGAAACTGATCGTACTCGGGCAGTTTGGAACGTTCAGTTTGGCCATGTATGTGCATGGCAGCACGTCCCAGCTGTAAGGAGGACCGCTGCAGCCTCCACGCCGCCTGAAATAGAGTGCTGCTGCCAGTCTCACGTCCTGGAATGTCCTATGTAGGAAAAGGGCGTTTCCCTAAGGGCAATACGGTGCTCCCAGTTCCCTGCAAGAGGCATGGGAAAGGCGCCAATGCCTAAAGGGAAAACGACACTGCCTGCCAGGCTCATAGTAAGGTCCATGTATTGCATTTGGAAGATTGGGCATACATCATTGGCCAGGAAAACCTAGTCCACGGAGTGCCTTCCCGTTAGTGAGCTTCTCGGAACTCTGGGAATACTGCGTCCTCCGCACCTCCCATGAAAGAACACTGAGACCTGAGGATCCCTTCCTGGGCGACTTCACAACCCTCAGGGATCTTGGGCCTCCGGGCATCTCTCCCTTAACGCCGAGTGAAAAGCAGCACACTGCTTTCTTCGTTGGAGAGCTAAGTGTCTGAGCTTTCTAAAGTCCACCCAAACACGGGTCCAGCAGGTCTTTTAAGTGTACGGCCAGGGGCTCACAGCACTGCACCAGGGCCACAGTGAGAAAACACGCTCCTCAGTGTTTGTCTTGGGAAGCCTCACTGGCCGTCTCTCTAAGCCACGCAGGCCGTTGACTTTCGAAGCAACCTGAGAACGGCGCGGTTTGCGCCTGAAACACCCAGAGCCCTTTTATAAGGTGTACGGGCGTCGGAGCCTAAAGCAAGTCAGCGGGGACGTCACGCCACTCGCCGCAGGCAGAACGGCTCTGCTACGAAGGTTCAACGGGGAAGGACAGGGTGCCGCTTCCGACCCTTTGACTGTGGCAGAAACGACACGTACTAGGCACACTGCAACTTTGATATTGGTGACCTAGTGAGAAAAGCACTATTTTCCCCCCTGGAGAGCAGAAGGCCTGTGGTGTCAAATTTCCCTGAGACAGTGCTGTTCTCTGTCTGCTCTTCACAGCTAGAGTGCCTTCACGGAGAGCAGAGTGTCCTTGGAGAAACAGAGAGTGTCCTGTGCATTCCAGGCGGCACCCCAGATCACCCACTGCAAAAGGGAAATCTACACCTCTCTCCACGGTTCAAAGGATCGATCGGATGGCCCATTCACACATCGAGGCGTTCAGCGGTTTTTCCACAGCCTTCTGGAGAAGTACTGCTGGATCTCTAGTATGCTTTTCCTATGGCACCCACGTCCTCACTGCGTCCCAGGGAACAACACTGTGTAGAGGAACACACTTCCTGGCTGACTGAGCAGCACCATGCTACCTAAGGCCTCCGGATCACCACTCTCAAAGCAGAGTGAAAGGCAAACCTCTGCTTTTTCTCCACAGAGCTCGATGGCCAAAACATTCAACGGACTCTCTGAACACAGCACTAACTGCTCTTTTGTAGGTGACATGTCAAGGGATCTCAGGGCAGAGCGTGAGCTGCAAGGAAAACACACTTCCCTAAGTGTCCGTTCCGGGTGCACTTACTTGGCGGATCTCTCTCTATGCCTCGCAAAAACTAGAGAGGCCCTGCAGTTTTCCAAATGTAGATAGATTCGCCTGAACACTACTACGCTTCGAGAAGCTGCGAGGACACGTCGCAACCTCCCCAAAGCTTTACGTCCCATAGACCAGCCACACGTTGCACATCACACCTTCCTCGGGTTCGAACTTCATCCGGGGAGGGGCCAAAGTGCCTCTTTCTGTCTGTTTTGGCTCGCTGGAAACTGATCGTACTCGGGCAGTTTGGAACGTTCAGTTTGGCCATGTATGTGCATGGCAGCACATCCCAGCTGTAAGGAGGACCGCTGCAGCCTCCACGCCACCTGAAATAGAGTGCTGCTGCCAGTCTCACGTCCTGGAATGTCCTATGTAGGAAAGGGCGTTTCCCTGAGGGCAATACGGTGCTCCCAGTTCCCTGCAAGAGGCATGGGAAAGGCGCCAATGCCTAAAGGG
Organism: Mesoplodon bidens; assembly: GCF_964165515.1. Taxonomy (NCBI): domain Eukaryota; kingdom Metazoa; phylum Chordata; class Mammalia; order Artiodactyla; family Ziphiidae; genus Mesoplodon; species Mesoplodon bidens. The sequence continues at coordinate 919,659 of NW_027671586.1, read as the reverse complement.
AAAACGACACTGCCTGCCAGGCTCATAGTAAGGTCCATGTATTGCATTTGGAAGATTGGGCATACATCATTGGCCAGGAAAACCTAGTCCACGGAGTGCCTTCCCGTTAGTGAGCTTCTCGGAACTCTGGGAATACTGCGTCCTCCGCACCTCCCATGAAAGAACACTGAGACCTGAGGATCCCTTCCTGGGCGACTTCACAACCCTCAGGGATCTTGGGCCTCCGGGCATCTCTCCCTTAACGCCGAGTGAAAAGCAGCACACTGCTTTCTTCGTTGGAGAGCTAAGTGTCTGAGCTTTCTAAAGTCCACCCAAACACGGGTCCAGCAGGTCTTTTAAGTGTACGGCCAGGGGCTCACAGCACTGCACCAGGGCCACAGTGAGAAAACACGCTCCTCAGTGTTTGTCTTGGGAAGCCTCACTGGCCGTCTCTCCAAGCCAAGCAGGCCGATGACTTTCGAAGCAACCTGAGAAAGGCGCGGTTTGCGCCTGAAACACCCAGAGCCCTTTTATAAGGTGTACGGGCGTCGGAGCCTAAAGCAAGTCAGCGGGGACGTCACGCCACTCGCCGCAGGCAGAACGGCTCTGCTACGAAGGTTCAACGGGGAAGGACAGGGTGCCGCTTCCGACCCTTTGACTGTGGCAGAAACGACACGTACTAGGCACACTGCAACTTTGATATTGGTGACCTAGTGAGAAAAGCACTATTTTCCCCCCTGGAGAGCAGAAGGCCTGTGGTGTCAAATTTCCCTGAGACAGTGCTGTTCTCTGTCTGCTCTTCACAGCTAGAGTGCCTTCACGGAGAGCAGAGTGTCCTTGGAGAAACAGAGAGTGTCCTGTGCATTCCAGGCGGCACCCCAGATCACCCACTGCAAAAGGGAAATCTACACCTCTCTCCACGGTTCAAAGGATCGATCGGATGGCCCATTCACACATCGAGGCGTTCAGCGGTTTTTCCACAGCCTTCTGGAGAAGTACTGCTGGATCTCTAGTATGCTTTTCCTATGGCACCCACGTCCTCACTGCGTCCCAGGGAACAACACTGTGTAGAGGAAAACACTTCCTGGCTGACTGAGCAGCACCATGCTACCTAAGGCCTCCGGATCACCACTCTCAAAGCAGAGTGAAAGGCAAACCTCTGCTTTTTCTCCACAGAGCTCGATGGCCAAAACATTCAACGGACTCTCTGAACACAGCACTAACTGCTCTTTTGTAGGTGACATGTCAGGGGATCTCAGGGCAGAGCGTGAGCTGCAAGGAAAACACACTTCCCTAAGTGTCCGTTCCGGGTGCACTTACTTGGCGGATCTCTCTCTATGCCACGCACAAACTAGAGAGGCCCTGCACTTTTCCAAATGTAGATAGATTCGCCTGAACACTACTACGCTTCGAGAAGCTGCGAGGACACGTCGCAACCTCCCCAAAGCTTTACGTCCCATAGACCAGCCACACGTTGCACATCACAACTTCCTCGGGTTCGAACTTCATCCGGGGAGGGGCCAAAGTGCCTCTTTCTGTCTGTTTTGGCTCGCTGGAAACTGATCGTACTCGGGCAGTTTGGAACGTTCAGTTTGGCCATGTATGTGCATGGCAGCACATCCCAGCTGTAAGGAGGACCGCTGCAGCCTCCACGCCGCCTGAAATAGAGTGCTGCTGCCAGTCTCACGTCCTGGAATGTCCTATGTAGGAAAAGGGCGTTTCCCTGAGGGCAATACGGTGCTCCCAGTTCCCTGCAAGAGGCATGGGAAAGGCGCCAATGCCTAAAGGGAAAACGACACTGCCTGCCAGGCTCATAGTAAGGTCCATGTATTGCATTTGGAAGATTGGGCATACATCATTGGCCAGGAAAACCTAGTCCACGGAGTGCCTTCCCGTTAGTGAGCTTCTCGGAACTCTGGGAATACTGCGTCCTCCGCACCTCCCATGAAAGAACACTGAGACCTGAGGATCCCTTCCTGGGCGACTTCACAACCCTCAGGGATCTTGGGCCTCCGGGCATCTCTCCCTTAACGCCGAGTGAAAAGCAGCACACTGCTTTCTTCGTTGGAGAGCTAAGTGTCTGAGCTTTCTAAAGTCCACCCAAACACGGGTCCAGCAGGTCTTTTAAGTGTACGGCCAGGGGCTCACAGCACTGCACCAGGGCCACAGTGAGAAAACACGCTCCTCAGTGTTTGTCTTGGGAAGCCTCACTGGCCGTCTCTCTAAGCCAAGCAGGCCGTTGACTTTCGAAGCAACCTGAGAAAGGCGCGGTTTGCGCCTGAAACACCCAGAGCCCTTTTATAAGGTGTACGGGCGTCGGAGCCTAAAGCAAGTCAGCGGGGACGTCACGCCACTCGCCGCAGGCAGAACGGCTCTGCTACGAAGGTTCAACGGGAAAGGACAGGGTGCCGCTTCCGACCCTTTGACTGTGGCAGAAACGACACGTACTAGGCACACTGCAACTTTGATATTGGTGACCTAGTGAGAAAAGCACTATTTTCCCCCCTGGAGAGCAGAAGGCCTGTGGTGTCAAATTTCCCTGAGACAGTGCTGTTCTCTGTCTGCTCTTCACAGCTAGAGTGCCTTCACGGAGAGCAGAGTGTCCTTGGAGAAACAGAGAGTGTCCTGTGCATTCCAGGCGGCACCCCAGATCACCCACTGCAAAAGGGAAATCTACACCTCTCTCCACGGTTCAAAGGATCGATCGGATGGCCCATTCACACATCGAGGCGTTCAGCGGTTTTTCCACAGCCTTCTGGAGAAGTACTGCTGGATCTCTAGTATGCTTTTCCTATGGCACCCACGTCCTCACTGCGTCCCAGGGAACAACACTGTGTAGAGGAAAACACTTCCTGGCTGACTGAGCAGCACCATGCTACCTAAGGCCTCCGGATCACCACTCTCAAAGCAGAGTGAAAGGCAAACCTCTGCTTTTTCTCCACAGAGCTCGATGGCCAAAACATTCAACGGACTCTCTGAACACAGCACTAACTGCTCTTTTGTAGGTGACATGTCAGGGGATCTCAGGGCAGAGCGTGAGCTGCAAGGAAAACACACTTCCCTAAGTGTCCGTTCCGTGTGCACTTACTTGGCGGATCTCTCTCTATGCCACGCACAAACTAGAGAGGCCCTGCAGTTTTCCAAATGTAGATAGATTCGCCTGAACACTACTACGCTTCGAGAAGCTGCGAGGACACGTCGCAACCTCCCCAAAGCTTTACGTCCCATAGACCAGCCACACGTTGCACATCACACCTTCCTCGGGTTCGAACTTCATCCGGGGAGGGGCCAAAGTGCCTCTTTCTGTCTGTTTTGGCTCGCTGGAAACTGATCGTACTCGGGCAGTTTGGAACGTTCAGTTTGGCCATGTATGTGCATGGCAGCACATCCCAGCTGTAAGGAGGACCGCTGCAGCCTCCACGCCGCCTGAAATAGAGTGCTGCTGCCAGTCTCACGTCCTGGAATGTCCTATGTAGGAAAAGGGCGTTTCCCTGAGGGCAATACGGTGCTCTCAGTTCCCTGCAAGAGGCATGGGAAGGGCGCCAATGCCTAAAGGGAAAACGACACTGCCTGCCAGGCTCATAGTAAGGTCCATGTATTGCATTTGGAAGATTGGGCATACATCATTGGCCAGGAAAACCTAGTCCACGGAGTGCCTTCCCGTTAGTGAGCTTCTCGGAACTCTGGGAATACTGCGTCCTCCGCACCTCCCATGAAAGAACACTGAGACCTGAGGATCCCTTCCTGGGCGACTTCACAACCCTCAGGGATCTTGGGCCTCCGGGCATCTCTCCCTTAACGCCGAGTGAAAAGCAGCACACTGCTTTCTTCGTTGGAGAGCTAAGTGTCTGAGCTTTCTAAAGTCCACCCAAACACGGTTCCAGCAGGTCTTTTAAGTGTACGGCCAGGAGCTCACAGCACTGCACCAGGGCCACAGTGAGAAAACACGCTCCTCAGTGTTTGTCTTGGGAAGCCTCACTGGCCGTCTCTCTAAGCCACGCAGGCCGTTGACTTTCGAAGCAACCTGAGAAAGGCGCGGTTTGCGCCTGAAACACCCAGAGCCCTTTTATAAGTTGTACGGGCGACGGAGCCTAAAGCAAGTCAGCGGGGACGTCACGCCACTCGCCGCAGGCAGAACGGCTCTGCTACGAAGGTTCAACGGGGAAGGACAGGGTGCCGCTTCCGACCCTTTGACTGTGGCAGAAACGACACGTACTAGGCACACTGCAACTTTGATATTGGTGACCTAGTGAGAAAAGCACTATTTTCCCCCCTGGAGAGCAGAAGGCCTGTGGTGTCAAATTTCCCTGAGACAGTGCTGTTCTCTGTCTGCTCTTCACAGCTAGAGTGCCTTCACGGAGAGCAGAGTGTCCTTGGAGAAACAGAGAGTGTCCTGTGCATTCCAGGCGGCACCCCAGATCACCCACTGCAAAAGGGAAATCTACACCTCTCTCCACGGTTCAAAGGATCGATCGGATGGCCCATTCACACATCGAGGCGTTCAGCGGTTTTTCCACGGCCTTCTGGAGAAGTACTGCTGGATCTCTAGTATGCTTTTCCTATGGCACCCACGTCCTCACTGCGTCCCAGGGAACAACACTGTGTAGAGGATCACGTTCTTGGCTGACTGAGCAGCACCATGCTACCTAAGGCCTCCGGATCACCACTCTCAAAGCAGAGTGAAAGGCAAACCTCTGCTTTTTCTCCACAGAGCTCGATGGCCAAAACATTCAACGGAATCCCTGAACACAGCACTAGCTGCTCTTTTGTAGGTGACATGTCAGGGGCTCTCAGGGCAGAGCGTGAGCTGCAAGGAAAACACACTTCCCTAAGTGTCCGTTCCGGGTGCACTTACTTGGCGGACCTCTCTCTATGCCACGCACAAACTAGAGAGGCCCTGCAGTTTTCCAAATGTAGATAGATTCGCCTGAACACTACTACGCTTCGAGAAGCTGCGAGGACACGTCGCAACCTCCCCAAAGCTTTACGTCCCATAGACCAGCCACACGTTGCACATCACAACTTCCTCGGGTTCGAACTTCATCCGGGGAGGGGCCAAAGTGCCTCTTTCTGTCTGTTTTGGCTCGCTGGAAACTGATCGTACTCGGGCAGTTTGGAACGTTCAGTTTGGCCATGTATGTGCATGGCAGCACATCCCAGCTGTAAGGAGGACCGCTGCAGCCTCCACGCCGCCTGAAATAGAGTGCTGCTGCCAGTCTCACGTCCTGGAATGTCCTATGTAGGAAAAGGGCGTTTCCCTGAGGGCAATACGGTGCTCCCAGTTCCCTGCAAGAGGCATGGGAAAGGCGCCAATGCCTAAAGGGAAAACGACACTGCCTGCCAGGCTCATAGTAAGGTCCATGTATTGCATTTGGAAGATTGGGCATACATCATTGGCCAGGAAAACCTAGTCCACGGAGTGCCTTCCCGTTAGTGAGCTTCTCGGAACTCTGGGAATACTGCGTCCTCCGCACCTCCCATGAAAGAACACTGAGACCTGAGGATCCCTTCCTGGGCGACTTCACAACCCTCAGGGATCTTGGGCCTCCGGGCATCTCTCCCTTAACGCCGAGTGAAAAGCAGCACACTGCTTTCTTCGTTGGAGAGCTAAGTGTCTTAGCTTTCTAAAGACCACCCAAACACGGGTCCAGCAGGTCTTTTAAGTGTACGGCCAGGGGCTCACAGCTCTGCACCAGGGCCACAGTGAGAAAACACGCTCCTCAGTGTTTGTCTTGGGAAGCCTCACTGGCCGTCTCTCTAAGCCACGCAGGCCGTTGACTTTCGAAGCAACCTGAGAAAGGCGCGGTTTGCGCCTGAAACACCCAGAGCCCTTTTATAAGGTGTACGGGCGTCGGAGCCTAAAGCAAGTCAGCGGGGACGTCACGCCACTCGCCGCAGGCAGAACGGCTCTGCTACGAAGGTTCAACGGGGAAGGACAGGGTGCCGCTTCCGACCCTTTGACTGTGGCAGAAACGACACGTACTAGGCACACTGCAACTTTGATATTGGTGACCTAGTGAGAAAAGCACTATTTTCCCCCCTGGAGAGCAGAAGGCCTGTGGTGTCAAATTTCCCTGAGACAGTGCTGTTCTCTGTCTGCTCTTCACAGCTAGAGTGCCTTCACGGAGAGCAGAGTGTCCTTGGAGAAACAGAGAGTGTCCTGTGCATTCCAGGCGGCACCCCAGATCACCCACTGCAAAAGGGAAATCTACACCTCTCTCCACGGTTCAAAGGATCCATCGGATGGCCCATTCACACATCGAGGCGTTCAGCGGTTTTTCCACAGCCTTCTGGAGAAGGACTGCTGGATCTCTAGTATGCTTTTCCTATGGCACCCACATCCTCACTGCGTCCCAGGGAACAACACTGTGTAGAGGAAAACACTTCCTGGCTGACTGAGCAGCACCATGCTACCTAAGGCCTCCGGATCACCACTCTCAAAGCAGAGTGAAAGGCAAACCTCTGCTTTTTCTCCACAGAGCTCGATGGCCAAAACATTCAACGGACTCTCTGAACACAGCACTAACTGCTCTTTTGTAGGTGACATGTCAGGGGATCTCAGGGCAGAGCGTGAGCTGCAAGGAAAACACACTTCCCTAAGTGTCCGTTCCGTGTGCACTTACTTGGCGGATCTCTCTCTATGCCACGCACAAACTAGAGAGGCCCTGCAGTTTTCCAAATGTAGATAGATTCGCCTGAACACTACTACGCTTCGAGAAGCTGCGAGGACACGTCGCAACCTCCCCAAAGCTTTACGTCCCATAGACCAGCCACACGTTGCACATCACACCTTCCTCGGGTTCGAACTTCATCCGGGGAGGGGCCAAAGTGCCTCTTTCTGTCTGTTTTGGCTCGCTGGAAACTGATCGTACTCGGGCAGTTTGGAACGTTCAGTTTGGCCATGTATGTGCATGGCAGCACATCCCAGCTGTAAGGAGGACCGCTGCAGCCTCCACGCCGCCTGAAATAGAGTGCTGCTGCCAGTCTCACGTCCTGGAATGTCCTATGTAGGAAAAGGGCGTTTCCCTGAGGGCAATACGGTGCTCTCAGTTCCCTGCAAGAGGCATGGGAAGGGCGCCAATGCCTAAAGGGAAAACGACACTGCCTGCCAGGCTCATAGTAAGGTCCATGTATTGCATTTGGAAGATTGGGCATACATCATTGGCCAGGAAAACCTAGTCCACGGAGTGCCTTCCCGTTAGTGAGCTTCTCGGAACTCTGGGAATACTGCGTCCTCCGCACCTCCCATGAAAGAACACTGAGACCTGAGGATCCCTTCCTGGGCGACTTCACAACCCTCAGGGATCTTGGGCCTCCGGGCATCTCTCCCTTAACGCCGAGTGAAAAGCAGCACACTGCTTTCTTCGTTGGAGAGCTAAGTGTCTGAGCTTTCTAAAGTCCACCCAAACACGGTTCCAGCAGGTCTTTTAAGTGTACGGCCAGGAGCTCACAGCACTGCACCAGGGCCACAGTGAGAAAACACGCTCCTCAGTGTTTGTCTTGGGAAGCCTCACTGGCCGTCTCTCTAAGCCACGCAGGCCGTTGACTTTCGAAGCAACCTGAGAAAGGCGCGGTTTGCGCCTGAAACACCCAGAGCCCTTTTATAAGTTGTACGGGCGACGGAGCCTAAAGCAAGTCAGCGGGGACGTCACGCCACTCGCCGCAGGCAGAACGGCTCTGCTACGAAGGTTCAACGGGGAAGGACAGGGTGCCGCTTCCGACCCTTTGACTGTGGCAGAAACGACACGTACTAGGCACACTGCAACTTTGATATTGGTGACCTAGTGAGAAAAGCACTATTTTCCCCCCTGGAGAGCAGAAGGCCTGTGGTGTCAAATTTCCCTGAGACAGTGCTGTTCTCTGTCTGCTCTTCACAGCTAGAGTGCCTTCACGGAGAGCAGAGTGTCCTTGGAGAAACAGAGAGTGTCCTGTGCATTCCAGGCGGCACCCCAGATCACCCACTGCAAAAGGGAAATCTACACCTCTCTCCACGGTTCAAAGGATCGATCGGATGGCCCATTCACACATCGAGGCGTTCAGCGGTTTTTCCACGGCCTTCTGGAGAAGTACTGCTGGATCTCTAGTATGCTTTTCCTATGGCACCCACGTCCTCACTGCGTCCCAGGGAACAACACTGTGTAGAGGATCACGTTCTTGGCTGACTGAGCAGCACCATGCTACCTAAGGCCTCCGGATCACCACTCTCAAAGCAGAGTGAAAGGCAAACCTCTGCTTTTTCTCCACAGAGCTCGATGGCCAAAACATTCAACGGAATCCCTGAACACAGCACTAGCTGCTCTTTTGTAGGTGACATGTCAGGGGCTCTCAGGGCAGAGCGTGAGCTGCAAGGAAAACACACTTCCCTAAGTGTCCGTTCCGGGTGCACTTACTTGGCGGACCTCTCTCTATGCCACGCACAAACTAGAGAGGCCCTGCAGTTTTCCAAATGTAGATAGATTCGCCTGAACACTACTACGCTTCGAGAAGCTGCGAGGACACGTCGCAACCTCCCCAAAGCTTTACGTCCCATAGACCAGCCACACGTTGCACATCACAACTTCCTCGGGTTCGAACTTCATCCGGGGAGGGGCCAAAGTGCCTCTTTCTGTCTGTTTTGGCTCGCTGGAAACTGATCGTACTCGGGCAGTTTGGAACGTTCAGTTTGGCCATGTATGTGCATGGCAGCACATCCCAGCTGTAAGGAGGACCGCTGCAGCCTCCACGCCGCCTGAAATAGAGTGCTGCTGCCAGTCTCACGTCCTGGAATGTCCTATGTAGGAAAAGGGCGTTTCCCTGAGGGCAATACGGTGCTCCCAGTTCCCTGCAAGAGGCATGGGAAAGGCGCCAATGCCTAAAGGGAAAACGACACTGCCTGCCAGGCTCATAGTAAGGTCCATGTATTGCATTTGGAAGATTGGGCATACATCATTGGCCAGGAAAACCTAGTCCACGGAGTGCCTTCCCGTTAGTGAGCTTCTCGGAACTCTGGGAATACTGCGTCCTCCGCACCTCCCATGAAAGAACACTGAGACCTGAGGATCCCTTCCTGGGCGACTTCACAACCCTCAGGGATCTTGGGCCTCCGGGCATCTCTCCCTTAACGCCGAGTGAAAAGCAGCACACTGCTTTCTTCGTTGGAGAGCTAAGTGTCTTAGCTTTCTAAAGACCACCCAAACACGGGTCCAGCAGGTCTTTTAAGTGTACGGCCAGGGGCTCACAGCTCTGCACCAGGGCCACAGTGAGAAAACACGCTCCTCAGTGTTTGTCTTGGGAAGCCTCACTGGCCGTCTCTCTAAGCCACGCAGGCCGTTGACTTTCGAAGCAACCTGAGAAAGGCGCGGTTTGCGCCTGAAACACCCAGAGCCCTTTTATAAGGTGTACGGGCGTCGGAGCCTAAAGCAAGTCAGCGGGGACGTCACGCCACTCGCCGCAGGCAGAACGGCTCTGCTACGAAGGTTCAACGGGGAAGGACAGGGTGCCGCTTCCGACCCTTTGACTGTGGCAGAAACGACACGTACTAGGCACACTGCAACTTTGATATTGGTGACCTAGTGAGAAAAGCACTATTTTCCCCCCTGGAGAGCAGAAGGCCTGTGGTGTCAAATTTCCCTGAGACAGTGCTGTTCTCTGTCTGCTCTTCACAGCTAGAGTGCCTTCACGGAGAGCAGAGTGTCCTTGGAGAAACAGAGAGTGTCCTGTGCATTCCAGGCGGCACCCCAGATCACCCACTGCAAAAGGGAAATCTACACCTCTCTCCACGGTTCAAAGGATCGATCGGATGGCCCATTCACACATCGAGGCGTTCAGCGGTTTTTCCACAGCCTTCTGGAGAAGGACTGCTGGATCTCTAGTATGCTTTTCCTATGGCACCCACATCCTCACTGCGTCCCAGGGAACAACACTGTGTAGAGGAAAACACTTCCTGGCTGACTGAGCAGCACCATGCTACCTAAGGCCTCCGGATCACCACTCTCAAAGCAGAGTGAAAGGCAAACCTCTGCTTTTTCTCCACAGAGCTCGATGGCCAAAACATTCAACGGACTCTCTGAACACAGCACTAACTGCTCTTTTGTTGGTGACATGTCAGGGGATCTCAGGGCAGAGCGTGAGCTGCAAGGAAAACACACTTCCCTAAGTGTCCGTTCCGGGTGCACTTACTTGGCGGATCTCTCTCTATGCCACGCACAAACTAGAGAGGCCCTGCAGTTTTCCAAATGTAGATAGATTCGCCTGAACACTACTACGCTTCGAGAAGCTGCGAGGACACGTCGCAACCTCCCCAAAGCTTTACGTCCCATAGACCAGCCACACGTTGCACATCACACCTTCCTCGGGTTCGAACTTCATCCGGGGAGGGGCCAAAGTGCCTCTTTCTGTCTGTTTTGGCTCGCTGGAAACTGATCGTACTCGGGCAGTTTGGAACGTTCAGTTTGGCCATGTATGTGCATGGCAGCACATCCCAGCTGTAAGGAGGACCGCTGCAGCCTCCACGCCGCCTGAAATAGAGTGCTGCTGCCAGTCTCACGTCCTGGAATGTCCTATGTAGGAAAGGGGCGTTTCCCTGAGGGCAATACGGTGCTCCCAGTTCCCTGCAAGAGGCATGGGAAAGGCGCCAATGCCTAAAGGGAAAACGACACTGCCTGCCAGGCTCATAGTAAGGTCCATGTATTGCATTTGGAAGATTGGGCATACATCATTGGCCAGGAAAACCTAGTCCACCGAGTGCCTTCCCGTTAGTGAGCTTCTCGGAACTCTGGGAATACTGCGTCCTCCGCACCTCCCATGAAAGAACACTGAGACCTGAGGATCCCTTCCTGGGCGACTTCACAACCCTCAGGGATCTTGGGCCTCCGGGCATCTCTCCCTTAACGCCGAGTGAAAAGCAGCACACTGCTTTCTTCGTTGGAGAGCTAAGTGTCTGAGCTTTCTAAAGTCCACCCAAACACGGTTCCAGCAGGTCTTTTAAGTGTACGGCCAGGAGCTCACAGCACTGCACCAGGGCCACAGTGAGAAAACACGCTCCTCAGTGTTTGTCTTGGGAAGCCTCACTGGCCGTCTCTCTAAGCCACGCAGGCCGTTGACTTTCGAAGCAACCTGAGAAAGGCGCGGTTTGCGCCTGAAACACCCAGAGCCCTTTTATAAGGTGTACGGGCGACGGAGCCTAAAGCAAGTCAGCGGGGACGTCACGCCACTCGCCGCAGGCAGAACGGCTCTGCTACGAAGGTTCAACGGGGAAGGACAGGGTGCCGCTTCCGACCCTTTGACTGTGGCAGAAACGACACGTACTAGGCACACTGCAACTTTGATATTGGTGACCTAGTGAGAAAAGCACTATTTTCCCCCCTGGAGAGCAGAAGGCCTGTGGTGTCAAATTTCCCTGAGACAGTGCTGTTCTCTGTCTGCTCTTCACAGCTAGAGTGCCTTCACGGAGAGCAGAGTGTCCTTGGAGAAACAGAGAGTGTCCTGTGCATTCCAGGCGGCACCCCAGATGACCCACTGCAAAAGGGAAATCTACACCTCTCTCCACGGTTCAAAGGATCGATCGGATGGCCCATTCACACATCGAGGCGTTCAGCGGTTTTTCCACAGCCTTCTGGAGAAGTACTGCTGGATCTCTAGTATGCTTTTCCTATGGCACCCACGTCCTCACTGCGTCCCAGGGAACAACACTGTGTAGAGGATTACGTTCTTGGCTGACTGAGCAGCACCATGCTACCTCAGGCCTCCGGATCACCTCTTTGAAAGCAGAGTGAAAGGCAAACCTCTGCTTTTTCTCCAGAGAGCTCGATGGCCAAAACATTCAACGGACTCTCTGAACACAGCACTAACTGCTCTTTTGTAGGTGACATGTCAGGGGATCTCAGGGCAGAGCGTGAGCTGCAAGGAAAACACACTTCCCTAAGTGTCCGTTCCGGGTGCACTTACTTGGCGGATCTCTCTCTATGCCACGCACAAACTAGAGAGGCCCTGCAGTTTTCCAAATGTAGATAGATTCGCCTGAACACTACTACGCTTCGAGAAGCTGCGAGGACACGTCGCAACCTCCCCAAAGCTTTACGTCCCATAGACCAGCCACACGTTGCACATCACAACTTCCTCGGGTTCGAACTTCATCCGGGAAGGGGCCAGAGTGCCCCCTTCTGTCTGTTTTGGCTCGCTGGAAACTGATCGTACTCGGGCAGTTTGGAACGTTCAGTTTGGCCATGTATGTGCATGGCAGCACGTCCCAGCTGTAAGGAGGACCGCTGCAGCCTCCACGCCGCCTGAAATAGAGTGCTGCTGCCAGTCTCACGTCCTGGAATGTCCTATGTAGGAAAAGGGCGTTTCCCTAAGGGCAATACGGTGCTCCCAGTTCCCTGCAAGAGGCATGGGAAAGGCGCCAATGCCTAAAGGGAAAACGACACTGCCTGCCAGGCTCATAGTAAGGTCCATGTATTGCATTTGGAAGATTGGGCATACATCATTGGCCAGGAAAACCTAGTCCACGGAGTGCCTTCCCGTTAGTGAGCTTCTCGGAACTCTGGGAATACTGCGTCCTCCGCACCTCCCATGAAAGAACACTGAGACCTGAGGATCCCTTCCTGGGCGACTTCACAACCCTCAGGGATCTTGGGCCTCCGGGCATCTCTCCCTTAACGCCGAGTGAAAAGCAGCACACTGCTTTCTTCGTTGGAGAGCTAAGTGTCTGAGCTTTCTAAAGTCCACCCAAACACGGGTCCAGCAGGTCTTTTAAGTGTACGGCCAGGGGCTCACAGCACTGCACCAGGGCCACAGTGAGAAAACACGCTCCTCAGTGTTTGTCTTGGGAAGCCTCACTGGCCGTCTCTCTAAGCCACGCAGGCCGTTGACTTTCGAAGCAACCTGAGAACGGCGCGGTTTGCGCCTGAAACACCCAGAGCCCTTTTATAAGGTGTACGGGCGTCGGAGCCTAAAGCAAGTCAGCGGGGACGTCACGCCACTCGCCGCAGGCAGAACGGCTCTGCTACGAAGGTTCAACGGGGAAGGACAGGGTGCCGCTTCCGACCCTTTGACTGTGGCAGAAACGACACGTACTAGGCACACTGCAACTTTGATATTGGTGACCTAGTGAGAAAAGCACTATTTTCCCCCCTGGAGAGCAGAAGGCCTGTGGTGTCAAATTTCCCTGAGACAGTGCTGTTCTCTGTCTGCTCTTCACAGCTAGAGTGCCTTCACGGAGAGCAGAGTGTCCTTGGAGAAACAGAGAGTGTCCTGTGCATTCCAGGCGGCACCCCAGATCACCCACTGCAAAAGGGAAATCTACACCTCTCTCCACGGTTCAAAGGATCGATCGGATGGCCCATTCACACATCGAGGCGTTCAGCGGTTTTTCCACAGCCTTCTGGAGAAGTACTGCTGGATCTCTAGTATGCTTTTCCTATGGCACCCACGTCCTCACTGCGTCCCAGGGAACAACACTGTGTAGAGGAACACACTTCCTGGCTGACTGAGCAGCACCATGCTACCTAAGGCCTCCGGATCACCACTCTCAAAGCAGAGTGAAAGGCAAACCTCTGCTTTTTCTCCAGAGAGCTCGATGGCCAAAACATTCAACGGACTCTCTGAACACAGCACTAACTGGTCTTTTGTAGGTGACATGTCAAGGGATCTCAGGGCAGAGCGTGAGCTGCAAGGAAAACACACTTCCCTAAGTGTCCGTTCCGGGTGCACTTACTTGGCGGATCTCTCTCTATGCCTCGCACAAACTAGAGAGGCCCTGCAGTTTTCCAAATGTAGATAGATTCGCCTGAACACTACTACGCTTCGAGAAGCTGCGAGGACACGTCGCAACCTCCCCAAAGCTTTACGTCCCATAGACCAGCCACACGTTGCACATCACACCTTCCTCGGGTTCGAACTTCATCCGGGGAGGGGCCAAAGTGCCTCTTTCTGTCTGTTTTGGCTCGCTGGAAACTGATCGTACTCGGGCAGTTTGGAACGTTCAGTTTGGCCATGTATGTGCATGGCAGCACATCCCAGCTGTAAGGAGGACCGCTGCAGCCTCCACGCCACCTGAAATAGAGTGCTGCTGCCAGTCTCACGTCCTGGAATGTCCTATGTAGGAAAAGGGCGTTTCCCTGAGGGCAATACGGTGCTCCCAGTTCCCTGCAAGAGGCATGGGAAAGGCGCCAATGCCTAAAGGGAAAACGACACTGCCTGCCAGGCTCATAGTAAGGTCCATGTATTGCATTTGGAAGATTGGGCATACATCATTGGCCAGGAAAACCTAGTCCACGGAGTGCCTTCCCGTTAGTGAGCTTCTCGGAACTCTGGGAATACTGCGTCCTCCGCACCTCCCATGAAAGAACACTGAGACCTGAGGATCCCTTCCTGGGCGACTTCACAACCCTCAGGGATCTTGGGCCTCCGGGCATCTCTCCCTTAACGCCGAGTGAAAAGCAGCACACTGCTTTCTTCGTTGGAGAGCTAAGTGTCTGAGCTTTCTAAAGTCCACCCAAACACGGGTCCAGCAGGTCTTTTAAGTGTACGGCCAGGGGCTCACAGCACTGCACCAGGGCCACAGTGAGAAAACACGCTCCTCAGTGTTTGTCTTGGGAAGCCTCACTGGCCGTCTCTCCAAGCCAAGCAGGCCGATGACTTTCGAAGCAACCTGAGAAAGGCGCGGTTTGCGCCTGAAACACCCAGAGCCCTTTTATAAGGTGTACGGGCGTCGGAGCCTAAAGCAAGTCAGCGGGGACGTCACGCCACTCGCCGCAGGCAGAACGGCTCTGCTACGAAGGTTCAACGGGGAAGGACAGGGTGCCGCTTCCGACCCTTTGACTGTGGCAGAAACGACACGTACTAGGCACACTGCAACTTTGATATTGGTGACCTAGTGAGAAAAGCACTATTTTCCCCCCTGGAGAGCAGAAGGCCTGTGGTGTCAAATTTCCCTGAGACAGTGCTGTTCTCTGTCTGCTCTTCACAGCTAGAGTGCCTTCACGGAGAGCAGAGTGTCCTTGGAGAAACAGAGAGTGTCCTGTGCATTCCAGGCGGCACCCCAGATCACCCACTGCAAAAGGGAAATGTACACCTCTCTCCACGGTTCAAAGGATCCATCGGATGGCCCATTCACACATCGAGGCGTTCAGCGGTTTTTCCACAGCCTTCTGGAGAAGTACTGCTGGATCTCTAGTATGCTTTTCCTATGGCACCCACGTCCTCACTGCGTCCCAGGGAACAACACTGTGTAGAGGAAAACACTTCCTGGCTGACTGAGCAGCACCATGCTACCTAAGGCCTCCGGATCACCACTCTCAAAGCAGAGTGAAAGGCAAACCTCTGCTTTTTCTCCACAGAGCTCGATGGCCAAAACATTCAACGGAATCCCTGAACACAGCACTAGCTGCTCTTTTGTAGGTGACATGTCAGGGGCTCTCAGGGCAGAGCGTGAGCTGCAAGGAAAACACACTTCCCTAAGTGTCCGTTCCGGGTGCACTTACTTGGCGGACCTCTCTCTATGCCACGCACAAACTAGAGAGGCCCTGCAGTTTTCCAAATGTAGATAGATTCGCCTGAACACTACTACGCTTCGAGAAGCTGCGAGGACACGTCGCAACCTCCCCAAAGCTTTACGTCCCATAGACCAGCCACACGTTGCACATCACAACTTCCTCGGGTTCGAACTTCATCCGGGGAGGGGCCAAAGTGCCTCTTTCTGTCTGTTTTGGCTCGCTGGAAACTGA
Organism: Mesoplodon bidens; assembly: GCF_964165515.1. Classification (NCBI taxonomy): domain Eukaryota; kingdom Metazoa; phylum Chordata; class Mammalia; order Artiodactyla; family Ziphiidae; genus Mesoplodon; species Mesoplodon bidens. Next base: position 903,976 of record NW_027671586.1, on the reverse strand, counting down.
TCGTACTCGGGCAGTTTGGAACGTTCAGTTTGGCCATGTATGTGCATGGCAGCACATCCCAGCTGTAAGGAGGACCGCTGCAGCCTCCACGCCGCCTGAAATAGAGTGCTGCTGCCAGTCTCACGTCCTGGAATGTCCTATGTAGGAAAAGGGCGTTTCCCTGAGGGCAATACGGTGCTCCCAGTTCCCTGCAAGAGGCATGGGAAAGGCGCCAATGCCTAAAGGGAAAACGACACTGCCTGCCAGGCTCATAGTAAGGTCCATGTATTGCATTTGGAAGATTGGGCATACATCATTGGCCAGGAAAACCTAGTCCACGGAGTGCCTTCCCGTTAGTGAGCTTCTCGGAACTCTGGGAATACTGCGTCCTCCGCACCTCCCATGAAAGAACACTGAGACCTGAGGATCCCTTCCTGGGCGACTTCACAACCCTCAGGGATCTTGGGCCTCCGGGCATCTCTCCCTTAACGCCGAGTGAAAAGCAGCACACTGCTTTCTTCGTTGGAGAGCTAAGTGTCTTAGCTTTCTAAAGACCACCCAAACACGGGTCCAGCAGGTCTTTTAAGTGTACGGCCAGGGGCTCACAGCTCTGCACCAGGGCCACAGTGAGAAAACACGCTCCTCAGTGTTTGTCTTGGGAAGCCTCACTGGCCGTCTCTCTAAGCCACGCAGGCCGTTGACTTTCGAAGCAACCTGAGAAAGGCGCGGTTTGCGCCTGAAACACCCAGAGCCCTTTTATAAGGTGTACGGGCGTCGGAGCCTAAAGCAAGTCAGCGGGGACGTCACGCCACTCGCCGCAGGCAGAACGGCTCTGCTACGAAGGTTCAACGGGGAAGGACAGGGTGCCGCTTCCGACCCTTTGACTGTGGCAGAAACGACACGTACTAGGCACACTGCAACTTTGATATTGGTGACCTAGTGAGAAAAGCACTATTTTCCCCCCTGGAGAGCAGAAGGCCTGTGGTGTCAAATTTCCCTGAGACAGTGCTGTTCTCTGTCTGCTCTTCACAGCTAGAGTGCCTTCACGGAGAGCAGAGTGTCCTTGGAGAAACAGAGAGTGTCCTGTGCATTCCAGGCGGCACCCCAGATCACCCACTGCAAAAGGGAAATCTACACCTCTCTCCACGGTTCAAAGGATCGATCGGATGGCCCATTCACACATCGAGGCGTTCAGCGGTTTTTCCACAGCCTTCTGGAGAAGGACTGCTGGATCTCTAGTATGCTTTTCCTATGGCACCCACATCCTCACTGCGTCCCAGGGAACAACACTGTGTAGAGGAAAACACTTCCTGGCTGACTGAGCAGCACCATGCTACCTAAGGCCTCCGGATCACCACTCTCAAAGCAGAGTGAAAGGCAAACCTCTGCTTTTTCTCCACAGAGCTCGATGGCCAAAACATTCAACGGACTCTCTGAACACAGCACTAACTGCTCTTTTGTAGGTGACATGTCAGGGGATCTCAGGGCAGAGCGTGAGCTGCAAGGAAAACACACTTCCCTAAGTGTCCGTTCCGTGTGCACTTACTTGGCGGATCTCTCTCTATGCCACGCACAAACTAGAGAGGCCCTGCAGTTTTCCAAATGTAGATAGATTCGCCTGAACACTACTACGCTTCGAGAAGCTGCGAGGACACGTCGCAACCTCCCCAAAGCTTTACGTCCCATAGACCAGCCACACGTTGCACATCACACCTTCCTCGGGTTCGAACTTCATCCGGGGAGGGGCCAAAGTGCCTCTTTCTGTCTGTTTTGGCTCGCTGGAAACTGATCGTACTCGGGCAGTTTGGAACGTTCAGTTTGGCCATGTATGTGCATGGCAGCACATCCCAGCTGTAAGGAGGACCGCTGCAGCCTCCACGCCGCCTGAAATAGAGTGCTGCTGCCAGTCTCACGTCCTGGAATGTCCTATGTAGGAAAGGGGCGTTTCCCTGAGGGCAATACGGTGCTCCCAGTTCCCTGCAAGAGGCATGGGAAAGGCGCCAATGCCTAAAGGGAAAACGACACTGCCTGCCAGGCTCATAGTAAGGTCCATGTATTGCATTTGGAAGATTGGGCATACATCATTGGCCAGGAAAACCTAGTCCACCGAGTGCCTTCCCGTTAGTGAGCTTCTCGGAACTCTGGGAATACTGCGTCCTCCGCACCTCCCATGAAAGAACACTGAGACCTGAGGATCCCTTCCTGGGCGACTTCACAACCCTCAGGGATCTTGGGCCTCCGGGCATCTCTCCCTTAACGCCGAGTGAAAAGCAGCACACTGCTTTCTTCGTTGGAGAGCTAAGTGTCTGAGCTTTCTAAAGTCCACCCAAACACGGTTCCAGCAGGTCTTTTAAGTGTACGGCCAGGAGCTCACAGCACTGCACCAGGGCCACAGTGAGAAAACACGCTCCTCAGTGTTTGTCTTGGGAAGCCTCACTGGCCGTCTCTCTAAGCCACGCAGGCCGTTGACTTTCGAAGCAACCTGAGAAAGGCGCGGTTTGCGCCTGAAACACCCAGAGCCCTTTTATAAGGTGTACGGGCGACGGAGCCTAAAGCAAGTCAGCGGGGACGTCACGCCACTCGCCGCAGGCAGAACGGCTCTGCTACGAAGGTTCAACGGGGAAGGACAGGGTGCCGCTTCCGACCCTTTGACTGTGGCAGAAACGACACGTACTAGGCACACTGCAACTTTGATATTGGTGACCTAGTGAGAAAAGCACTATTTTCCCCCCTGGAGAGCAGAAGGCCTGTGGTGTCAAATTTCCCTGAGACAGTGCTGTTCTCTGTCTGCTCTTCACAGCTAGAGTGCCTTCACGGAGAGCAGAGTGTCCTTGGAGAAACAGAGAGTGTCCTGTGCATTCCAGGCGGCACCCCAGATGACCCACTGCAAAAGGGAAATCTACACCTCTCTCCACGGTTCAAAGGATCGATCGGATGGCCCATTCACACATCGAGGCGTTCAGCGGTTTTTCCACAGCCTTCTGGAGAAGTACTGCTGGATCTCTAGTATGCTTTTCCTATGGCACCCACGTCCTCACTGCGTCCCAGGGAACAACACTGTGTAGAGGATCACGTTCTTGGCTGACTGAGCAGCACCATGCTACCTCAGGCCTCCGGATCACCTCTTTGAAAGCAGAGTGAAAGGCAAACCTCTGCTTTTTCTCCAGAGAGCTCGATGGCCAAAACATTCAACGGACTCTCTGAACACAGCACTAACTGCTCTTTTGTAGGTGACATGTCAGGGGATCTCAGGGCAGAGCGTGAGCTGCAAGGAAAACACACTTCCCTAAGTGTCCGTTCCGGGTGCACTTACTTGGCGGATCTCTCTCTATGCCACGCACAAACTAGAGAGGCCCTGCAGTTTTCCAAATGTAGATAGATTCGCCTGAACACTACTACGCTTCGAGAAGCTGCGAGGACACGTCGCAACCTCCCCAAAGCTTTACGTCCCATAGACCAGCCACACGTTGCACATCACAACTTCCTCGGGTTCGAACTTCATCCGGGAAGGGGCCAGAGTGCCCCCTTCTGTCTGTTTTGGCTCGCTGGAAACTGATCGTACTCGGGCAGTTTGGAACGTTCAGTTTGGCCATGTATGTGCATGGCAGCACGTCCCAGCTGTAAGGAGGACCGCTGCAGCCTCCACGCCGCCTGAAATAGAGTGCTGCTGCCAGTCTCACGTCCTGGAATGTCCTATGTAGGAAAAGGGCGTTTCCCTAAGGGCAATACGGTGCTCCCAGTTCCCTGCAAGAGGCATGGGAAAGGCGCCAATGCCTAAAGGGAAAACGACACTGCCTGCCAGGCTCATAGTAAGGTCCATGTATTGCATTTGGAAGATTGGGCATACATCATTGGCCAGGAAAACCTAGTCCACGGAGTGCCTTCCCGTTAGTGAGCTTCTCGGAACTCTGGGAATACTGCGTCCTCCGCACCTCCCATGAAAGAACACTGAGACCTGAGGATCCCTTCCTGGGCGACTTCACAACCCTCAGGGATCTTGGGCCTCCGGGCATCTCTCCCTTAACGCCGAGTGAAAAGCAGCACACTGCTTTCTTCGTTGGAGAGCTAAGTGTCTGAGCTTTCTAAAGTCCACCCAAACACGGGTCCAGCAGGTCTTTTAAGTGTACGGCCAGGGGCTCACAGCACTGCACCAGGGCCACAGTGAGAAAACACGCTCCTCAGTGTTTGTCTTGGGAAGCCTCACTGGCCGTCTCTCTAAGCCACGCAGGCCGTTGACTTTCGAAGCAACCTGAGAACGGCGCGGTTTGCGCCTGAAACACCCAGAGCCCTTTTATAAGGTGTACGGGCGTCGGAGCCTAAAGCAAGTCAGCGGGGACGTCACGCCACTCGCCGCAGGCAGAACGGCTCTGCTACGAAGGTTCAACGGGGAAGGACAGGGTGCCGCTTCCGACCCTTTGACTGTGGCAGAAACGACACGTACTAGGCACACTGCAACTTTGATATTGGTGACCTAGTGAGAAAAGCACTATTTTCCCCCCTGGAGAGCAGAAGGCCTGTGGTGTCAAATTTCCCTGAGACAGTGCTGTTCTCTGTCTGCTCTTCACAGCTAGAGTGCCTTCACGGAGAGCAGAGTGTCCTTGGAGAAACAGAGAGTGTCCTGTGCATTCCAGGCGGCACCCCAGATCACCCACTGCAAAAGGGAAATCTACACCTCTCTCCACGGTTCAAAGGATCGATCGGATGGCCCATTCACACATCGAGGCGTTCAGCGGTTTTTCCACAGCCTTCTGGAGAAGTACTGCTGGATTTCTAGTATGCTTTTCCTATGGCACCCACGTCCTCACTGCGTCCCAGGGAACAACACTGTGTAGAGGAACACACTTCCTGGCTGACTGAGCAGCACCATGCTACCTAAGGCCTCCGGATCACCACTCTCAAAGCAGAGTGAAAGGCAAACCTCTGCTTTTTCTCCAGAGAGCTCGATGGCCAAAACATTCAACGGACTCTCTGAACACAGCACTAACTGCTCTTTTGTAGGTGACATGTCAAGGGATCTCAGGGCAGAGCGTGAGCTGCAAGGAAAACACACTTCCCTAAGTGTCCGTTCCGGGTGCACTTACTTGGCGGATCTCTCTCTATGCCTCGCACAAACTAGAGAGGCCCTGCAGTTTTCCAAATGTAGATAGATTCGCCTGAACACTACTACGCTTCGAGAAGCTGCGAGGACACGTCGCAACCTCCCCAAAGCTTTACGTCCCATAGACCAGCCACACGTTGCACATCACACCTTCCTCGGGTTCGAACTTCATCCGGGGAGGGGCCAAAGTGCCTCTTTCTGTCTGTTTTGGCTCGCTGGAAACTGATCGTACTCGGGCAGTTTGGAACGTTCAGTTTGGCCATGTATGTGCATGGCAGCACATCCCAGCTGTAAGGAGGACCGCTGCAGCCTCCACGCCGCCTGAAATAGAGTGCTGCTGCCAGTCTCACGTCCTGGAATGTCCTATGTAGGAAAAGGGCGTTTCCCTGAGGGCAATACGGTGCTCCCAGTTCCCTGCAAGAGGCATGGGAAAGGCGCCAATGCCTAAAGGGAAAACGACACTGCCTGCCAGGCTCATAGTAAGGTCCATGTATTGCATTTGGAAGATTGGGCATACATCATTGGCCAGGAAAACCTAGTCCACGGAGTGCCTTCCCGTTAGTGAGCTTCTCGGAACTCTGGGAATACTGCGTCCTCCGCACCTCCCATGAAAGAACACTGAGACCTGAGGATCCCTTCCTGGGCGACTTCACAACCCTCAGGGATCTTGGGCCTCCGGGCATCTCTCCCTTAACGCCGAGTGAAAAGCAGCACACTGCTTTCTTCGTTGGAGAGCTAAGTGTCTGAGCTTTCTAAAGTCCACCCAAACACGGGTCCAGCAGGTCTTTTAAGTGTACGGCCAGGGGCTCACAGCACTGCACCAGGGCCACAGTGAGAAAACACGCTCCTCAGTGTTTGTCTTGGGAAGCCTCACTGGCCGTCTCTCCAAGCCAAGCAGGCCGATGACTTTCGAAGCAACCTGAGAAAGGCGCGGTTTGCGCCTGAAACACCCAGAGCCCTTTTATAAGGTGTACGGGCGTCGGAGCCTAAAGCAAGTCAGCGGGGACGTCACGCCACTCACCGCAGGCAGAACGGCTCTGCTACGAAGGTTCAACGGGGAAGGACAGGGTGCCGCTTCCGACCCTTTGACTGTGGCAGAAACGACACGTACTAGGCACACTGCAACTTTGATATTGGTGACCTAGTGAGAAAAGCACTATTTTCCCCCCTGGAGAGCAGAAGGCCTGTGGTGTCAAATTTCCCTGAGACAGTGCTGTTCTCTGTCTGCTCTTCACAGCTAGAGTGCCTTCACGGAGAGCAGAGTGTCCTTGGAGAAACAGAGAGTGTCCTGTGCATTCCAGGCGGCACCCCAGATCACCCACTGCAAAAGGGAAATGTACACCTCTCTCCACGGTTCAAAGGATCCATCGGATGGCCCATTCACACATCGAGGCGTTCAGCGGTTTTTCCACAGCCTTCTGGAGAAGTACTGCTGGATCTCTAGTATGCTTTTCCTATGGCACCCACGTCCTCACTGCGTCCCAGGGAACAACACTGTGTAGAGGAAAACACTTCCTGGCTGACTGAGCAGCACCATGCTACCTAAGGCCTCCGGATCACCACTCTCAAAGCAGAGTGAAAGGCAAACCTCTGCTTTTTCTCCACAGAGCTCGATGGCCAAAACATTCAACGGACTCTCTGAACACAGCACTAACTGCTCTTTTGTAGGTGACATGTCAGGGGATCTCAGGGCAGAGCGTGAGCTGCAAGGAAAACACACTTCCCTAAGTGTCCGTTCCGGGTGCACTTACTTGGCGGATCTCTCTCTATGCCACGCACAAACTAGAGAGGCCCTGCACTTTTCCAAATGTAGATAGATTCGCCTGAACACTACTACGCTTCGAGAAGCTGCGAGGACACGTCGCAACCTCCCCAAAGCTTTACGTCCCATAGACCAGCCACACGTTGCACATCACAACTTCCTCGGGTTCGAACTTCATCCGGGGAGGGGCCAAAGTGCCTCTTTCTGTCTGTTTTGGCTCGCTGGAAACTGATCGTACTCGGGCAGTTTGGAACGTTCAGTTTGGCCATGTATGTGCATGGCAGCACATCCCAGCTGTAAGGAGGACCGCTGCAGCCTCCACGCCGCCTGAAATAGAGTGCTGCTGCCAGTCTCACGTCCTGGAATGTCCTATGTAGGAAAAGGGCGTTTCCCTGAGGGCAATACGGTGCTCCCAGTTCCCTGCAAGAGGCATGGGAAAGGCGCCAATGCCTAAAGGGAAAACGACACTGCCTGCCAGGCTCATAGTAAGGTCCATGTATTGCATTTGGAAGATTGGGCATACATCATTGGCCAGGAAAACCTAGTCCACGGAGTGCCTTCCCGTTAGTGAGCTTCTCGGAACTCTGGGAATACTGCGTCCTCCGCACCTCCCATGAAAGAACACTGAGACCTGAGGATCCCTTCCTGGGCGACTTCACAACCCTCAGGGATCTTGGGCCTCCGGGCATCTCTCCCTTAACGCCGAGTGAAAAGCAGCACACTGCTTTCTTCGTTGGAGAGCTAAGTGTCTGAGCTTTCTAAAGTCCACCCAAACACGGGTCCAGCAGGTCTTTTAAGTGTACGGCCAGGGGCTCACAGCACTGCACCAGGGCCACAGTGAGAAAACACGCTCCTCAGTGTTTGTCTTGGGAAGCCTCACTGGCCGTCTCTCTAAGCCAAGCAGGCCGTTGACTTTCGAAGCAACCTGAGAAAGGCGCGGTTTGCGCCTGAAACACCCAGAGCCCTTTTATAAGGTGTACGGGCGTCGGAGCCTAAAGCAAGTCAGCGGGGACGTCACGCCACTCGCCGCAGGCAGAACGGCTCTGCTACGAAGGTTCAACGGGAAAGGACAGGGTGCCGCTTCCGACCCTTTGACTGTGGCAGAAACGACACGTACTAGGCACACTGCAACTTTGATATTGGTGACCTAGTGAGAAAAGCACTATTTTCCCCCCTGGAGAGCAGAAGGCCTGTGGTGTCAAATTTCCCTGAGACAGTGCTGTTCTCTGTCTGCTCTTCACAGCTAGAGTGCCTTCACGGAGAGCAGAGTGTCCTTGGAGAAACAGAGAGTGTCCTGTGCATTCCAGGCGGCACCCCAGATCACCCACTGCAAAAGGGAAATCTACACCTCTCTCCACGGTTCAAAGGATCGATCGGATGGCCCATTCACACATCGAGGCGTTCAGCGGTTTTTCCACAGCCTTCTGGAGAAGTACTGCTGGATCTCTAGTATGCTTTTCCTATGGCACCCACGTCCTCACTGCGTCCCAGGGAACAACACTGTGTAGAGGAAAACACTTCCTGGCTGACTGAGCAGCACCATGCTACCTAAGGCCTCCGGATCACCACTCTCAAAGCAGAGTGAAAGGCAAACCTCTGCTTTTTCTCCACAGAGCTCGATGGCCAAAACATTCAACGGACTCTCTGAACACAGCACTAACTGCTCTTTTGTAGGTGACATGTCAGGGGATCTCAGGGCAGAGCGTGAGCTGCAAGGAAAACACACTTCCCTAAGTGTCCGTTCCGGGTGCACTTACTTGGCGGATCTCTCTCTATGCCACGCACAAACTAGAGAGGCCCTGCAGTTTTCCAAATGTAGATAGATTCGCCTGAACACTAGTACGCTTCGAGAAGCTGCGAGGACACGTCGCAACCTCCCCAAAACTTTACGTCCCATAGACCAGCCACACGTTGCACATCACAACTTCCTCGGGTTCGAACTTCATCCGGGAAGGGGCCAAAGTGCCTCTTTCTGTCTGTTTTGGCTCGCTGGAAACTGATCGTACTCGGGCAGTTTGGAACGTTCAGTTTGGCCATGTATGTGCATGGCAGCACATCCCAGCTGTAAGGAGGACCGCTGCAGCCTCCACGCCGCCTGAAATAGAGTGCTGCTGCCAGTCTCACGTCCTGGAATGTCCTATGTAGGAAAATGGCGTTTCCCTGAGGGCAATACGATGCTCCCAGTTCCCTGCAAGAGGCATGGGAAAGGCGCCAATGCCTAAAGGGAAAACGACACTGCCTGCCAGGCTCATAGTAAGGTCCATGTATTGCATTTGGAAGATTGGGCATACATCATTGGCCAGGAAAACCTAGTCCACGGAGTGCCTTCCCGTTAGTGAGCTTCTCGGAACTCTGGGAATACTGCGTCCTCCGCACCTCCCATGAAAGAACACTGAGACCTGAGGATCCCTTCCTGGGCGACTTCACAACCCTCAGGGATCTTGGGCCTCCGGGCATCTCTCCCTTAACGCCGAGTGAAAAGCAGCACACTGCTTTCTTCGTTGGAGAGCTAAGTGTCTGAGCTTTCTAAAGTCCACCCAAACACGGTTCCAGCAGGTCTTTTAAGTGTACGGCCAGGAGCTCACAGCACTGCACCAGGGCCACAGTGAGAAAACACGCTCCTCAGTGTTTGTCTTGGGAAGCCTCACTGGCCGTCTCTCTAAGCCACGCAGGCCGTTGACTTTCGAAGCAACCTGAGAAAGGCGCGGTTTGCGCCTGAAACACCCAGAGCCCTTTTATAAGGTGTACGGGCGACGGAGCCTAAAGCAAGTCAGCGGGGACGTCACGCCACTCGCCGCAGGCAGAACGGCTCTGCTACGAAGGTTCAACGGGGAAGGACAGGGTGCCGCTTCCGACCCTTTGACTGTGGCAGAAACGACACGTACTAGGCACACTGCAACTTTGATATTGGTGACCTAGTGAGAAAAGCACTATTTTCCCCCCTGGAGAGCAGAAGGCCTGTGGTGTCAAATTTCCCTGAGACAGTGCTGTTCTCTGTCTGCTCTTCACAGCTAGAGTGCCTTCACGGAGAGCAGAGTGTCCTTGGAGAAACAGAGAGTGTCCTGTGCATTCCAGGCGGCACCCCAGATCACCCACTGCAAAAGGGAAATCTACACCTCTCTCCACGGTTCAAAGGATCGATCGGATGGCCCATTCACACATCGAGGCGTTCAGCGGTTTTTCCACGGCCTTCTGGAGAAGTACTGCTGGATCTCTAGTATGCTTTTCCTATGGCACCCACGTCCTCACTGCGTCCCAGGGAACAACACTGTGTAGAGGATCACGTTCTTGGCTGACTGAGCAGCACCATGCTACCTAAGGCCTCCGGATCACCACTCTCAAAGCAGAGTGAAAGGCAAACCTCTGCTTTTTCTCCACAGAGCTCGATGGCCAAAACATTCAACGGAATCCCTGAACACAGCACTAGCTGCTCTTTTGTAGGTGACATGTCAGGGGCTCTCAGGGCAGAGCGTGAGCTGCAAGGAAAACACACTTCCCTAAGTGTCCGTTCCGGGTGCACTTACTTGGCGGACCTCTCTCTATGCCACGCACAAACTAGAGAGGCCCTGCAGTTTTCCAAATGTAGATAGATTCGCCTGAACACTACTACGCTTCGAGAAGCTGCGAGGACACGTCGCAACCTCCCCAAAGCTTTACGTCCCATAGACCAGCCACACGTTGCACATCACAACTTCCTCGGGTTCGAACTTCATCCGGGGAGGGGCCAAAGTGCCTCTTTCTGTCTGTTTTGGCTCGCTGGAAACTGATCGTACTCGGGCAGTTTGGAACGTTCAGTTTGGCCATGTATGTGCATGGCAGCACATCCCAGCTGTAAGGAGGACCGCTGCAGCCTCCACGCCGCCTGAAATAGAGTGCTGCTGCCAGTCTCACGTCCTGGAATGTCCTATGTAGGAAAAGGGCGTTTCCCTGAGGGCAATACGGTGCTCCCAGTTCCCTGCAAGAGGCATGGGAAAGGCGCCAATGCCTAAAGGGAAAACGACACTGCCTGCCAGGCTCATAGTAAGGTCCATGTATTGCATTTGGAAGATTGGGCATACATCATTGGCCAGGAAAACCTAGTCCACGGAGTGCCTTCCCGTTAGTGAGCTTCTCGGAACTCTGGGAATACTGCGTCCTCCGCACCTCCCATGAAAGAACACTGAGACCTGAGGATCCCTTCCTGGGCGACTTCACAACCCTCAGGGATCTTGGGCCTCCGGGCATCTCTCCCTTAACGCCGAGTGAAAAGCAGCACACTGCTTTCTTCGTTGGAGAGCTAAGTGTCTGAGCTTTCTAAAGACCACCCAAACACGGGTCCAGCAGGTCTTTTAAGTGTACGGCCAGGGGCTCACAGCACTGCACCAGGGCCACAGTGAGAAAACACGCTCCTCAGTGTTTGTCTTGGGAAGCCTCACTGGCCGTCTCTCTAAGCCAAGCAGGCCGTTGACTTTCGAAGCAACCTGAGAAAGGCGCGGTTTGCGCCTGAAACACCCAGAGCCCTTTTATAAGGTGTACGGGCGTCGGAGCCTAAAGCAAGTCATCGGGGACGTCACGCCACTCGCCGCAAGCAGAACGGCTCTGCTACGAAGGTTCAACGGGAAAGGACAGGGTGCCGCTTCCGACCCTTTGACTGTGGCAGAAACGACACGTACTAGGCACACTGCAACTTTGATATTGGTGACCTAGTGAGAAAAGCACTATTTTCCCCCCTGGAGAGCAGAAGGCCTGTGGTGTCAAATTTCCCTGAGACAGTGCTGTTCTCTGTCTGCTCTTCACAGCTAGAGTGCCTTCACGGAGAGCAGAGTGTCCTTGGAGAAACAGAGAGTGTCCTGTGCATTCCAGGCGGCACCCCAGATCACCCACTGCAAAAGGGAAATCTACACCTCTCTCCACGGTTCAAAGGATCGATCGGATGGCCCATTCACACATCGAGGCGTTCAGCGGTTTTTCCACGGCCTTCTGGAGAAGTACTGCTGGATCTCTAGTATGCTTTTCCTATGGCACCCACGTCCTCACTGCGTCCCAGGGAACAACACTGTGTAGAGGATCACGTTCTTGGCTGACTGAGCAGCACCATGCTACCTAAGGCCTCCGGATCACCACACTCAAAGCAGAGTGAAAGGCAAACCTCTGCTTTTTCTCCACAGAGCTCGATGGCCAAAACATTCAACGGAATCCCTGAACACAGCACTAGCTGCTCTTTTGTAGGTGACATGTCAGGGGCTCTCAGGGCAGAGCGTGAGCTGCAAGGAAAACACACTTCCCTAAGTGTCCGTTCCGGGTGCACTTACTTGGCGGATCTCTCTCTATGCCACGCACAAACTAGAGAGGCCCTGCACTTTTCCAAATGTAGATAGATTCGCCTGAACACTACTACGCTTCGAGAAGCTGCGAGGACACGTCGCAACCTCCCCAAAGCTTTACGTCCCATAGACCAGCCACACGTTGCACATCACAACTTCCTCGGGTTCGAACTTCATCCGGGGAGGGGCCAAAGTGCCTCTTTCTGTCTGTTTTGGCTCGCTGGAAACTGATCGTACTCGGGCAGTTTGGAACGTTCAGTTTGGCCATGTATGTGCATGGCAGCACATCCCAGCTGTAAGGAGGACCGCTGCAGCCTCCACGCCGCCTGAAATAGAGTGCTGCTGCCAGTCTCACGTCCTGGAATGTCCTATGTAGGAAAAGGGCGTTTCCCTGAGGGCAATACGGTGCTCCCAGTTCCCTGCAAGAGGCATGGGAAAGGCGCCAATGCCTAAAGGGAAAACGACACTGCCTGCCAGGCTCATAGTAAGGTCCATGTATTGCATTTGGAAGATTGGGCATACATCATTGGCCAGGAAAACCTAGTCCACGGAGTGCCTTCCCGTTAGTGAGCTTCTCGGAACTCTGGGAATACTGCGTCCTCCGCACCTCCCATGAAAGAACACTGAGACCTGAGGATCCCTTCCTGGGCGACTTCACAACCCTCAGGGATCTTGGGCCTCCGGGCATCTCTCCCTTAACGCCGAGTGAAAAGCAGCACACTGCTTTCTTCGTTGGAGAGCTAAGTGTCTGAGCTTTCTAAAGTCCACCCAAACACGGGTCCAGCAGGTCTTTTAAGTGTACGGCCAGGGGCTCACAGCACTGCACCAGGGCCACAGTGAGAAAACACGCTCCTCAGTGTTTGTCTTGGGAAGCCTCACTGGCCGTCTCTCTAAGCCACGCAGGCCGTTGACTTTCGAAGCAACCTGAGAAAGGCGCGGTTTGCGCCTGAAACACCCAGAGCCCTTTTATAAGGTGTACGGGCGTCGGAGCCTAAAGCAAGTCAGCGGGGACGTCACGCCACTCGCCGCAGGCAGAACGGCTCTGCTACGAAGGTTCAACGGGGAAGGACAGGGTGCCGCTTCCGACCCTTTGACTGTGGCAGAAACGACACGTACTAGGCACACTGCAACTTTGATATTGGTGACCTAGTGAGAAAAGCACTATTTTCCCCCCTGGAGAGCAGAAGGCCTGTGGTGTCAAATTTCCCTGAGACAGTGCTGTTCTCTGTCTGCTCTTCACAGCTAGAGTGCCTTCACGGAGAGCAGAGTGTCCTTGGAGAAACAGAGAGTGTCCTGTGCATTCCAGGCGGCACCCCAGATCACCCACTGCAAAAGGGAAATCTACACCTCTCTCCACGGTTCAAAGGATCGATCGGATGGCCCATTCACACATCGAGGCGTTCAGCGGTTTTTCCACAGCCTTCTGGAGAAGTACTGCTGGATCTCTAGTATGCTTTTCCTATGGCACCCACGTCCTCACTGCGTCCCAGGGAACAACACTGTGTAGAGGAAAACACTTCCTGGCTGACTGAGCAGCACCATGCTACCTAAGGCCTCCGGATCACCACTCTCAAAGCAGAGTGAAAGGCAAACCTCTGCTTTTTCTCCACAGAGCTCGATGGCCAAAACATTCAACGGACTCTCTGAACACAGCACTAACTGCTCTTTTGTAGGTGACATGTCAGGGGATCTCAGGGCAGAGCGTGAGCTGCAAGGAAAACACACTTCCCTAAGTGTCCGTTCCGTGTGCACTTACTTGGCGGATCTCTCTCTATGCCACGCACAAACTAGAGAGGCCCTGCAGTTTTCCAAATGTAGATAGATTCGCCTGAACACTACTACGCTTCGAGAAGCTGCGAGGACACGTCGCAACCTCCCCAAAGCTTTACGTCCCATAGACCAGCCACACGTTGCACATCACACCTTCCTCGGGTTCGAACTTCATCCGGGGAGGGGCCAAAGTGCCTCTTTCTGTCTGTTTTGGCTCGCTGGAAACTGATCGTACTCGGGCAGTTTGGAACGTTCAGTTTGGCCATGTATGTGCATGGCAGCACATCCCAGCTGTAAGGAGGACCGCTGCAGCCTCCACGCCGCCTGAAATAGAGTGCTGCTGCCAGTCTCACGTCCTGGAATGTCCTATGTAGGAAAAGGGCGTTTCCCTGAGGGCAATACGGTGCTCTCAGTTCCCTGCAAGAGGCATGGGAAAGGCGCCAATGCCTAAAGGGAAAACGACACTGCCTGCCAGGCTCATAGTAAGGTCCATGTATTGCATTTGGAAGATTGGGCATACATCATTGGCCAGGAAAACCTAGTCCACGGAGTGCCTTCCCGTTAGTGAGCTTCTCGGAACTCTGGGAATACTGCGTCCTCCGCACCTCCCATGAAAGAACACTGAGACCTGAGGATCCCTTCCTGGGCGACTTCACAACCCTCAGGGATCTTGGGCCTCCGGGCATCTCTCCCTTAACGCCGAGTGAAAAGCAGCACACTGCTTTCTTCGTTGGAGAGCTAAGTGTCTGAGCTTTCTAAAGTCCACCCAAACACGGTTCCAGCAGGTCTTTTAAGTGTACGGCCAGGAGCTCACAGCACTGCACCAGGGCCACAGTGAGAAAACACGCTCCTCAGTGTTTGTCTTGGGAAGCCTCACTGGCCGTCTCTCTAAGCCACGCAGGCCGTTGACTTTCGAAGCAACCTGAGAAAGGCGCGGTTTGCACCTGAAACACCCAGAGCCCTTTTATAAGTTGTACGGGCGACGGAGCCTAAAGCAAGTCAGCGGGGACGTCACGCCACTCGCCGCAGGCAGAACGGCTCTGCTACGAAGGTTCAACGGGGAAGGACAGGGTGCCGCTTCCGACCCTTTGACTGTGGCAGAAACGACACGTACTAGGCACACTGCAACTTTGATATTGGTGACCTAGTGAGAAAAGCACTATTTTCCCCCCTGGAGAGCAGAAGGCCTGTGGTGTCAAATTTCCCTGAGACAGTGCTGTTCTCTGTCTGCTCTTCACAGCTAGAGTGCCTTCACGGAGAGCAGAGTGTCCTTGGAGAAACAGAGAGTGTCCTGTGCATTCCAGGCGGCACCCCAGATCACCCACTGCAAAAGGGAAATCTACACCTCTCTCCACGGTTCAAAGGATCGATCGGATGGCCCATTCACACATCGAGGCGTTCAGCGGTTTTTCCACGGCCTTCTGGAGAAGTACTGCTGGATCTCTAGTATGCTTTTCCTATGGCACCCACGTCCTCACTGCGTCCCAGGGAACAACACTGTGTAGAGGATCACGTTCTTGGCTGACTGAGCAGCACCATGCTACCTAAGGCCTCCGGATCACCACTCTCAAAGCAGAGTGAAAGGCAAACCTCTGCTTTTTCTCCACAGAGCTCGATGGCCAAAACATTCAACGGAATCCCTGAACACAGCACTAGCTGCTCTTTTGTAGGTGACATGTCAGGGGCTCTCAGGGCAGAGCGTGAGCTGCAAGGAAAACACACTTCCCTAAGTGTCCGTTCCGGGTGCACTTACTTGGCGGACCTCTCTCTATGCCACGCACAAACTAGAGAGGCCCTGCAGTTTTCCAAATGTAGATAGATTCGCCTGAACACTACTACGCTTCGAGAAGCTGCGAGGACACGTCGCAACCTCCCCAAAGCTTTACGTCCCATAGACCAGCCACACGTTGCACATCACAACTTCCTCGGGTTCGAACTTCATCCGGGGAGGGGCCAAAGTGCCTCTTTCTGTCTGTTTTGGCTCGCTGGAAACTGATCGTACTCGGGCAGTTTGGAACGTTCAGTTTGGCCATGTATGTGCATGGCAGCACATCCCAGCTGTAAGGAGGACCGCTGCAACCTCCACGCCGCCTGAAATAGAGTGCTGCTGCCAGTCTCACGTCCTGGAATGTCCTATGTAGGAAAAGGGCGTTTCCCTGAGGGCAATACGGTGCTCCCAGTTCCCTGCAAGAGGCATGGGAAAGGCGCCAATGCCTAAAGGGAAAACGACACTGCCTGCCAGGCTCATAGTAAGGTCCATGTATTGCATTTGGAAGATTGGGCATACATCATTGGCCAGGAAAACCTAGTCCACGGAGTGCCTTCCCGTTAGTGAGCTTCTCGGAACTCTGGGAATACTGCGTCCTCCGCACCTCCCATGAAAGAACACTGAGACCTGAGGATCCCTTCCTGGGCGACTTCACAACCCTCAGGGATCTTGGGCCTCCGGGCATCTCTCCCTTAACGCCGAGTGAAAAGCAGCACACTGCTTTCTTCGTTGGAGAGCTAAGTGTCTGAGCTTTCTAAAGACCACCCAAACACGGGTCCAGCAGGTCTTTTAAGTGTACGGCCAGGGGCTCACAGCACTGCACCAGGGCCACAGTGAGAAAACACGCTCCTCAGTGTTTGTCTTGGGAAGCCTCACTGGCCGTCTCTCTAAGCCACGCAGGCCGTTGACTTTCGAAGCAACCTGAGAAAGGCGCGGTTTGCGCCTGAAACACCCAGAGCCCTTTTATAAGGTGTACGGGCGTCGGAGCCTAAAGCAAGTCAGCGGGGACGTCACGCCACTCGCCGCAGGCAGAACGGCTCTGCTACGAAGGTTCAACGGGGAAGGACAGGGTGCCGCTTCCGACCCTTTGACTGTGGCAGAAACGACACGTACTAGGCACACTGCAACTTTGATATTGGTGACCTAGTGAGAAAAGCACTATTTTCCCCCCTGGAGAGCAGAAGGCCTGTGGTGTCAAATTTCCCTGAGACAGTGCTGTTCTCTGTCTGCTCTTCACAGCTAGAGTGCCTTCACGGAGAGCAGAGTGTCCTTGGAGAAACAGAGAGTGTCCTGTGCATTCCAGGCGGCACCCCAGATCACCCACTGCAAAAGGGAAATCTACACCTCTCTCCACGGTTCAAAGGATCGATCGGATGGCCCATTCACACATCGAGGCGTTCAGCGGTTTTTCCACAGCCTTCTGGAGAAGGACTGCTGGATCTCTAGTATGCTTTTCCTATGGCACCCACATCCTCACTGCGTCCCAGGGAACAACACTGTGTAGAGGAAAACACTTCCTGGCTGACTGAGCAGCACCATGCTACCTAAGGCCTCCGGATCACCACTCTCAAAGCAGAGTGAAAGGCAAACCTCTGCTTTTTCTCCACAGAGCTCGATGGCCAAAACATTCAACGGACTCTCTGAACACAGCACTAACTGCTCTTTTGTAGGTGACATGTCAGGGGATCTCAGGGCAGAGCGTGAGCTGCAAGGAAAACACACTTCCCTAAGTGTCCGTTCCGTGTGCACTTACTTGGCGGATCTCTCTCTATGCCACGCACAAACTAGAGAGGCCCTGCAGTTTTCCAAATGTAGATAGATTCGCCTGAACACTACTACGCTTCGAGAAGCTGCGAGGACACGTCGCAACCTCCCCAAAGCTTTACGTCCCATAGACCAGCCACACGTTGCACATCACACCTTCCTCGGGTTCGAACTTCATCCGGGGAGGGGCCAAAGTGCCTCTTTCTGTCTGTTTTGGCTCGCTGGAAACTGATCGTACTCGGGCAGTTTGGAACGTTCAGTTTGGCCATGTATGTGCATGGCAGCACATCCCAGCTGTAAGGAGGACCGCTGCAGCCTCCACGCCGCCTGAAATAGAGTGCTGCTGCCAGTCTCACGTCCTGGAATGTCCTATGTAGGAAAGGGGCGTTTCCCTGAGGGCAATACGGTGCTCCCAGTTCCCTGCAAGAGGCATGGGAAAGGCGCCAATGCCTAAAGGGAAAACGACACTGCCTGCCAGGCTCATAGTAAGGTCCATGTATTGCATTTGGAAGATTGGGCATACATCATTGGCCAGGAAAACCTAGTCCACGGAGTGCCTTCCCGTTAGTGAGCTTCTCGGAACTCTGGGAATACTGCGTCCTCCGCACCTCCCATGAAAGAACACTGAGACCTGAGGATCCCTTCCTGGGCGACTTCACAACCCTCAGGGATCTTGGGCCTCCGGGCATCTCTCCCTTAACGCCGAGTGAAAAGCAGCACACTGCTTTCTTCGTTGGAGAGCTAAGTGTCTGAGCTTTCTAAAGTCCACCCAAACACGGGTCCAGCAGGTCTTTTAAGTGTACGGCCAGGAGCTCACAGCACTGCACCAGGGCCACAGTGAGAAAACACGCTCCTCAGTGTTTGTCTTGGGAAGCCTCACTGGCCGTCTCTCTAAGCCACGCAGGCCGTTGACTTTCGAAGCAACCTGAGAAAGGCGCGGTTTGCGCCTGAAACACCCAGAGCCCTTTTATAAGGTGTACGGGCGACGGAGCCTAAAGCAAGTCAGCGGGGACGTCACGCCACTCGCCGCAGGCAGAACGGCTCTGCTACGAAGGTTCAACGGGGAAGGACAGGGTGCCGCTTCCGACCCTTTGACTGTGGCAGAAACGACACGTACTAGGCACACTGCAACTTTGATATTGGTGACCTAGTGAGAAAAGCACTATTTTCCCCCCTGGAGAGCAGAAGGCCTGTGGTGTCAAATTTCCCTGAGACAGTGCTGTTCTCTGTCTGCTCTTCACAGCTAGAGTGCCTTCACGGAGAGCAGAGTGTCCTTGGAGAAACAGAGAGTGTCCTGTGCATTCCAGGCGGCACCCCAGATCACCCACTGCAAAAGGGAAATCTACACCTCTCTCCACGGTTCAAAGGATCGATCGGATGGCCCATTCACACATCGAGGCGTTCAGCGGTTTTTCCACAGCCTTCTGGAGAAGGACTGCTGGATCTCTAGTATGCTTTTCCTATGGCACCCACATCCTCACTGCGTCCCAGGGAACAACACTGTGTAGAGGAAAACACTTCCTGGCTGACTGAGCAGCACCATGCTACCTAAGGCCTCCGGATCACCACTCTCAAAGCAGAGTGAAAGGCAAACCTCTGCTTTTTCTCCACAGAGCTCGATGGCCAAAACATTCAACGGACTCTCTGAACACAGCACTAACTGCTCTTTTGTAGGTGACATGTCAGGGGATCTCAGGGCAGAGCGTGAGCTGCAAGGAAAACACACTTCCCTAAGTGTCCGTTCCGTGTGCACTTACTTGGCGGATCTCTCTCTATGCCACGCACAAACTAGAGAGGCCCTGCAGTTTTCCAAATGTAGATAGATTCGCCTGAACACTACTACGCTTCGAGAAGCTGCGAGGACACGTCGCAACCTCCCCAAAGCTTTACGTCCCATAGACCAGCCACACGTTGCACATCACACCTTCCTCGGGTTCGAACTTCATCCGGGGAGGGGCCAAAGTGCCTCTTTCTGTCTGTTTTGGCTCGCTGGAAACTGATCGTACTCGGGCAGTTTGGAACGTTCAGTTTGGCCATGTATGTGCATGGCAGCACATCCCAGCTGTAAGGAGGACCGCTGCAGCCTCCACGCCGCCTGAAATAGAGTGCTGCTGCCAGTCTCACGTCCTGGAATGTCCTATGTAGGAAAGGGGCGTTTCCCTGAGGGCAATACGGTGCTCCCAGTTCCCTGCAAGAGGCATGGGAAAGGCGCCAATGCCTAAAGGGAAAACGACACTGCCTGCCAGGCTCATAGTAAGGTCCATGTATTGCATTTGGAAGATTGGGCATACATCATTGGCCAGGAAAACCTAGTCCACGGAGTGCCTTCCCGTTAGTGAGCTTCTCGGAACTCTGGGAATACTGCGTCCTCCGCACCTCCCATGAAAGAACACTGAGACCTGAGGATCCCTTCCTGGGCGACTTCACAACCCTCAGGGATCTTGGGCCTCCGGGCATCTCTCCCTTAACGCCGAGTGAAAAGCAGCACACTGCTTTCTTCGTTGGAGAGCTAAGTGTCTGAGCTTTCTAAAGTCCACCCAAACACGGGTCCAGCAGGTCTTTTAAGTGTACGGCCAGGAGCTCACAGCACTGCACCAGGGCCACAGTGAGAAAACACGCTCCTCAGTGTTTGTCTTGGGAAGCCTCACTGGCCGTCTCTCTAAGCCACGCAGGCCGTTGACTTTCGAAGCAACCTGAGAAAGGCGCGGTTTGCGCCTGAAACACCCAGAGCCCTTTTATAAGGTGTACGGGCGACGGAGCCTAAAGCAAGTCAGCGGGGACGTCACGCCACTCGCCGCAGGCAGAACGGCTCTGCTACGAAGGTTCAACGGGGAAGGACAGGGTGCCGCTTCCGACCCTTTGACTGTGGCAGAAACGACACGTACTAGGCACACTGCAACTTTGATATTGGTGACCTAGTGAGAAAAGCACTATTTTCCCCCCTGGAGAGCAGAAGGCCTGTGGTGTCAAATTTCCCTGAGACAGTGCTGTTCTCTGTCTGCTCTTCACAGCTAGAGTGCCTTCACGGAGAGCAGAGTGTCCTTGGAGAAACAGAGAGTGTCCTGTGCATTCCAGGCGGCACCCCAGATCACCCACTGCAAAAGGGAAATCTACACCTCTCTCCACGGTTCAAAGGATCGATCGGATGGCCCATTCACACATCGAGGCGTTCAGCGGTTTTTCCACAGCCTTCTGGAGAAGTACTGCTGGATCTCTAGTATGCTTTTCCTATGGCACCCACGTCCTCACTGCGTCCCAGGGAACAACACTGTGTAGAGGATCACGTTCTTGGCTGACTGAGCAGCACCATGCTACCTAAGGCCTCCGGATCACCACTCTCAAAGCAGAGTGAAAGGCAAACCTCTGCTTTTTCTCCACAGAGCTCGATGGCCAAAACATTCAACGGAATCCCTGAACACAGCACTAGCTGCTCTTTTGTAGGTGACATGTCAGGGGATCTCAGGGCAGAGCGTGAGCTGCAAGGAAAACACACTTCCCTAAGTGTCCGTTCCGGGTGCACTTACTTGGCGGACCTCTCTCTATGCCACGCACAAACTAGAGAGGCCCTGCAGTTTTCCAAATGTAGATAGATTCGCCTGAACACTACTACGCTTCGAGAAGCTGCGAGGACACGTCGCAACCTCCCCAAAGCTTTACGTCCCATAGACCAGCCACACGTTGCACATCACAACTTCCTCGGGTTCGAACTTCATCCGTGGAGGGGCCAAAGTGCCTCTTTCTGTCTGTTTTGGCTCGCTGGAAACTGATCGTACTCGGGCAGTTTGGAACGTTCAGTTTGGCCATGTATGTGCATGGCAGCACATCCCAGCTGTAAGGAGGACCGCTGCAACTTCCACGCCGCCTGAAATAGAGTGCTGCTGCCAGTCTCACGTCCTGGAATGTCCTATGTAGGAAAAGGGCGTTTCCCTGAGGGCAATACGGTGCTCCCAGTTCCCTGCAAGAGGCATGGGAAAGGCGCCAATGCCTAAAGGGAAAACGACACTGCCTGCCAGGCTCATAGTAAGGTCCATGTATTGCATTTGGAAGATTGGGCATACATCATTGGCCAGGAAAACCTAGTCCACGGAGTGCCTTCCCGTTAGTGAGCTTCTCGGAACTCTGGGAATACTGCGTCCTCCGCACCTCCCATGAAAGAACACTGAGACCTGAGGATCCCTTCCTGGGCGACTTCACAACCCTCAGGGATCTTGGGCCTCCGGGCATCTCTCCCTTAACGCCGAGTGAAAAGCAGCACACTGCTTTCTTCGTTGGAGAGCTAAGTGTCTGAGCTTTCTAAAGACCACCCAAACACGGGTCCAGCAGGTCTTTTAAGTGTACGGCCAGGGGCTCACAGCACTGCACCAGGGCCACAGTGAGAAAACACGCTCCTCAGTGTTTGTCTTGGGAAGCCTCACTGGCCGTCTCTCTAAGCCAAGCAGGCCGTTGACTTTCGAAGCAACCTGAGAAAGGCGCGGTTTGCGCCTGAAACACCCAGAGCCCTTTTATAAGGTGTACGGGCGTCGGAGCCTAAAGCAAGTCATCGGGGACGTCACGCCACTCGCCGCAAGCAGAACGGCTCTGCTACGAAGGTTCAACGGGAAAGGACAGGGTGCCGCTTCCGACCCTTTGACTGTGGCAGAAACGACACGTACTAGGCACACTGCAACTTTGATATTGGTGACCTAGTGAGAAAAGCACTATTTTCCCCCCTGGAGAGCAGAAGGCCTGTGGTGTCAAATTTCCCTGAGACAGTGCTGTTCTCTGTCTGCTCTTCACAGCTAGAGTGCCTTCACGGAGAGCAGAGTGTCCTTGGAGAAACAGAGAGTGTCCTGTGCATTCCAGGCGGCACCCCAGATCACCCACTGCAAAAGGGAAATCTACACCTCTCTCCACGGTTCAAAGGATCGATCGGATGGCCCATTCACACATCGAGGCGTTCAGCGGTTTTTCCACGGCCTTCTGGAGAAGTACTGCTGGATCTCTAGTATGCTTTTCCTATGGCACCCACGTCCTCACTGCGTCCCAGGGAACAACACTGTGTAGAGGATCACGTTCTTGGCTGACTGAGCAGCACCATGCTACCTAAGGCCTCCGGATCACCACTCTCAAAGCAGAGTGAAAGGCAAACCTCTGCTTTTTCTCCACAGAGCTCGATGGCCAAAACATTCAACGGAATCCCTGAACACAGCACTAGCTGCTCTTTTGTAGGTGACATGTCAGGGGCTCTCAGGGCAGAGCGTGAGCTGCAAGGAAAACACACTTCCCTAAGTGTCCGTTCCGGGTGCACTTACTTGGCGGATCTCTCTCTATGCCACGCACAAACTAGAGAGGCCCTGCACTTTTCCAAATGTAGATAGATTCGCCTGAACACTACTACGCTTCGAGAAGCTGCGAGGACACGTCGCAACCTCCCCAAAGCTTTACGTCCCATAGACCAGCCACACGTTGCACATCACAACTTCCTCGGGTTCGAACTTCATCCGGGGAGGGGCCAAAGTGCCTCTTTCTGTCTGTTTTGGCTCGCTGGAAACTGATCGTACTCGGGCAGTTTGGAACGTTCAGTTTGGCCATGTATGTGCATGGCAGCACATCCCAGCTGTAAGGAGGACCGCTGCAGCCTCCACGCCGCCTGAAATAGAGTGCTGCTGCCAGTCTCACGTCCTGGAATGTCCTATGTAGGAAAGGGGCGTTTCCCTGAGGGCAATACGGTGCTCCCAGTTCCCTGCAAGAGGCATGGGAAAGGCGCCAATGCCTAAAGGGAAAACGACACTGCCTGCCAGGCTCATAGTAAGGTCCATGTATTGCATTTGGAAGATTGGGCATACATCATTGGCCAGGAAAACCTAGTCCACGGAGTGCCTTCCCGTTAGTGAGCTTCTCGGAACTCTGGGAATACTGCGTCCTCCGCACCTCCCATGAAAGAACACTGAGACCTGAGGATCCCTTCCTGGGCGACTTCACAACCCTCAGGGATCTTGGGCCTCCGGGCATCTCTCCCTTAACGCCGAGTGAAAAGCAGCACACTGCTTTCTTCGTTGGAGAGCTAAGTGTCTGAGCTTTCTAAAGTCCACCCAAACACGGGTCCAGCAGGTCTTTTAAGTGTACGGCCAGGAGCTCACAGCACTGCACCAGGGCCACAGTGAGAAAACACGCTCCTCAGTGTTTGTCTTGGGAAGCCTCACTGGCCGTCTCTCTAAGCCACGCAGGCCGTTGACTTTCGAAGCAACCTGAGAAAGGCGCGGTTTGCGCCTGAAACACCCAGAGCCCTTTTATAAGGTGTACGGGCGTCGGAGCCTAAAGCAAGTCATCGGGGACGTCACGCCACTCGCCGCAAGCAGAACGGCTCTGCTACGAAGGTTCAACGGGAAAGGACAGGGTGCCGCTTCCGACCCTTTGACTGTGGCAGAAACGACACGTACTAGGCACACTGCAACTTTGATATTGGTGACCTAGTGAGAAAAGCACTATTTTCCCCCCTGGAGAGCAGAAGGCCTGTGGTGTCAAATTTCCCTGAGACAGTGCTGTTCTCTGTCTGCTCTTCACAGCTAGAGTGCCTTCACGGAGAGCAGAGTGTCCTTGGAGAAACAGAGAGTGTCCTGTGCATTCCAGGCGGCACCCCAGATCACCCACTGCAAAAGGGAAATCTACACCTCTCTCCACGGTTCAAAGGATCGATCGGATGGCCCATTCACACATCGAGGCGTTCAGCGGTTTTTCCACAGCCTTCTGGAGAAGGACTGCTGGATCTCTAGTATGCTTTTCCTATGGCACCCACATCCTCACTGCGTCCCAGGGAACAACACTGTGTAGAGGAAAACACTTCCTGGCTGACTGAGCAGCACCATGCTACCTAAGGCCTCCGGATCACCACTCTCAAAGCAGAGTGAAAGGCAAACCTCTGCTTTTTCTCCACAGAGCTCGATGGCCAAAACATTCAACGGACTCTCTGAACACAGCACTAACTGCTCTTTTGTAGGTGACATGTCAGGGGATCTCAGGGCAGAGCGTGAGCTGCAAGGAAAACACACTTCCCTAAGTGTCCGTTCCGTGTGCACTTACTTGGCGGATCTCTCTCTATGCCACGCACAAACTAGAGAGGCCCTGCAGTTTTCCAAATGTAGATAGATTCGCCTGAACACTACTACGCTTCGAGAAGCTGCGAGGACACGTCGCAACCTCCCCAAAGCTTTACGTCCCATAGACCAGCCACACGTTGCACATCACACCTTCCTCGGGTTCGAACTTCATCCGGGGAGGGGCCAAAGTGCCTCTTTCTGTCTGTTTTGGCTCGCTGGAAACTGATCGTACTCGGGCAGTTTGGAACGTTCAGTTTGGCCATGTATGTGCATGGCAGCACATCCCAGCTGTAAGGAGGACCGCTGCAGCCTCCACGCCGCCTGAAATAGAGTGCTGCTGCCAGTCTCACGTCCTGGAATGTCCTATGTAGGAAAGGGGCGTTTCCCTGAGGGCAATACGGTGCTCCCAGTTCCCTGCAAGAGGCATGGGAAAGGCGCCAATGCCTAAAGGGAAAACGACACTGCCTGCCAGGCTCATAGTAAGGTCCATGTATTGCATTTGGAAGATTGGGCATACATCATTGGCCAGGAAAACCTAGTCCACGGAGTGCCTTCCCGTTAGTGAGCTTCTCGGAACTCTGGGAATACTGCGTCCTCCGCACCTCCCATGAAAGAACACTGAGACCTGAGGATCCCTTCCTGGGCGACTTCACAACCCTCAGGGATCTTGGGCCTCCGGGCATCTCTCCCTTAACGCCGAGTGAAAAGCAGCACACTGCTTTCTTCGTTGGAGAGCTAAGTGTCTGAGCTTTCTAAAGTCCACCCAAACACGGGTCCAGCAGGTCTTTTAAGTGTACGGCCAGGAGCTCACAGCACTGCACCAGGGCCACAGTGAGAAAACACGCTCCTCAGTGTTTGTCTTGGGAAGCCTCACTGGCCGTCTCTCTAAGCCACGCAGGCCGTTGACTTTCGAAGCAACCTGAGAAAGGCGCGGTTTGCGCCTGAAACACCCAGAGCCCTTTTATAAGGTGTACGGGCGACGGAGCCTAAAGCAAGTCAGCGGGGACGTCACGCCACTCGCCGCAGGCAGAACGGCTCTGCTACGAAGGTTCAACGGGGAAGGACAGGGTGCCGCTTCCGACCCTTTGACTGTGGCAGAAACGACACGTACTAGGCACACTGCAACTTTGATATTGGTGACCTAGTGAGAAAAGCACTATTTTCCCCCCTGGAGAGCAGAAGGCCTGTGGTGTCAAATTTCCCTGAGACAGTGCTGTTCTCTGTCTGCTCTTCACAGCTAGAGTGCCTTCACGGAGAGCAGAGTGTCCTTGGAGAAACAGAGAGTGTCCTGTGCATTCCAGGCGGCACCCCAGATCACCCACTGCAAAAGGGAAATCTACACCTCTCTCCACGGTTCAAAGGATCGATCGGATGGCCCATTCACACATCGAGGCGTTCAGCGGTTTTTCCACAGCCTTCTGGAGAAGGACTGCTGGATCTCTAGTATGCTTTTCCTATGGCACCCACATCCTCACTGCGTCCCAGGGAACAACACTGTGTAGAGGAAAACACTTCCTGGCTGACTGAGCAGCACCATGCTACCTAAGGCCTCCGGATCACCACTCTCAAAGCAGAGTGAAAGGCAAACCTCTGCTTTTTCTCCACAGAGCTCGATGGCCAAAACATTCAACGGACTCTCTGAACACAGCACTAACTGCTCTTTTGTAGGTGACATGTCAGGGGATCTCAGGGCAGAGCGTGAGCTGCAAGGAAAACACACTTCCCTAAGTGTCCGTTCCGTGTGCACTTACTTGGCGGATCTCTCTCTATGCCACGCACAAACTAGAGAGGCCCTGCAGTTTTCCAAATGTAGATAGATTCGCCTGAACACTACTACGCTTCGAGAAGCTGCGAGGACACGTCGCAACCTCCCCAAAGCTTTACGTCCCATAGACCAGCCACACGTTGCACATCACACCTTCCTCGGGTTCGAACTTCATCCGGGGAGGGGCCAAAGTGCCTCTTTCTGTCTGTTTTGGCTCGCTGGAAACTGATCGTACTCGGGCAGTTTGGAACGTTCAGTTTGGCCATGTATGTGCATGGCAGCACATCCCAGCTGTAAGGAGGACCGCTGCAGCCTCCACGCCGCCTGAAATAGAGTGCTGCTGCCAGTCTCACGTCCTGGAATGTCCTATGTAGGAAAGGGGCGTTTCCCTGAGGGCAATACGGTGCTCCCAGTTCCCTGCAAGAGGCATGGGAAAGGCGCCAATGCCTAAAGGGAAAACGACACTGCCTGCCAGGCTCATAGTAAGGTCCATGTATTGCATTTGGAAGATTGGGCATACATCATTGGCCAGGAAAACCTAGTCCACGGAGTGCCTTCCCGTTAGTGAGCTTCTCGGAACTCTGGGAATACTGCGTCCTCCGCACCTCCCATGAAAGAACACTGAGACCTGAGGATCCCTTCCTGGGCGACTTCACAACCCTCAGGGATCTTGGGCCTCCGGGCATCTCTCCCTTAACGCCGAGTGAAAAGCAGCACACTGCTTTCTTCGTTGGAGAGCTAAGTGTCTGAGCTTTCTAAAGTCCACCCAAACACGGGTCCAGCAGGTCTTTTAAGTGTACGGCCAGGAGCTCACAGCACTGCACCAGGGCCACAGTGAGAAAACACGCTCCTCAGTGTTTGTCTTGGGAAGCCTCACTGGCCGTCTCTCTAAGCCACGCAGGCCGTTGACTTTCGAAGCAACCTGAGAAAGGCGCGGTTTGCGCCTGAAACACCCAGAGCCCTTTTATAAGGTGTACGGGCGACGGAGCCTAAAGCAAGTCAGCGGGGACGTCACGCCACTCGCCGCAGGCAGAACGGCTCTGCTACGAAGGTTCAACGGGGAAGGACAGGGTGCCGCTTCCGACCCTTTGACTGTGGCAGAAACGACACGTACTAGGCACACTGCAACTTTGATATTGGTGACCTAGTGAGAAAAGCACTATTTTCCCCCCTGGAGAGCAGAAGGCCTGTGGTGTCAAATTTCCCTGAGACAGTGCTGTTCTCTGTCTGCTCTTCACAGCTAGAGTGCCTTCACGGAGAGCAGAGTGTCCTTGGAGAAACAGAGAGTGTCCTGTGCATTCCAGGCGGCACCCCAGATCACCCACTGCAAAAGGGAAATCTACACCTCTCTCCACGGTTCAAAGGATCGATCGGATGGCCCATTCACACATCGAGGCGTTCAGCGGTTTTTCCACAGCCTTCTGGAGAAGTACTGCTGGATCTCTAGTATGCTTTTCCTATGGCACCCACGTCCTCACTGCGTCCCAGGGAACAACACTGTGTAGAGGATCACGTTCTTGGCTGACTGAGCAGCACCATGCTACCTAAGGCCTCCGGATCACCACTCTCAAAGCAGAGTGAAAGGCAAACCTCTGCTTTTTCTCCACAGAGCTCGATGGCCAAAACATTCAACGGAATCCCTGAACACAGCACTAGCTGCTCTTTTGTAGGTGACATGTCAGGGGATCTCAGGGCAGAGCGTGAGCTGCAAGGAAAACACACTTCCCTAAGTGTCCGTTCCGGGTGCACTTACTTGGCGGACCTCTCTCTATGCCACGCACAAACTAGAGAGGCCCTGCAGTTTTCCAAATGTAGATAGATTCGCCTGAACACTACTACGCTTCGAGAAGCTGCGAGGACACGTCGCAACCTCCCCAAAGCTTTACGTCCCATAGACCAGCCACACGTTGCACATCACAACTTCCTCGGGTTCGAACTTCATCCGTGGAGGGGCCAAAGTGCCTCTTTCTGTCTGTTTTGGCTCGCTGGAAACTGATCGTACTCGGGCAGTTTGGAACGTTCAGTTTGGCCATGTATGTGCATGGCAGCACATCCCAGCTGTAAGGAGGACCGCTGCAACTTCCACGCCGCCTGAAATAGAGTGCTGCTGCCAGTCTCACGTCCTGGAATGTACTATGTAGGAAAAGGGCGTTTCCCTGAGGGCAATACGGTGCTCCCAGTTCCCTGCAAGAGGCATGGGAAAGGCGCCAATGCCTAAAGGGAAAACGACACTGCCTGCCAGGCTCATAGTAAGGTCCATGTATTGCATTTGGAAGATTGGGCATACATCATTGGCCAGGAAAACCTAGTCCACGGAGTGCCTTCCCGTTAGTGAGCTTCTCGGAACTCTGGGAATACTGCGTCCTCCGCACCTCCCATGAAAGAACACTGAGACCTGAGGATCCCTTCCTGGGCGACTTCACAACCCTCAGGGATCTTGGGCCTCCGGGCATCTCTCCCTTAACGCCGAGTGAAAAGCAGCACACTGCTTTCTTCGTTGGAGAGCTAAGTGTCTGAGCTTTCTAAAGACCACCCAAACACGGGTCCAGCAGGTCTTTTAAGTGTACGGCCAGGGGCTCACAGCACTGCACCAGGGCCACAGTGAGAAAACACGCTCCTCAGTGTTTGTCTTGGGAAGCCTCACTGGCCGTCTCTCTAAGCCAAGCAGGCCGTTGACTTTCGAAGCAACCTGAGAAAGGCGCGGTTTGCGCCTGAAACACCCAGAGCCCTTTTATAAGGTGTACGGGCGTCGGAGCCTAAAGCAAGTCATCGGGGACGTCACGCCACTCGCCGCAAGCAGAACGGCTCTGCTACGAAGGTTCAACGGGAAAGGACAGGGTGCCGCTTCCGACCCTTTGACTGTGGCAGAAACGACACGTACTAGGCACACTGCAACTTTGATATTGGTGACCTAGTGAGAAAAGCACTATTTTCCCCCCTGGAGAGCAGAAGGCCTGTGGTGTCAAATTTCCCTGAGACAGTGCTGTTCTCTGTCTGCTCTTCACAGCTAGAGTGCCTTCACGGAGAGCAGAGTGTCCTTGGAGAAACAGAGAGTGTCCTGTGCATTCCAGGCGGCACCCCAGATCACCCACTGCAAAAGGGAAATCTACACCTCTCTCCACGGTTCAAAGGATCGATCGGATGGCCCATTCACACATCGAGGCGTTCAGCGGTTTTTCCACGGCCTTCTGGAGAAGTACTGCTGGATCTCTAGTATGCTTTTCCTATGGCACCCACGTCCTCACTGCGTCCCAGGGAACAACACTGTGTAGAGGATCACGTTCTTGGCTGACTGAGCAGCACCATGCTACCTAAGGCCTCCGGATCACCACTCTCAAAGCAGAGTGAAAGGCAAACCTCTGCTTTTTCTCCACAGAGCTCGATGGCCAAAACATTCAACGGAATCCCTGAACACAGCACTAGCTGCTCTTTTGTAGGTGACATGTCAGGGGCTCTCAGGGCAGAGCGTGAGCTGCAAGGAAAACACACTTCCCTAAGTGTCCGTTCCGGGTGCACTTACTTGGCGGATCTCTCTCTATGCCACGCACAAACTAGAGAGGCCCTGCACTTTTCCAAATGTAGATAGATTCGCCTGAACACTACTACGCTTCGAGAAGCTGCGAGGACACGTCGCAACCTCCCCAAAGCTTTACGTCCCATAGACCAGCCACACGTTGCACATCACAACTTCCTCGGGTTCGAACTTCATCCGGGGAGGGGCCAAAGTGCCTCTTTCTGTCTGTTTTGGCTCGCTGGAAACTGATCGTACTCGGGCAGTTTGGAACGTTCAGTTTGGCCATGTATGTGCATGGCAGCACATCCCAGCTGTAAGGAGGACCGCTGCAGCCTCCACGCCGCCTGAAATAGAGTGCTGCTGCCAGTCTCACGTCCTGGAATGTCCTATGTAGGAAAGGGGCGTTTCCCTGAGGGCAATACGGTGCTCCCAGTTCCCTGCAAGAGGCATGGGAAAGGCGCCAATGCCTAAAGGGAAAACGACACTGCCTGCCAGGCTCATAGTAAGGTCCATGTATTGCATTTGGAAGATTGGGCATACATCATTGGCCAGGAAAACCTAGTCCACGGAGTGCCTTCCCGTTAGTGAGCTTCTCGGAACTCTGGGAATACTGCGTCCTCCGCACCTCCCATGAAAGAACACTGAGACCTGAGGATCCCTTCCTGGGCGACTTCACAACCCTCAGGGATCTTGGGCCTCCGGGCATCTCTCCCTTAACGCCGAGTGAAAAGCAGCACACTGCTTTCTTCGTTGGAGAGCTAAGTGTCTGAGCTTTCTAAAGTCCACCCAAACACGGGTCCAGCAGGTCTTTTAAGTGTACGGCCAGGAGCTCACAGCACTGCACCAGGGCCACAGTGAGAAAACACGCTCCTCAGTGTTTGTCTTGGGAAGCCTCACTGGCCGTCTCTCTAAGCCACGCAGGCCGTTGACTTTCGAAGCAACCTGAGAAAGGCGCGGTTTGCGCCTGAAACACCCAGAGCCCTTTTATAAGGTGTACGGGCGTCGGAGCCTAAAGCAAGTCATCGGGGACGTCACGCCACTCGCCGCAAGCAGAACGGCTCTGCTACGAAGGTTCAACGGGAAAGGACAGGGTGCCGCTTCCGACCCTTTGACTGTGGCAGAAACGACACGTACTAGGCACACTGCAACTTTGATATTGGTGACCTAGTGAGAAAAGCACTATTTTCCCCCCTGGAGAGCAGAAGGCCTGTGGTGTCAAATTTCCCTGAGACAGTGCTGTTCTCTGTCTGCTCTTCACAGCTAGAGTGCCTTCACGGAGAGCAGAGTGTCCTTGGAGAAACAGAGAGTGTCCTGTGCATTCCAGGCGGCACCCCAGATCACCCACTGCAAAAGGGAAATCTACACCTCTCTCCACGGTTCAAAGGATCGATCGGATGGCCCATTCACACATCGAGGCGTTCAGCGGTTTTTCCACGGCCTTCTGGAGAAGTACTGCTGGATCTCTAGTATGCTTTTCCTATGGCACCCACGTCCTCACTGCGTCCCAGGGAACAACACTGTGTAGAGGATCACGTTCTTGGCTGACTGAGCAGCACCATGCTACCTAAGGCCTCCGGATCACCACTCTCAAAGCAGAGTGAAAGGCAAACCTCTGCTTTTTCTCCACAGAGCTCGATGGCCAAAACATTCAACGGAATCCCTGAACACAGCACTAGCTGCTCTTTTGTAGGTGACATGTCAGGGGATCTCAGGGCAGAGCGTGAGCTGCAAGGAAAACACACTTCCCTAAGTGTCCGTTCCGTGTGCACTTACTTGGCGGACCTCTCTCTATGCCACGCACAAACTAGAGAGGCCCTGCAGTTTTCCAAATGTAGATAGATTCGCCTGAACACTACTACGCTTCGAGAAGCTGCGAGGACACGTCGCAACCTCCCCAAAGCTTTACGTCCCATAGACCAGCCACACGTTGCACATCACAACTTCCTCGGGTTCGAACTTCATCCGTGGAGGGGCCAAAGTGCCTCTTTCTGTCTGTTTTGGCTCGCTGGAAACTGATCGTACTCGGGCAGTTTGGAACGTTCAGTTTGGCCATGTATGTGCATGGCAGCACATCCCAGCTGTAAGGAGGACCGCTGCAGCCTCCACGCCGCCTGAAATAGAGTGCTGCTGCCAGTCTCACGTCCTGGAATGTCCTATGTAGGAAAAGGGCGTTTCCCTGAGGGCAATACGGTGCTCCCAGTTCCCTGCAAGAGGCATGGGAAAGGCGCCAATGCCTAAAGGGAAAACGACACTGCCTGCCAGGCTCATAGTAAGGTCCATGTATTGCATTTGGAAGATTGGGCATACATCATTGGCCAGGAAAACCTAGTCCACGGAGTGCCTTCCCGTTAGTGAGCTTCTCGGAACTCTGGGAATACTGCGTCCTCCGCACCTCCCATGAAAGAACACTGAGACCTGAGGATCCCTTCCTGGGCGACTTCACAACCCTCAGGGATCTTGGGCCTCCGGGCATCTCTCCCTTAACGCCGAGTGAAAAGCAGCACACTGCTTTCTTCGTTGGAGAGCTAAGTGTCTGAGCTTTCTAAAGACCACCCAAACACGGGTCCAGCAGGTCTTTTAAGTGTACGGCCAGGGGCTCACAGCACTGCACCAGGGCCACAGTGAGAAAACACGCTCCTCAGTGTTTGTCTTGGGAAGCCTCACTGGCCGTCTCTCTAAGCCAAGCAGGCCGTTGACTTTCGAAGCAACCTGAGAAAGGCGCGGTTTGCGCCTGAAACACCCAGAGCCCTTTTATAAGGTGTACGGGCGTCGGAGCCTAAAGCAAGTCATCGGGGACGTCACGCCACTCGCCGCAAGCAGAACGGCTCTGCTACGAAGGTTCAACGGGAAAGGACAGGGTGCCGCTTCCGACCCTTTGACTGTGGCAGAAACGACACGTACTAGGCACACTGCGACTTTGATATTGGTGACCTAGTGAGAAAAGCACTATTTTCCCCCCTGGAGAGCAGAAGGCCTGTGGTGTCAAATTTCCCTGAGACAGTGCTGTTCTCTGTCTGCTCTTCACAGCTAGAGTGCCTTCACGGAGAGCAGAGTGTCCTTGGAGAAACAGAGAGTGTCCTGTGCATTCCAGGCGGCACCCCAGATCACCCACTGCAAAAGGGAAATCTACACCTCTCTCCACGGTTCAAAGGATCGATCGGATGGCCCATTCACACATCGAGGCGTTCAGCGGTTTTTCCACGGCCTTCTGGAGAAGTACTGCTGGATCTCTAGTATGCTTTTCCTATGGCACCCACGTCCTCACTGCGTCCCAGGGAACAACACTGTGTAGAGGATCACGTTCTTGGCTGACTGAGCAGCACCATGCTACCTAAGGCCTCCGGATCACCACTCTCAAAGCAGAGTGAAAGGCAAACCTCTGCTTTTTCTCCACAGAGCTCGATGGCCAAAACATTCAACGGAATCCCTGAACACAGCACTAGCTGCTCTTTTGTAGGTGACATGTCAGGGGCTCTCAGGGCAGAGCGTGAGCTGCAAGGAAAACACACTTCCCTAAGTGTCCGTTCCGGGTGCACTTACTTGGCGGATCTCTCTCTATGCCACGCACAAACTAGAGAGGCCCTGCACTTTTCCAAATGTAGATAGATTCGCCTGAACACTACTACGCTTCGAGAAGCTGCGAGGACACGTCGCAACCTCCCCAAAGCTTTACGTCCCATAGACCAGCCACACGTTGCACATCACAACTTCCTCGGGTTCGAACTTCATCCGTGGAGGGGCCAAAGTGCCTCTTTCTGTCTGTTTTGGCTCGCTGGAAACTGATCGTACTCGGGCAGTTTGGAACGTTCAGTTTGGCCATGTATGTGCATGGCAGCACATCCCAGCTGTAAGGAGGACCGCTGCAGCCTCCACGCCGCCTGAAATAGAGTGCTGCTGCCAGTCTCACGTCCTGGAATGTCCTATGTAGGAAAAGGGCGTTTCCCTGAGGGCAATACGGTGCTCCCAGTTCCCTGCAAGAGGCATGGGAAAGGCGCCAATGCCTAAAGGGAAAACGACACTGCCTGCCAGGCTCATAGTAAGGTCCATGTATTGCATTTGGAAGATTGGGCATACATCATTGGCCAGGAAAACCTAGTCCACGGAGTGCCTTCCCGTTAGTGAGCTTCTCGGAACTCTGGGAATACTGCGTCCTCCGCACCTCCCATGAAAGAACACTGAGACCTGAGGATCCCTTCCTGGGCGACTTCACAACCCTCAGGGATCTTGGGCCTCCGGGCATCTCTCCCTTAACGCCGAGTGAAAAGCAGCACACTGCTTTCTTCGTTGGAGAGCTAAGTGTCTGAGCTTTCTAAAGACCACCCAAACACGGGTCCAGCAGGTCTTTTAAGTGTACGGCCAGGGGCTCACAGCACTGCACCAGGGCCACAGTGAGAAAACACGCTCCTCAGTGTTTGTCTTGGGAAGCCTCACTGGCCGTCTCTCTAAGCCAAGCAGGCCGTTGACTTTCGAAGCAACCTGAGAAAGGCGCGGTTTGCGCCTGAAACACCCAGAGCCCTTTTATAAGGTGTACGGGCGTCGGAGCCTAAAGCAAGTCATCGGGGACGTCACGCCACTCGCCGCAAGCAGAACGGCTCTGCTACGAAGGTTCAACGGGAAAGGACAGGGTGCCGCTTCCGACCCTTTGACTGTGGCAGAAACGACACGTACTAGGCACACTGCAACTTTGATATTGGTGACCTAGTGAGAAAAGCACTATTTTCCCCCCTGGAGAGCAGAAGGCCTGTGGTGTCAAATTTCCCTGAGACAGTGCTGTTCTCTGTCTGCTCTTCACAGCTAGAGTGCCTTCACGGAGAGCAGAGTGTCCTTGGAGAAACAGAGAGTGTCCTGTGCATTCCAGGCGGCACCCCAGATCACCCACTGCAAAAGGGAAATCTACACCTCTCTCCACGGTTCAAAGGATCGATCGGATGGCCCATTCACACATCGAGGCGTTCAGCGGTTTTTCCACGGCCTTCTGGAGAAGTACTGCTGGATCTCTAGTATGCTTTTCCTATGGCACCCACGTCCTCACTGCGTCCCAGGGAACAACACTGTGTAGAGGATCACGTTCTTGGCTGACTGAGCAGCACCATGCTACCTAAGGCCTCCGGATCACCACTCTCAAAGCAGAGTGAAAGGCAAACCTCTGCTTTTTCTCCACAGAGCTCGATGGCCAAAACATTCAGCGGAATCCCTGAACACAGCACTAGCTGCTCTTTTGTAGGTGACATGTCAGGGGCTCTCAGGGCAGAGCGTGAGCTGCAAGGAAAACACACTTCCCTAAGTGTCCGTTCCGGGTGCACTTACTTGGCGGATCTCTCTCTATGCCACGCACAAACTAGAGAGGCCCTGCACTTTTCCAAATGTAGATAGATTCGCCTGAACACTACTACGCTTCGAGAAGCTGCGAGGACACGTCGCAACCTCCCCAAAGCTTTACGTCCCATAGACCAGCCACACGTTGCACATCACACCTTCCTCGGGTTCGAACTTCATCCGGGGAGGGGCCAAAGTGCCTCTTTCTGTCTGTTTTGGCTCGCTGGAAACTGATCGTACTCGGGCAGTTTGGAACGTTCAGTTTGGCCATGTATGTGCATGGCAGCACATCCCAGCTGTAAGGAGGACCGCTGCAGCCTCCACGCCGCCTGAAATAGAGTGCTGCTGCCAGTCTCACGTCCTGGAATGTCCTATGTAGGAAAGGGGCGTTTCCCTGAGGGCAATACGGTGCTCCCAGTTCCCTGCAAGAGGCATGGGAAAGGCGCCAATGCCTAAAGGGAAAACGACACTGCCTGCCAGGCTCATAGTAAGGTCCATGTATTGCATTTGGAAGATTGGGCATACATCATTGGCCAGGAAAACCTAGTCCACGGAGTGCCTTCCCGTTAGTGAGCTTCTCGGAACTCTGGGAATACTGCGTCCTCCGCACCTCCCATGAAAGAACACTGAGACCTGAGGATCCCTTCCTGGGCGACTTCACAACCCTCAGGGATCTTGGGCCTCCGGGCATCTCTCCCTTAACGCCGAGTGAAAAGCAGCACACTGCTTTCTTCGTTGGAGAGCTAAGTGTCTGAGCTTTCTAAAGTCCACCCAAACACGGGTCCAGCAGGTCTTTTAAGTGTACGGCCAGGAGCTCACAGCACTGCACCAGGGCCACAGTGAGAAAACACGCTCCTCAGTGTTTGTCTTGGGAAGCCTCACTGGCCGTCTCTCTAAGCCAAGCAGGCCGTTGACTTTCGAAGCAACCTGAGAAAGGCG
Source organism: Mesoplodon bidens (assembly GCF_964165515.1). Taxonomy (NCBI): domain Eukaryota; kingdom Metazoa; phylum Chordata; class Mammalia; order Artiodactyla; family Ziphiidae; genus Mesoplodon; species Mesoplodon bidens. Next base: position 867,922 of record NW_027671586.1, on the reverse strand, counting down.
CGGTTTGCGCCTGAAACACCCAGAGCCCTTTTATAAGGTGTACGGGCGTCGGAGCCTAAAGCAAGTCATCGGGGACGTCACGCCACTCGCCGCAAGCAGAACGGCTCTGCTACGAAGGTTCAACGGGAAAGGACAGGGTGCCGCTTCCGACCCTTTGACTGTGGCAGAAACGACACGTACTAGGCACACTGCAACTTTGATATTGGTGACCTAGTGAGAAAAGCACTATTTTCCCCCATGGAGAGCAGAAGGCCTGTGGTGTCAAATTTCCCTGAGACAGTGCTGTTCTCTGTCTGCTCTTCACAGCTAGAGTGCCTTCACGGAGAGCAGAGTGTCCTTGGAGAAACAGAGAGTGTCCTGTGCATTCCAGGCGGCACCCCAGATCACCCACTGCAAAAGGGAAATCTACACCTCTCTCCACGGTTCAAAGGATCGATCGGATGGCCCATTCACACATCGAGGCGTTCAGCGGTTTTTCCACGGCCTTCTGGAGAAGTACTGCTGGATCTCTAGTATGCTTTTCCTATGGCACCCACGTCCTCACTGCGTCCCAGGGAACAACACTGTGTAGAGGATCACGTTCTTGGCTGACTGAGCAGCACCATGCTACCTAAGGCCTCCGGATCACCACTCTCAAAGCAGAGTGAAAGGCAAACCTCTGCTTTTTCTCCACAGAGCTCGATGGCCAAAACATTCAACGGAATCCCTGAACACAGCACTAGCTGCTCTTTTGTAGGTGACATGTCAGGGGCTCTCAGGGCAGAGCGTGAGCTGCAAGGAAAACACACTTCCCTAAGTGTCCGTTCCGGGTGCACTTACTTGGCGGATCTCTCTCTATGCCACGCACAAACTAGAGAGGCCCTGCACTTTTCCAAATGTAGATAGATTCGCCTGAACACTACTACGCTTCGAGAAGCTGCGAGGACACGTCGCAACCTCCCCAAAGCTTTACGTCCCATAGACCAGCCACACGTTGCACATCACACCTTCCTCGGGTTCGAACTTCATCCGGGGAGGGGCCAAAGTGCCTCTTTCTGTCTGTTTTGGCTCGCTGGAAACTGATCGTACTCGGGCAGTTTGGAACGTTCAGTTTGGCCATGTATGTGCATGGCAGCACATCCCAGCTGTAAGGAGGACCGCTGCAGCCTCCACGCCGCCTGAAATAGAGTGCTGCTGCCAGTCTCACGTCCTGGAATGTCCTATGTAGGAAAAGGGCGTTTCCCTGAGGGCAATACGGTGCTCCCAGTTCCCTGCAAGAGGCATGGGAAAGGCGCCAATGCCTAAAGGGAAAACGACACTGCCTGCCAGGCTCATAGTAAGGTCCATGTATTGCATTTGGAAGATTGGGCATACATCATTGGCCAGGAAAACCTAGTCCACGGAGTGCCTTCCCGTTAGTGAGCTTCTCGGAACTCTGGGAATACTGCGTCCTCCGCACCTCCCATGAAAGAACACTGAGACCTGAGGATCCCTTCCTGGGCGACTTCACAACCCTCAGGGATCTTGGGCCTCCGGGCATCTCTCCCTTAACGCCGAGTGAAAAGCAGCACACTGCTTTCTTCGTTGGAGAGCTAAGTGTCTGAGCTTTCTAAAGTCCACCCAAACACGGGTCCAGCAGGTCTTTTAAGTGTACGGCCAGGGGCTCACAGCACTGCACCAGGGCCACAGTGAGAAAACACGCTCCTCAGTGTTTGTCTTGGGAAGCCTCACTGGCCGTCTCTCTAAGCCACGCAGGCCGTTGACTTTCGAAGCAACCTGAGAAAGGCGCGGTTTGCGCCTGAAACACCCAGAGCCCTTTTATAAGGTGTACGGGCGTCGGAGCCTAAAGCAAGTCAGCGGGGACGTCACGCCACTCGCCGCAGGCAGAACGGCTCTGCTACGAAGGTTCAACGGGGAAGGACAGGGTGCCGCTTCCGACCCTTTGACTGTGGCAGAAACGACACGTACTAGGCACACTGCAACTTTGATATTGGTGACCTAGTGAGAAAAGCACTATTTTCCCCCCTGGAGAGCAGAAGGCCTGTGGTGTCAAATTTCCCTGAGACAGTGCTGTTCTCTGTCTGCTCTTCACAGCTAGAGTGCCTTCACGGAGAGCAGAGTGTCCTTGGAGAAACAGAGAGTGTCCTGTGCATTCCAGGCGGCACCCCAGATCACCCACTGCAAAAGGGAAATCTACACCTCTCTCCACGGTTCAAAGGATCGATCGGATGGCCCATTCACACATCGAGGCGTTCAGCGGTTTTTCCACAGCCTTCTGGAGAAGTACTGCTGGATCTCTAGTATGCTTTTCCTATGGCACCCACGTCCTCACTGCGTCCCAGGGAACAACACTGTGTAGAGGAAAACACTTCCTGGCTGACTGAGCAGCACCATGCTACCTAAGGCCTCCGGATCACCACTCTCAAAGCAGAGTGAAAGGCAAACCTCTGCTTTTTCTCCACAGAGCTCGATGGCCAAAACATTCAACGGACTCTCTGAACACAGCACTAACTGCTCTTTTGTAGGTGACATGTCAGGGGATCTCAGGGCAGAGCGTGAGCTGCAAGGAAAACACACTTCCCTAAGTGTCCGTTCCGTGTGCACTTACTTGGCGGATCTCTCTCTATGCCACGCACAAACTAGAGAGGCCCTGCAGTTTTCCAAATGTAGATAGATTCGCCTGAACACTACTACGCTTCGAGAAGCTGCGAGGACACGTCGCAACCTCCCCAAAGCTTTACGTCCCATAGACCAGCCACACGTTGCACATCACACCTTCCTCGGGTTCGAACTTCATCCGGGGAGGGGCCAAAGTGCCTCTTTCTGTCTGTTTTGGCTCGCTGGAAACTGATCGTACTCGGGCAGTTTGGAACGTTCAGTTTGGCCATGTATGTGCATGGCAGCACATCCCAGCTGTAAGGAGGACCGCTGCAGCCTCCACGCCGCCTGAAATAGAGTGCTGCTGCCAGTCTCACGTCCTGGAATGTCCTATGTAGGAAAGGGGCGTTTCCCTGAGGGCAATACGGTGCTCCCAGTTCCCTGCAAGAGGCATGGGAAAGGCGCCAATGCCTAAAGGGAAAACGACACTGCCTGCCAGGCTCATAGTAAGGTCCATGTATTGCATTTGGAAGATTGGGCATACATCATTGGCCAGGAAAACCTAGTCCACGGAGTGCCTTCCCGTTAGTGAGCTTCTCGGAACTCTGGGAATACTGCGTCCTCCGCACCTCCCATGAAAGAACACTGAGACCTGAGGATCCCTTCCTGGGCGACTTCACAACCCTCAGGGATCTTGGGCCTCCGGGCATCTCTCCCTTAACGCCGAGTGAAAAGCAGCACACTGCTTTCTTCGTTGGAGAGCTAAGTGTCTGAGCTTTCTAAAGTCCACCCAAACACGGGTCCAGCAGGTCTTTTAAGTGTACGGCCAGGAGCTCACAGCACTGCACCAGGGCCACAGTGAGAAAACACGCTCCTCAGTGTTTGTCTTGGGAAGCCTCACTGGCCGTCTCTCTAAGCCAAGCAGGCCGTTGACTTTCGAAGCAACCTGAGAAAGGCGCGGTTTGCGCCTGAAACACCCAGAGCCCTTTTATAAGGTGTACGGGCGTCGGAGCCTAAAGCAAGTCATCGGGGACGTCACGCCACTCGCCGCAAGCAGAACGGCTCTGCTACGAAGGTTCAACGGGAAAGGACAGGGTGCCGCTTCCGACCCTTTGACTGTGGCAGAAACGACACGTACTAGGCACACTGCAACTTTGATATTGGTGACCTAGTGAGAAAAGCACTATTTTCCCCCCTGGAGAGCAGAAGGCCTGTGGTGTCAAATTTCCCTGAGACAGTGCTGTTCTCTGTCTGCTCTTCACAGCTAGAGTGCCTTCACGGAGAGCAGAGTGTCCTTGGAGAAACAGAGAGTGTCCTGTGCATTCCAGGCGGCACCCCAGATCACCCACTGCAAAAGGGAAATCTACACCTCTCTCCACGGTTCAAAGGATCGATCGGATGGCCCATTCACACATCGAGGCGTTCAGCGGTTTTTCCACGGCCTTCTGGAGAAGTACTGCTGGATCTCTAGTATGCTTTTCCTATGGCACCCACGTCCTCACTGCGTCCCAGGGAACAACACTGTGTAGAGGATCACGTTCTTGGCTGACTGAGCAGCACCATGCTACCTAAGGCCTCCGGATCACCACTCTCAAAGCAGAGTGAAAGGCAAACCTCTGCTTTTTCTCCACAGAGCTCGATGGCCAAAACATTCAACGGAATCCCTGAACACAGCACTAGCTGCTCTTTTGTAGGTGACATGTCAGGGGCTCTCAGGGCAGAGCGTGAGCTGCAAGGAAAACACACTTCCCTAAGTGTCCGTTCCGGGTGCACTTACTTGGCGGATCTCTCTCTATGCCACGCACAAACTAGAGAGGCCCTGCACTTTTCCAAATGTAGATAGATTCGCCTGAACACTACTACGCTTCGAGAAGCTGCGAGGACACGTCGCAACCTCCCCAAAGCTTTACGTCCCATAGACCAGCCACACGTTGCACATCACAACTTCCTCGGGTTCGAACTTCATCCGGGGAGGGGCCAAAGTGCCTCTTTCTGTCTGTTTTGGCTCGCTGGAAACTGATCGTACTCGGGCAGTTTGGAACGTTCAGTTTGGCCATGTATGTGCATGGCAGCACATCCCAGCTGTAAGGAGGACCGCTGCAGCCTCCACGCCGCCTGAAATAGAGTGCTGCTGCCAGTCTCACGTCCTGGAATGTCCTATGTAGGAAAAGGGCGTTTCCCTGAGGGCAATACGGTGCTCCCAGTTCCCTGCAAGAGGCATGGGAAAGGCGCCAATGCCTAAAGGGAAAACGACACTGCCTGCCAGGCTCATAGTAAGGTCCATGTATTGCATTTGGAAGATTGGGCATACATCATTGGCCAGGAAAACCTAGTCCACGGAGTGCCTTCCCGTTAGTGAGCTTCTCGGAACTCTGGGAATACTGCGTCCTCCGCACCTCCCATGAAAGAACACTGAGACCTGAGGATCCCTTCCTGGGCGACTTCACAACCCTCAGGGATCTTGGGCCTCCGGGCATCTCTCCCTTAACGCCGAGTGAAAAGCAGCACACTGCTTTCTTCGTTGGAGAGCTAAGTGTCTGAGCTTTCTAAAGTCCACCCAAACACGGGTCCAGCAGGTCTTTTAAGTGTACGGCCAGGGGCTCACAGCACTGCACCAGGGCCACAGTGAGAAAACACGCTCCTCAGTGTTTGTCTTGGGAAGCCTCACTGGCCGTCTCTCTAAGCCACGCAGGCCGTTGACTTTCGAAGCAACCTGAGAAAGGCGCGGTTTGCGCCTGAAACACCCAGAGCCCTTTTATAAGGTGTACGGGCGTCGGAGCCTAAAGCAAGTCACCGGGGACGTCACGCCACTCGCCGCAGGCAGAACGGCTCTGCTACGAAGGTTCAACGGGGAAGGACAGGGTGCCGCTTCCGACCCTTTGACTGTGGCAGAAACGACACGTACTAGGCACACTGCAACTTTGATATTGGTGACCTAGTGAGAAAAGCACTATTTTCCCCCCTGGAGAGCAGAAGGCCTGTGGTGTCAAATTTCCCTGAGACAGTGCTGTTCTCTGTCTGCTCTTCACAGCTAGAGTGCCTTCACGGAGAGCAGAGTGTCCTTGGAGAAACAGAGAGTGTCCTGTGCATTCCAGGCGGCACCCCAGATCACCCACTGCAAAAGGGAAATCTACACCTCTCTCCACGGTTCAAAGGATCGATCGGATGGCCCATTCACACATCGAGGCGTTCAGCGGTTTTTCCACAGCCTTCTGGAGAAGTACTGCTGGATCTCTAGTATGCTTTTCCTATGGCACCCACGTCCTCACTGCGTCCCAGGGAACAACACTGTGTAGAGGAAAACACTTCCTGGCTGACTGAGCAGCACCATGCTACCTAAGGCCTCCGGATCACCACTCTCAAAGCAGAGTGAAAGGCAAACCTCTGCTTTTTCTCCACAGAGCTCGATGGCCAAAACATTCAACGGACTCTCTGAACACAGCACTAACTGCTCTTTTGTAGGTGACATGTCAGGGGATCTCAGGGCAGAGCGTGAGCTGCAAGGAAAACACACTTCCCTAAGTGTCCGTTCCGTGTGCACTTACTTGGCGGATCTCTCTCTATGCCACGCACAAACTAGAGAGGCCCTGCAGTTTTCCAAATGTAGATAGATTCGCCTGAACACTACTACGCTTCGAGAAGCTGCGAGGACACGTCGCAACCTCCCCAAAGCTTTACGTCCCATAGACCAGCCACACGTTGCACATCACACCTTCCTCGGGTTCGAACTTCATCCGGGGAGGGGCCAAAGTGCCTCTTTCTGTCTGTTTTGGCTCGCTGGAAACTGATCGTACTCGGGCAGTTTGGAACGTTCAGTTTGGCCATGTATGTGCATGGCAGCACATCCCAGCTGTAAGGAGGACCGCTGCAGCCTCCACGCCGCCTGAAATAGAGTGCTGCTGCCAGTCTCACGTCCTGGAATGTCCTATGTAGGAAAAGGGCATTTCCCTGAGGGCAATACGGTGCTCTCAGTTCCCTGCAAGAGGCATGGGAAAGGCGCCAATGCCTAAAGGGAAAACGACACTGCCTGCCAGGCTCATAGTAAGGTCCATGTATTGCATTTGGAAGATTGGGCATACATCATTGGCCAGGAAAACCTAGTCCACGGAGTGCCTTCCCGTTAGTGAGCTTCTCGGAACTCTGGGAATACTGCGTCCTCCGCACCTCCCATGAAAGAACACTGAGACCTGAGGATCCCTTCCTGGGCGACTTCACAACCCTCAGGGATCTTGGGCCTCCGGGCATCTCTCCCTTAACGCCGAGTGAAAAGCAGCACACTGCTTTCTTCGTTGGAGAGCTAAGTGTCTGAGCTTTCTAAAGTCCACCCAAACACGGTTCCAGCAGGTCTTTTAAGTGTACGGCCAGGAGCTCACAGCACTGCACCAGGGCCACAGTGAGAAAACACGCTCCTCAGTGTTTGTCTTGGGAAGCCTCACTGGCCGTCTCTCTAAGCCACGCAGGCCGTTGACTTTCGAAGCAACCTGAGAAAGGCGCGGTTTGCGCCTGAAACACCCAGAGCCCTTTTATAAGTTGTACGGGCGACGGAGCCTAAAGCAAGTCAGCGGGGACGTCACGCCACTCGCCGCAGGCAGAACGGCTCTGCTACGAAGGTTCAACGGGGAAGGACAGGGTGCCGCTTCCGACCCTTTGACTGTGGCAGAAACGACACGTACTAGGCACACTGCAACTTTGATATTGGTGACCTAGTGAGAAAAGCACTATTTTCCCCCCTGGAGAGCAGAAGGCCTGTGGTGTCAAATTTCCCTGAGACAGTGCTGTTCTCTGTCTGCTCTTCACAGCTAGAGTGCCTTCACGGAGAGCAGAGTGTCCTTGGAGAAACAGAGAGTGTCCTGTGCATTCCAGGCGGCACCCCAGATCACCCACTGCAAAAGGGAAATCTACACCTCTCTCCACGGTTCAAAGGATCGATCGGATGGCCCATTCACACATCGAGGCGTTCAGCGGTTTTTCCACGGCCTTCTGGAGAAGTACTGCTGGATCTCTAGTATGCTTTTCCTATGGCACCCACGTCCTCACTGCGTCCCAGGGAACAACACTGTGTAGAGGATCACGTTCTTGGCTGACTGAGCAGCACCATGCTACCTAAGGCCTCCGGATCACCACTCTCAAAGCAGAGTGAAAGGCAAACCTCTGCTTTTTCTCCACAGAGCTCGATGGCCAAAACATTCAACGGAATCCTTGAACACAGCACTAGCTGCTCTTTTGTAGGTGACATGTCAGGGGCTCTCAGGGCAGAGCGTGAGCTGCAAGGAAAACACACTTCCCTAAGTGTCCGTTCCGGGTGCACTTACTTGGCGGACCTCTCTCTATGCCACGCACAAACTAGAGAGGCCCTGCAGTTTTCCAAATGTAGATAGATTCGCCTGAACACTACTACGCTTCGAGAAGCTGCGAGGACACGTCGCAACCTCCCCAAAGCTTTACGTCCCATAGACCAGCCACACGTTGCACATCACAACTTCCTCGGGTTCGAACTTCATCCGGGGAGGGGCCAAAGTGCCTCTTTCTGTCTGTTTTGGCTCGCTGGAAACTGATCGTACTCGGGCAGTTTGGAACGTTCAGTTTGGCCATGTATGTGCATGGCAGCACATCCCAGCTGTAAGGAGGACCGCTGCAGCCTCCACGCCGCCTGAAATAGAGTGCTGCTGCCAGTCTCACGTCCTGGAATGTCCTATGTAGGAAAAGGGCGTTTCCCTGAGGGCAATACGGTGCTCCCAGTTCCCTGCAAGAGGCATGGGAAAGGCGCCAATGCCTAAAGGGAAAACGACACTGCCTGCCAGGCTCATAGTAAGGTCCATGTATTGCATTTGGAAGATTGGGCATACATCATTGGCCAGGAAAACCTAGTCCACCGAGTGCCTTCCCGTTAGTGAGCTTCTCGGAACTCTGGGAATACTGCGTCCTCCGCACCTCCCATGAAAGAACACTGAGACCTGAGGATCCCTTCCTGGGCGACTTCACAACCCTCAGGGATCTTGGGCCTCCGGGCATCTCTCCCTTAACGCCGAGTGAAAAGCAGCACACTGCTTTCTTCGTTGGAGAGCTAAGTGTCTGAGCTTTCTAAAGACCACCCAAACACGGGTCCAGCAGGTCTTTTAAGTGTACGGCCAGGGGCTCACAGCACTGCACCAGGGCCACAGTGAGAAAACACGCTCCTCAGTGTTTGTCTTGGGAAGCCTCACTGGCCGTCTCTCTAAGCCACGCAGGCCGTTGACTTTCGAAGCAACCTGAGAAAGGCGCGGTTTGCGCCTGAAACACCCAGAGCCCTTTTATAAGGTGTACGGGCGTCGGAGCCTAAAGCAAGTCAGCGGGGACGTCACGCCACTCGCCGCAGGCAGAACGGCTCTGCTACGAAGGTTCAACGGGGAAGGACAGGGTGCCGCTTCCGACCCTTTGACTGTGGCAGAAACGACACGTACTAGGCACACTGCAACTTTGATATTGGTGACCTAGTGAGAAAAGCACTATTTTCCCCCCTGGAGAGCAGAAGGCCTGTGGTGTCAAATTTCCCTGAGACAGTGCTGTTCTCTGTCTGCTCTTCACAGCTAGAGTGCCTTCACGGAGAGCAGAGTGTCCTTGGAGAAACAGAGAGTGTCCTGTGCATTCCAGGCGGCACCCCAGATCACCCACTGCAAAAGGGAAATCTACACCTCTCTCCACGGTTCAAAGGATCGATCGGATGGCCCATTCACACATCGAGGCGTTCAGCGGTTTTTCCACAGCCTTCTGGAGAAGGACTGCTGGATCTCTAGTATGCTTTTCCTATGGCACCCACATCCTCACTGCGTCCCAGGGAACAACACTGTGTAGAGGAAAACACTTCCTGGCTGACTGAGCAGCACCATGCTACCTAAGGCCTCCGGATCACCACTCTCAAAGCAGAGTGAAAGGCAAACCTCTGCTTTTTCTCCACAGAGCTCGATGGCCAAAACATTCAACGGACTCTCTGAACACAGCACTAACTGCTCTTTTGTAGGTGACATGTCAGGGGATCTCAGGGCAGAGCGTGAGCTGCAAGGAAAACACACTTCCCTAAGTGTCCGTTCCGTGTGCACTTACTTGGCGGATCTCTCTCTATGCCACGCACAAACTAGAGAGGCCCTGCAGTTTTCCAAATGTAGATAGATTCGCCTGAACACTACTACGCTTCGAGAAGCTGCGAGGACACGTCGCAACCTCCCCAAAGCTTTACGTCCCATAGACCAGCCACACGTTGCACATCACACCTTCCTCGGGTTCGAACTTCATCCGGGGAGGGGCCAAAGTGCCTCTTTCTGTCTGTTTTGGCTCGCTGGAAACTGATCGTACTCGGGCAGTTTGGAACGTTCAGTTTGGCCATGTATGTGCATGGCAGCACATCCCAGCTGTAAGGAGGACCGCTGCAGCCTCCACGCCGCCTGAAATAGAGTGCTGCTGCCAGTCTCACGTCCTGGAATGTCCTATGTAGGAAAGGGGCGTTTCCCTGAGGGCAATACGGTGCTCCCAGTTCCCTGCAAGAGGCATGGGAAAGGCGCCAATGCCTAAAGGGAAAACGACACTGCCTGCCAGGCTCATAGTAAGGTCCATGTATTGCATTTGGAAGATTGGGCATACATCATTGGCCAGGAAAACCTAGTCCACGGAGTGCCTTCCCGTTAGTGAGCTTCTCGGAACTCTGGGAATACTGCGTCCTCCGCACCTTCCATGAAAGAACACTGAGACCTGAGGATCCCTTCCTGGGCGACTTCACAACCCTCAGGGATCTTGGGCCTCCGGGCATCTCTCCCTTAACGCCGAGTGAAAAGCAGCACACTGCTTTCTTCGTTGGAGAGCTAAGTGTCTGAGCTTTCTAAAGTCCACCCAAACACGGGTCCAGCAGGTCTTTTAAGTGTACGGCCAGGGGCTCACAGCACTGCACCAGGGCCACAGTGAGAAAACACGCTCCTCAGTGTTTGTCTTGGGAAGCCTCACTGGCCGTCTCTCTAAGCCAAGCAGGCCGTTGACTTTCGAAGCAACCTGAGAAAGGCGCGGTTTGCGCCTGAAACACCCAGAGCCCTTTTATAAGGTGTACGGGCGTCGGAGCCTAAAGCAAGTCATCGGGGACGTCACGCCACTCGCCGCAAGCAGAACGGCTCTGCTACGAAGGTTCAACGGGAAAGGACAGGGTGCCGCTTCCGACCCTTTGACTGTGGCAGAAACGACACGTACTAGGCACACTGCAACTTTGATATTGGTGACCTAGTGAGAAAAGCACTATTTTCCCCCCTGGAGAGCAGAAGGCCTGTGGTGTCAAATTTCCCTGAGACAGTGCTGTTCTCTGTCTGCTCTTCACAGCTAGAGTGCCTTCACGGAGAGCAGAGTGTCCTTGGAGAAACAGAGAGTGTCCTGTGCATTCCAGGCGGCACCCCAGATCACCCACTGCAAAAGGGAAATCTACACCTCTCTCCACGGTTCAAAGGATCGATCGGATGGCCCATTCACACATCGAGGCGTTCAGCGGTTTTTCCACGGCCTTCTGGAGAAGTACTGCTGGATCTCTAGTATGCTTTTCCTATGGCACCCTCGTCCTCACTGCGTCCCAGGGAACAACACTGTGTAGAGGATCACGTTCTTGGCTGACTGAGCAGCACCATGCTACCTAAGGCCTCCGGATCACCACTCTCAAAGCAGAGTGAAAGGCAAACCTCTGCTTTTTCTCCACAGAGCTCGATGGCCAAAACATTCAACGGAATCCCTGAACACAGCACTAGCTGCTCTTTTGTAGGTGACATGTCAGGGGCTCTCAGGGCAGAGCGTGAGCTGCAAGGAAAACACACTTCCCTAAGTGTCCGTTCCGGGTGCACTTACTTGGCGGACCTCTCTCTATGCCACGCACAAACTAGAGAGGCCCTGCAGTTTTCCAAATGTAGATAGATTCGCCTGAACACTACTACGCTTCGAGAAGCTGCGAGGACACGTCGCAACCTCCCCAAAGCTTTACGTCCCATAGACCAGCCACACGTTGCACATCACAACTTCCTCGGGTTCGAACTTCATCCGGGGAGGGGCCAAAGTGCCTCTTTCTGTCTGTTTTGGCTCGCTGGAAACTGATCGTACTCGGGCAGTTTGGAACGTTCAGTTTGGCCATGTATGTGCATGGCAGCACATCCCAGCTGTAAGGAGGACCGCTGCAGCCTCCACGCCGCCTGAAATAGAGTGCTGCTGCCAGTCTCACGTCCTGGAATGTCCTATGTAGGAAAAGGGCGTTTCCCTGAGGGCAATACGGTGCTCCCAGTTCCCTGCAAGAGGCATGGGAAAGGCGCCAATGCCTAAAGGGAAAACGACACTGCCTGCCAGGCTCATAGTAAGGTCCATGTATTGCATTTGGAAGATTGGGCATACATCATTGGCCAGGAAAACCTAGTCCACGGAGTGCCTTCCCGTTAGTGAGCTTCTCGGAACTCTGGGAATACTGCGTCCTCCGCACCTCCCATGAAAGAACACTGAGACCTGAGGATCCCTTCCTGGGCGACTTCACAACCCTCAGGGATCTTGGGCCTCCGGGCATCTCTCCCTTAACGCCGAGTGAAAAGCAGCACACTGCTTTCTTCGTTGGAGAGCTAAGTGTCTGAGCTTTCTAAAGTCCACCCAAACACGGGTCCAGCAGGTCTTTTAAGTGTACGGCCAGGGGCTCACAGCACTGCACCAGGGCCACAGTGAGAAAACACGCTCCTCAGTGTTTGTCTTGGGAAGCCTCACTGGCCGTCTCTCTAAGCCACGCAGGCCGTTGACTTTCGAAGCAACCTGAGAAAGGCGCGGTTTGCGCCTGAAACACCCAGAGCCCTTTTATAAGGTGTACGGGCGTCGGAGCCTAAAGCAAGTCAGCGGGGACGTCACGCCACTCGCCGCAGGCAGAACGGCTCTGCTACGAAGGTTCAACGGGGAAGGACAGGGTGCCGCTTCCGACCCTTTGACTGTGGCAGAAACGACACGTACTAGGCACACTGCAACTTTGATATTGGTGACCTAGTGAGAAAAGCACTATTTTCCCCCCTGGAGAGCAGAAGGCCTGTGGTGTCAAATTTCCCTGAGACAGTGCTGTTCTCTGTCTGCTCTTCACAGCTAGAGTGCCTTCACGGAGAGCAGAGTGTCCTTGGAGAAACAGAGAGTGTCCTGTGCATTCCAGGCGGCACCCCAGATCACCCACTGCAAAAGGGAAATCTACACCTCTCTCCACGGTTCAAAGGATCGATCGGATGGCCCATTCACACATCGAGGCGTTCAGCGGTTTTTCCACAGCCTTCTGGAGAAGTACTGCTGGATCTCTAGTATGCTTTTCCTATGGCACCCACGTCCTCACTGCGTCCCAGGGAACAACACTGTGTAGAGGAAAACACTTCCTGGCTGACTGAGCAGCACCATGCTACCTAAGGCCTCCGGATCACCACTCTCAAAGCAGAGTGAAAGGCAAACCTCTGCTTTTTCTCCACAGAGCTCGATGGCCAAAACATTCAACGGACTCTCTGAACACAGCACTAACTGCTCTTTTGTAGGTGACATGTCAGGGGATCTCAGGGCAGAGCGTGAGCTGCAAGGAAAACACACTTCCCTAAGTGTCCGTTCCGTGTGCACTTACTTGGCGGATCTCTCTCTATGCCACGCACAAACTAGAGAGGCCCTGCAGTTTTCCAAATGTAGATAGATTCGCCTGAACACTACTACGCTTCGAGAAGCTGCGAGGACACGTCGCAACCTCCCCAAAGCTTTACGTCCCATAGACCAGCCACACGTTGCACATCACACCTTCCTCGGGTTCGAACTTCATCCGGGGAGGGGCCAAAGTGCCTCTTTCTGTCTGTTTTGGCTCGCTGGAAACTGATCGTACTCGGGCAGTTTGGAACGTTCAGTTTGGCCATGTATGTGCATGGCAGCACATCCCAGCTGTAAGGAGGACCGCTGCAGCCTCCACGCCGCCTGAAATAGAGTGCTGCTGCCAGTCTCACGTCCTGGACTGCCCTATGTAGGAAAAGGGCGTTTCCCTGAGGGCAATACGGTGCTCCCAGTTCCCTGCAAGAGGCATGGGAAAGGCGCCAATGCCTAAAGGGAAAACGACACTGCCTGCCAGGCTCATAGTAAGGTCCATGTATTGCATTTGGAAGATTGGGCATACATCATTGGCCAGGAAAACCTAGTCCACGGAGTGCCTTCCCGTTAGTGAGCTTCTCGGAACTCTGGGAATACTGCGTCCTCCGCACCTCCCATGAAAGAACACTGAGACCTGAGGATCCCTTCCTGGGCGACTTCACAACCCTCAGGGATCTTGGGCCTCCGGGCATCTCTCCCTTAACGCCGAGTGAAAAGCAGCACACTGCTTTCTTCGTTGGAGAGCTAAGTGTCTGAGCTTTCTAAAGTCCACCCAAACACGGTTCCAGCAGGTCTTTTAAGTGTACGGCCAGGAGCTCACAGCACTGCACCAGGGCCACAGTGAGAAAACACGCTCCTCAGTGTTTGTCTTGGGAAGCCTCACTGGCCGTCTCTCTAAGCCACGCAGGCCGTTGACTTTCGAAGCAACCTGAGAAAGGCGCGGTTTGCGCCTGAAACACCCAGAGCCCTTTTATAAGGTGTACGGGCGACGGAGCCTAAAGCAAGTCAGCGGGGACGTCACGCCACTCGCCGCAGGCAGAACGGCTCTGCTACGAAGGTTCAACGGGGAAGGACAGGGTGCCGCTTCCGACCCTTTGACTGTGGCAGAAACGACACGTACTAGGCACACTGCAACTTTGATATTGGTGACCTAGTGAGAAAAGCACTATTTTCCCCCCTGGAGAGCAGAAGGCCTGTGGTGTCAAATTTCCCTGAGACAGTGCTGTTCTCTGTCTGCTCTTCGCAGCTAGAGTGCCTTCACGGAGAGCAGAGTGTCCTTGGAGAAACAGAGAGTGTCCTGTGCATTCCAGGCGGCACCCCAGATCACCCACTGCAAAAGGGAAATCTACACCTCTCTCCACGGTTCAAAGGATCGATCGGATGGCCCATTCACACATCGAGGCGTTCAGCGGTTTTTCCACGGCCTTCTGGAGAAGTACTGCTGGATCTCTAGTATGCTTTTCCTATGGCACCCACGTCCTCACTGCGTCCCAGGGAACAACACTGTGTAGAGGATCACGTTCTTGGCTGACTGAGCAGCACCATGCTACCTAAGGCCTCCGGATCACCACTCTCAAAGCAGAGTGAAAGGCAAACCTCTGCTTTTTCTCCACAGAGCTCGATGGCCAAAACATTCAACGGAATCCCTGAACACAGCACTAGCTGCTCTTTTGTAGGTGACATGTCAGGGGCTCTCAGGGCAGAGCGTGAGCTGCAAGGAAAACACACTTCCCTAAGTGTCCGTTCCGGGTGCACTTACTTGGCGGACCTCTCTCTATGCCACGCACAAACTAGAGAGGCCCTGCAGTTTTCCAAATGTAGATAGATTCGCCTGGACACTACTACGCTTCGAGAAGCTGCGAGGACACGTCGCAACCTCCCCAAAGCTTTACGTCCCATAGACCAGCCACACGTTGCACATCACAACTTCCTCGGGTTCGAACTTCATCCGGGGAGGGGCCAAAGTGCCTCTTTCTGTCTGTTTTGGCTCGCTGGAAACTGATCGTACTCGGGCAGTTTGGAACGTTCAGTTTGGCCATGTATGTGCATGGCAGCACATCCCAGCTGTAAGGAGGACCGCTGCAACCTCCACGCCGCCTGAAATAGAGTGCTGCTGCCAGTCTCACGTCCTGGAATGTCCTATGTAGGAAAAGGGCGTTTCCCTGAGGGCAATACGGTGCTCCCAGTTCCCTGCAAGAGGCATGGGAAAGGCGCCAATGCCTAAAGGGAAAACGACACTGCCTGCCAGGCTCATAGTAAGGTCCATGTATTGCATTTGGAAGATTGGGCATACATCATTGGCCAGGAAAACCTAGTCCACGGAGTGCCTTCCCGTTAGTGAGCTTCTCGGAACTCTGGGAATACTGCGTCCTCCGCACCTCCCATGAAAGAACACTGAGACCTGAGGATCCCTTCCTGGGCGACTTCACAACCCTCAGGGATCTTGGGCCTCCGGGCATCTCTCCCTTAACGCCGAGTGAAAAGCAGCACACTGCTTTCTTCGTTGGAGAGCTAAGTGTCTGAGCTTTCTAAAGTCCACCCAAACACGGGTCCAGCAGGTCTTTTAAGTGTACGGCCAGGGGCTCACAGCACTGCACCAGGGCCACAGTGAGAAAACACGCTCCTCAGTGTTTGTCTTGGGAAGCCTCACTGGCCGTCTCTCTAAGCCACGCAGGCCGTTGACTTTCGAAGCAACCTGAGAAAGGCGCGGTTTGCGCCTGAAACACCCAGAGCCCTTTTATAAGGTGTACGGGCGTCGGAGCCTAAAGCAAGTCAGCGGGGACGTCACGCCACTCGCCGCAGGCAGAACGGCTCTGCTACGAAGGTTCAACGGGGAAGGACAGGGTGCCGCTTCCGACCCTTTGACTGTGGCAGAAACGACACGTACTAGGCACACTGCAACTTTGATATTGGTGACCTAGTGAGAAAAGCACTATTTTCCCCCCTGGAGAGCAGAAGGCCTGTGGTGTCAAATTTCCCTGAGACAGTGCTGTTCTCTGTCTGCTCTTCACAGCTAGAGTGCCTTCACGGAGAGCAGAGTGTCCTTGGAGAAACAGAGAGTGTCCTGTGCATTCCAGGCGGCACCCCAGATCACCCACTGCAAAAGGGAAATCTACACCTCTCTCCACGGTTCAAAGGATCGATCGGATGGCCCATTCACACATCGAGGCGTTCAGCGGTTTTTCCACAGCCTTCTGGAGAAGGACTGCTGGATCTCTAGTATGCTTTTCCTATGGCACCCACGTCCTCACTGCGTCCCAGGGAACAACACTGTGTAGAGGAAAACACTTCCTGGCTGACTGAGCAGCACCATGCTACCTAAGGCCTCCGGATCACCACTCTCAAAGCAGAGTGAAAGGCAAACCTCTGCTTTTTCTCCACAGAGCTCGATGGCCAAAACATTCAACGGACTCTCTGAACACAGCACTAACTGCTCTTTTGTAGGTGACATGTCAGGTGATCTCAGGG
Organism: Mesoplodon bidens; assembly: GCF_964165515.1. NCBI lineage: Eukaryota > Metazoa > Chordata > Mammalia > Artiodactyla > Ziphiidae > Mesoplodon > Mesoplodon bidens. The sequence continues at coordinate 851,254 of NW_027671586.1, read as the reverse complement.
CAGAGCGTGAGCTGCAAGGAAAACACACTTCCCTAAGTGTCCGTTCCGTGTGCACTTACTTGGCGGATCTCTCTCTATGCCACGCACAAACTAGAGAGGCCCTGCAGTTTTCCAAATGTAGATAGATTCGCCTGAACACTACTACGCTTCGAGAAGCTGCGAGGACACGTCGCAACCTCCCCAAAGCTTTACGTCCCATAGACCAGCCACACGTTGCACATCACACCTTCCTCGGGTTCGAACTTCATCCGGGGAGGGGCCAAAGTGCCTCTTTCTGTCTGTTTTGGCTCGCTGGAAACTGATCGTACTCGGGCAGTTTGGAACGTTCAGTTTGGCCATGTATGTGCATGGCAGCACATCCCAGCTGTAAGGAGGACCGCTGCAGCCTCCACGCCGCCTGAAATAGAGTGCTGCTGCCAGTCTCACGTCCTGGAATGCCCTATGTAGGAAAAGGGCGTTTCCCTGAGGGCAATACGGTGCTCCCAGTTCCCTGCAAGAGGCATGGGAAAGGCGCCAATGCCTAAAGGGAAAACGACACTGCCTGCCAGGCTCATAGTAAGGTCCATGTATTGCATTTGGAAGATTGGGCATACATCATTGGCCAGGAAAACCTAGTCCACGGAGTGCCTTCCCGTTAGTGAGCTTCTCGGAACTCTGGGAATACTGCGTCCTCCGCACCTCCCATGAAAGAACACTGAGACCTGAGGATCCCTTCCTGGGCGACTTCACAACCCTCAGGGATCTTGGGCCTCCGGGCATCTCTCCCTTAACGCCGAGTGAAAAGCAGCACACTGCTTTCTTCGTTGGAGAGCTAAGTGTCTGAGCTTTCTAAAGTCCACCCAAACACGGTTCCAGCAGGTCTTTTAAGTGTACGGCCAGGAGCTCACAGCACTGCACCAGGGCCACAGTGAGAAAACACGCTCCTCAGTGTTTGTCTTGGGAAGCCTCACTGGCCGTCTCTCTAAGCCACGCAGGCCGTTGACTTTCGAAGCAACCTGAGAAAGGCGCGGTTTGCGCCTGAAACACCCAGAGCCCTTTTATAAGTTGTACGGGCGACGGAGCCTAAAGCAAGTCAGCGGGGACGTCACGCCACTCGCCGCAGGCAGAACGGCTCTGCTACGAAGGTTCAACGGGGAAGGACAGGGTGCCGCTTCCGACCCTTTGACTGTGGCAGAAACGACACGTACTAGGCACACTGCAACTTTGATATTGGTGACCTAGTGAGAAAAGCACTATTTTCCCCCCTGGAGAGCAGAAGGCCTGTGGTGTCAAATTTCCCTGAGACAGTGCTGTTCTCTGTCTGCTCTTCACAGCTAGAGTGCCTTCACGGAGAGCAGAGTGTCCTTGGAGAAACAGAGAGTGTCCTGTGCATTCCAGGCGGCACCCCAGATCACCCACTGCAAAAGGGAAATCTACACCTCTCTCCACGGTTCAAAGGATCGATCGGATGGCCCATTCACACATCGAGGCGTTCAGCGGTTTTTCCACGGCCTTCTGGAGAAGTACTGCTGGATCTCTAGTATGCTTTTCCTATGGCACCCACGTCCTCACTGCGTCCCAGGGAACAACACTGTGTAGAGGATCACGTTCTTGGCTGACTGAGCAGCACCATGCTACCTAAGGCCTCCGGATCACCACTCTCAAAGCAGAGTGAAAGGCAAACCTCTGCTTTTTCTCCACAGAGCTCGATGGCCAAAACATTCAACGGAATCCCTGAACACAGCACTAGCTGCTCTTTTGTAGGTGACATGTCAGGGGCTCTCAGGGCAGAGCGTGAGCTGCAAGGAAAACACACTTCCCTAAGTGTCCGTTCCGGGTGCACTTACTTGGCGGACCTCTCTCTATGCCACGCACAAACTAGAGAGGCCCTGCAGTTTTCCAAATGTAGATAGATTCGCCTGAACACTACTACGCTTCGAGAAGCTGCGAGGACACGTCGCAACCTCCCCTAAGCTTTACGTCCCATAGACCAGCCACACGTTGCACATCACAACTTCCTCGGGTTCGAACTTCATCCGGGGAGGGGCCAAAGTGCCTCTTTCTGTCTGTTTTGGCTCGCTGGAAACTGATCGTACTCGGGCAGTTTGGAACGTTCAGTTTGGCCATGTATGTGCATGGCAGCACATCCCAGCTGTAAGGAGGACCGCTGCAACCTCCACGCCGCCTGAAATAGAGTGCTGCTGCCAGTCTCACGTCCTGGAATGTCCTATGTAGGAAAAGGGCGTTTCCCTGAGGGCAATACGGTGCTCCCAGTTCCCTGCAAGAGGCATGGGAAAGGCGCCAATGCCTAAAGGGAAAACGACACTGCCTGCCAGGCTCATAGTAAGGTCCATGTATTGCATTTGGAAGATTGGGCATACATCATTGGCCAGGAAAACCTAGTCCACGGAGTGCCTTCCCGTTAGTGAGCTTCTCGGAACTCTGGGAATACTGCGTCCTCCGCACCTCCCATGAAAGAACACTGAGACCTGAGGATCCCTTCCTGGGCGACTTCACAACCCTCAGGGATCTTGGGCCTCCGGGCATCTCTCCCTTAACGCCGAGTGAAAAGCAGCACACTGCTTTCTTCGTTGGAGAGCTAAGTGTCTGAGCTTTCTAAAGTCCACCCAAACATGGGTCCAGCAGGTCTTTTAAGTGTACGGCCAGGGGCTCACAGCACTGCACCAGGGCCACAGTGAGAAAACACGCTCCTCAGTGTTTGTCTTGGGAAGCCTCACTGGCCGTCTCTCTAAGCCACGCAGGCCGTTGACTTTCGAAGCAACCTGAGAAAGGCGCGGTTTGCGCCTGAAACACCCAGAGCCCTTTTATAAGGTGTACGGGCGTCGGAGCCTAAAGCAAGTCAGCGGGGACGTCACGCCACTCGCCGCAGGCAGAACGGCTCTGCTACGAAGGTTCAACGGGGAAGGACAGGGTGCCGCTTCCGACCCTTTGACTGTGGCAGAAACGACACGTACTAGGCACACTGCAACTTTGATATTGGTGACCTAGTGAGAAAAGCACTATTTTCCCCCCTGGAGAGCAGAAGGCCTGTGGTGTCAAATTTCCCTGAGACAGTGCTGTTCTCTGTCTGCTCTTCACAGCTAGAGTGCCTTCACGGAGAGCAGAGTGTCCTTGGAGAAACAGAGAGTGTCCTGTGCATTCCAGGCGGCACCCCAGATCACCCACTGCAAAAGGGAAATCTACACCTCTCTCCACGGTTCAAAGGATCGATCGGATGGCCCATTCACACATCGAGGCGTTCAGCGGTTTTTCCACAGCCTTCTGGAGAAGTACTGCTGGATCTCTAGTATGCTTTTCCTATGGCACCCACATCCTCACTGCGTCCCAGGGAACAACACTGTGTAGAGGAAAACACTTCCTGGCTGACTGAGCAGCACCATGCTACCTAAGGCCTCCGGATCACCACTCTCAAAGCAGAGTGAAAGGCAAACCTCTGCTTTTTCTCCACAGAGCTCGATGGCCAAAACATTCAACGGAATCCCTGAACACAGCACTAGCTGCTCTTTTGTAGGTGACATGTCAGGGGCTCTCAGGGCAGAGCGTGAGCTGCAAGGAAAACACACTTCCCTAAGTGTCCGTTCCGGGTGCACTTACTTGGCGGACCTCTCTCTATGCCACGCACAAACTAGAGAGGCCCTGCAGTTTTCCAAATGTAGATAGATTCGCCTGAACACTACTACGCTTCGAGAAGCTGCGAGGACACGTCGCAACCTCCCCAAAGCTTTACGTCCCATAGACCAGCCACACGTTGCACATCACAACTTCCTCGGGTTCGAACTTCATCCGGGGAGGGGCCAAAGTGCCTCTTTCTGTCTGTTTTGGCTCGCTGGAAACTGATCGTACTCGGGCAGTTTGGAACGTTCAGTTTGGCCATGTATGTGCATGGCAGCACATCCCAGCTGTAAGGAGGACCGCTGCAACCTCCACGCCGCCTGAAATAGAGTGCTGCTGCCAGTCTCACGTCCTGGAATGTCCTATGTAGGAAAAGGGCGTTTCCCTGAGGGCAATACGGTGCTCCCAGTTCCCTGCAAGAGGCATGGGAAAGGCGCCAATGCCTAAAGGGAAAACGACACTGCCTGCCAGGCTCATAGTAAGGTCCATGTATTGCATTTGGAAGATTGGGCATACATCATTGGCCAGGAAAACCTAGTCCACGGAGTGCCTTCCCGTTAGTGAGCTTCTCGGAACTCTGGGAATACTGCGTCCTCCGCACCTCCCATGAAAGAACACTGAGACCTGAGGATCCCTTCCTGGGCGACTTCACAACCCTCAGGGATCTTGGGCCTCCGGGCATCTCTCCCTTAACGCCGAGTGAAAAGCAGCACACTGCTTTCTTCGTTGGAGAGCTAAGTGTCTGAGCTTTCTAAAGTCCACCCAAACATGGGTCCAGCAGGTCTTTTAAGTGTACGGCCAGGGGCTCACAGCACTGCACCAGGGCCACAGTGAGAAAACACGCTCCTCAGTGTTTGTCTTGGGAAGCCTCACTGGCCGTCTCTCTAAGCCACGCAGGCCGTTGACTTTCGAAGCAACCTGAGAAAGGCGCGGTTTGCGCCTGAAACACCCAGAGCCCTTTTATAAGGTGTACGGGCGTCGGAGCCTAAAGCAAGTCAGCGGGGACGTCACGCCACTCGCCGCAGGCAGAACGGCTCTGCTACGAAGGTTCAACGGGGAAGGACAGGGTGCCGCTTCCGACCCTTTGACTGTGGCAGAAACGACACGTACTAGGCACACTGCAACTTTGATATTGGTGACCTAGTGAGAAAAGCACTATTTTCCCCCCTGGAGAGCAGAAGGCCTGTGGTGTCAAATTTCCCTGAGACAGTGCTGTTCTCTGTCTGCTCTTCACAGCTAGAGTGCCTTCACGGAGAGCAGAGTGTCCTTGGAGAAACAGAGAGTGTCCTGTGCATTCCAGGCGGCACCCCAGATCACCCACTGCAAAAGGGAAATCTACACCTCTCTCCACGGTTCAAAGGATCGATCGGATGGCCCATTCACACATCGAGGCGTTCAGCGGTTTTTCCACAGCCTTCTGGAGAAGTACTGCTGGATCTCTAGTATGCTTTTCCTATGGCACCCACATCCTCACTGCGTCCCAGGGAACAACACTGTGTAGAGGAAAACACTTCCTGGCTGACTGAGCAGCACCATGCTACCTAAGGCCTCCGGATCACCACTCTCAAAGCAGAGTGAAAGGCAAACCTCTGCTTTTTCTCCACAGAGCTCGATGGCCAAAACATTCAACGGACTCTCTGAACACAGCACTAACTGCTCTTTTGTAGGTGACATGTCAGGGGATCTCAGGGCAGAGCGTGAGCTGCAAGGAAAACACACTTCCCTAAGTGTCCGTTCCGTGTGCACTTACTTGGCGGATCTCTCTCTATGCCACGCACAAACTAGAGAGGCCCTGCAGTTTTCCAAATGTAGATAGATTCGCCTGAACACTACTACGCTTCGAGAAGCTGCGAGGACACGTCGCAACCTCCCCAAAGCTTTACGTCCCATAGACCAGCCACACGTTGCACATCACACCTTCCTCGGGTTCGAACTTCATCCGGGGAGGGGCCAAAGTGCCTCTTTCTGTCTGTTTTGGCTCGCTGGAAACTGATCGTACTCGGGCAGTTTGGAACGTTCAGTTTGGCCATGTATGTGCATGGCAGCACATCCCAGCTGTAAGGAGGACCGCTGCAGCCTCCACGCCGCCTGAAATAGAGTGCTGCTGCCAGTCTCACGTCCTGGAATGTCCTATGTAGGAAAAGGGCGTTTCCCTGAGGGCAATACGGTGCTCCCAGTTCCCTGCAAGAGGCATGGGAAAGGCGCCAATGCCTAAAGGGAAAACGACACTGCCTGCCAGGCTCATAGTAAGGTCCATGTATTGCATTTGGAAGATTGGGCATACATCATTGGCCAGGAAAACCTAGTCCACGGAGTGCCTTCCCGTTAGTGAGCTTCTCGGAACTCTGGGAATACTGCGTCCTCCGCACCTCCCATGAAAGAACACTGAGACCTGAGGATCCCTTCCTGGGCGACTTCACAACCCTCAGGGATCTTGGGCCTCCGGGCATCTCTCCCTTAACGCCGAGTGAAAAGCAGCACACTGCTTTCTTCGTTGGAGAGCTAAGTGTCTGAGCTTTCTAAAGTCCACCCAAACACGGTTCCAGCAGGTCTTTTAAGTGTACGGCCAGGAGCTCACAGCACTGCACCAGGGCCACAGTGAGAAAACACGCTCCTCAGTGTTTGTCTTGGGAAGCCTCACTGGCCGTCTCTCTAAGCCACGCAGGCCGTTGACTTTCGAAGCAACCTGAGAAAGGCGCGGTTTGCGCCTGAAACACCCAGAGCCCTTTTATAAGTTGTACGGGCGACGGAGCCTAAAGCAAGTCAGCGGGGACGTCACGCCACTCGCCGCAGGCAGAACGGCTCTGCTACGAAGGTTCAACGGGGAAGGACAGGGTGCCGCTTCCGACCCTTTGACTGTGGCAGAAACGACACGTACTAGGCACACTGCAACTTTGATATTGGTGACCTAGTGAGAAAAGCACTATTTTCCCCCCTGGAGAGCAGAAGGCCTGTGGTGTCAAATTTCCCTGAGACAGTGCTGTTCTCTGTCTGCTCTTCACAGCTAGAGTGCCTTCACGGAGAGCAGAGTGTCCTTGGAGAAACAGAGAGTGTCCTGTGCATTCCAGGCGGCACCCCAGATCACCCACTGCAAAAGGGAAATCTACACCTCTCTCCACGGTTCAAAGGATCGATCGGATGGCCCATTCACACATCGAGGCGTTCAGCGGTTTTTCCACAGCCTTCTGGAGAAGTACTGCTGGATCTCTAGTATGCTTTTCCTATGGCACCCACATCCTCACTGCGTCCCAGGGAACAACACTGTGTAGAGGAAAACACTTCCTGGCTGACTGAGCAGCACCATGCTACCTAAGGCCTCCGTATCACCACTCTCAAAGCAGAGTGAAAGGCAAACCTCTGCTTTTTCTCCACAGAGCTCGATGGCCAAAACATTCAACGGAATCCCTGAACACAGCACTAGCTGCTCTTTTGTAGGTGACATGTCAGGGGCTCTCAGGGCAGAGCGTGAGCTGCAAGGAAAACACACTTCCCTAAGTGTCCGTTCCGGGTGCACTTACTTGGCGGACCTCTCTCTATGCCACGCACAAACTAGAGAGGCCCTGCAGTTTTCCAAATGTAGATAGATTCGCCTGAACACTACTACGCTTCGAGAAGCTGCGAGGACACGTCGCAACCTCCCCAAAGCTTTACGTCCCATAGACCAGCCACACGTTGCACATCACAACTTCCTCGGGTTCGAACTTCATCCGGGGAGGGGCCAAAGTGCCTCTTTCTGTCTGTTTTGGCTCGCTGGAAACTGATCGTACTCGGGCAGTTTGGAACGTTCAGTTTGGCCATGTATGTGCATGGCAGCACATCCCAGCTGTAAGGAGGACCGCTGCAACCTCCACGCCGCCTGAAATAGAGTGCTGCTGCCAGTCTCACGTCCTGGAATGTCCTATGTAGGAAAAGGGCGTTTCCCTGAGGGCAATACGGTGCTCCCAGTTCCCTGCAAGAGGCATGGGAAAGGCGCCAATGCCTAAAGGGAAAACGACACTGCCTGCCAGGCTCATAGTAAGGTCCATGTATTGCATTTGGAAGATTGGGCATACATCATTGGCCAGGAAAACCTAGTCCACGGAGTGCCTTCCCGTTAGTGAGCTTCTCGGAACTCTGGGAATACTGCGTCCTCCGCACCTCCCATGAAAGAACACTGAGACCTGAGGATCCCTTCCTGGGCGACTTCACAACCCTCAGGGATCTTGGGCCTCCGGGCATCTCTCCCTTAACGCCGAGTGAAAAGCAGCACACTGCTTTCTTCGTTGGAGAGCTAAGTGTCTGAGCTTTCTAAAGTCCACCCAAACATGGGTCCAGCAGGTCTTTTAAGTGTACGGCCAGGGGCTCACAGCACTGCACCAGGGCCACAGTGAGAAAACACGCTCCTCAGTGTTTGTCTTGGGAAGCCTCACTGGCCGTCTCTCTAAGCCACGCAGGCCGTTGACTTTCGAAGCAACCTGAGAAAGGCGCGGTTTGCGCCTGAAACACCCAGAGCCCTTTTATAAGGTGTACGGGCGTCGGAGCCTAAAGCAAGTCAGCGGGGACGTCACGCCACTCGCCGCAGGCAGAACGGCTCTGCTACGAAGGTTCAACGGGGAAGGACAGGGTGCCGCTTCCGACCCTTTGACTGTGGCAGAAACGACACGTACTAGGCACACTGCAACTTTGATATTGGTGACCTAGTGAGAAAAGCACTATTTTCCCCCCTGGAGAGCAGAAGGCCTGTGGTGTCAAATTTCCCTGAGACAGTGCTGTTCTCTGTCTGCTCTTCACAGCTAGAGTGCCTTCACGGAGAGCAGAGTGTCCTTGGAGAAACAGAGAGTGTCCTGTGCATTCCAGGCGGCACCCCAGATCACCCACTGCAAAAGGGAAATCTACACCTCTCTCCACGGTTCAAAGGATCGATCGGATGGCCCATTCACACATCGAGGCGTTCAGCGGTTTTTCCACAGCCTTCTGGAGAAGTACTGCTGGATCTCTAGTATGCTTTTCCTATGGCACCCACATCCTCACTGCGTCCCAGGGAACAACACTGTGTAGAGGAAAACACTTCCTGGCTGACTGCGCAGCACCATGCTACCTAAGGCCTCCGTATCACCACTCTCAAAGCAGAGTGAAAGGCAAACCTCTGCTTTTTCTCCACAGAGCTCGATGGCCAAAACATTCAACGGAATCCCTGAACACAGCACTAGCTGCTCTTTTGTAGGTGACATGTCAGGGGCTCTCAGGGCAGAGCGTGAGCTGCAAGGAAAACACACTTCCCTAAGTGTCCGTTCCGGGTGCACTTACTTGGCGGACCTCTCTCTATGCCACGCACAAACTAGAGAGGCCCTGCAGTTTTCCAAATGTAGATAGATTCGCCTGAACACTACTACGCTTCGAGAAGCTGCGAGGACACGTCGCAACCTCCCCAAAGCTTTACGTCCCATAGACCAGCCACACGTTGCACATCACAACTTCCTCGGGTTCGAACTTCATCCGGGGAGGGGCCAAAGTGCCTCTTTCTGTCTGTTTTGGCTCGCTGGAAACTGATCGTACTCGGGCAGTTTGGAACGTTCAGTTTGGCCATGTATGTGCATGGCAGCACATCCCAGCTGTAAGGAGGACCGCTGCAACCTCCACGCCGCCTGAAATAGAGTGCTGCTGCCAGTCTCACGTCCTGGAATGTCCTATGTAGGAAAAGGGCGTTTCCCTGAGGGCAATACGGTGCTCCCAGTTCCCTGCAAGAGGCATGGGAAAGGCGCCAATGCCTAAAGGGAAAACGACACTGCCTGCCAGGCTCATAGTAAGGTCCATGTATTGCATTTGGAAGATTGGGCATACATCATTGGCCAGGAAAACCTAGTCCACGGAGTGCCTTCCCGTTAGTGAGCTTCTCGGAACTCTGGGAATACTGCGTCCTCCGCACCTCCCATGAAAGAACACTGAGACCTGAGGATCCCTTCCTGGGCGACTTCACAACCCTCAGGGATCTTGGGCCTCCGGGCATCTCTCCCTTAACGCCGAGTGAAAAGCAGCACACTGCTTTCTTCGTTGGAGAGCTAAGTGTCTGAGCTTTCTAAAGTCCACCCAAACATGGGTCCAGCAGGTCTTTTAAGTGTACGGCCAGGGGCTCACAGCACTGCACCAGGGCCACAGTGAGAAAACACGCTCCTCAGTGTTTGTCTTGGGAAGCCTCACTGGCCGTCTCTCTAAGCCACGCAGGCCGTTGACTTTCGAAGCAACCTGAGAAAGGCGCGGTTTGCGCCTGAAACACCCAGAGCCCTTTTATAAGGTGTACGGGCGTCGGAGCCTAAAGCAAGTCAGCGGGGACGTCACGCCACTCGCCGCAGGCAGAACGGCTCTGCTACGAAGGTTCAACGGGGAAGGACAGGGTGCCGCTTCCGACCCTTTGACTGTGGCAGAAACGACACGTACTAGGCACACTGCAACTTTGATATTGGTGACCTAGTGAGAAAAGCACTATTTTCCCCCCTGGAGAGCAGAAGGCCTGTGGTGTCAAATTTCCCTGAGACAGTGCTGTTCTCTGTCTGCTCTTCACAGCTAGAGTGCCTTCACGGAGAGCAGAGTGTCCTTGGAGAAACAGAGAGTGTCCTGTGCATTCCAGGCGGCACCCCAGATCACCCACTGCAAAAGGGAAATCTACACCTCTCTCCACGGTTCAAAGGATCGATCGGATGGCCCATTCACACATCGAGGCGTTCAGCGGTTTTTCCACAGCCTTCTGGAGAAGTACTGCTGGATCTCTAGTATGCTTTTCCTATGGCACCCACATCCTCACTGCGTCCCAGGGAACAACACTGTGTAGAGGAAAACACTTCCTGGCTGACTGAGCAGCACCATGCTACCTAAGGCCTCCGGATCACCACTCTCAAAGCAGAGTGAAAGGCAAACCTCTGCTTTTTCTCCACAGAGCTCGATGGCCAAAACATTCAACGGACTCTCTGAACACAGCACTAACTGCTCTTTTGTAGGTGACATGTCAGGGGATCTCAGGGCAGAGCGTGAGCTGCAAGGAAAACACACTTCCCTAAGTGTCCGTTCCGTGTGCACTTACTTGGCGGATCTCTCTCTATGCCACGCACAAACTAGAGAGGCCCTGCAGTTTTCCAAATGTAGATAGATTCGCCTGAACACTACTACGCTTCGAGAAGCTGCGAGGACACGTCGCAACCTCCCCAAAGCTTTACGTCCCATAGACCAGCCACACGTTGCACATCACACCTTCCTCGGGTTCGAACTTCATCCGGGGAGGGGCCAAAGTGCCTCTTTCTGTCTGTTTTGGCTCGCTGGAAACTGATCGTACTCGGGCAGTTTGGAACGTTCAGTTTGGCCATGTATGTGCATGGCAGCACATCCCAGCTGTAAGGAGGACCGCTGCAGCCTCCACGCCGCCTGAAATAGAGTGCTGCTGCCAGTCTCACGTCCTGGAATGTCCTATGTAGGAAAAGGGCGTTTCCCTGAGGGCAATACGGTGCTCCCAGTTCCCTGCAAGAGGCATGGGAAAGGCGCCAATGCCTAAAGGGAAAACGACACTGCCTGCCAGGCTCATAGTAAGGTCCATGTATTGCATTTGGAAGATTGGGCATACATCATTGGCCAGGAAAACCTAGTCCACGGAGTGCCTTCCCGTTAGTGAGCTTCTCGGAACTCTGGGAATACTGCGTCCTCCGCACCTCCCATGAAAGAACACTGAGACCTGAGGATCCCTTCCTGGGCGACTTCACAACCCTCAGGGATCTTGGGCCTCCGGGCATCTCTCCCTTAACGCCGAGTGAAAAGCAGCACACTGCTTTCTTCGTTGGAGAGCTAAGTGTCTGAGCTTTCTAAAGTCCACCCAAACACGGGTCCAGCAGGTCTTTTAAGTGTACGGCCAGGGGCTCACAGCACTGCACCAGGGCCACAGTGAGAAAACACGCTCCTCAGTGTTTGTCTTGGGAAGCCTCACTGGCCGTCTCTCTAAGCCAAGCAGGCCGTTGACTTTCGAAGCAACCTGAGAAAGGCGCGGTTTGCGCCTGAAACACCCAGAGCCCTTTTATAAGGTGTACGGGCGTCGGAGCCTAAAGCAAGTCAGCGGGGACGTCACGCCACTCGCCGCAGGCAGAACGGCTCTGCTACGAAGGTTCAACGGGAAAGGACAGGGTGCCGCTTCCGACCCTTTGACTGTGGCAGAAACGACACGTACTAGGCACACTGCAACTTTGATATTGGTGACCTAGTGAGAAAAGCACTATTTTCCCCCCTGGAGAGCAGAAGGCCTGTGGTGTCAAATTTCCCTGAGACAGTGCTGTTCTCTGTCTGCTCTTCACAGCTAGAGTGCCTTCACGGAGAGCAGAGTGTCCTTGGAGAAACAGAGAGTGTCCTGTGCATTCCAGGCGGCACCCCAGATCACCCACTGCAAAAGGGAAATCTACACCTCTCTCCACGGTTCAAAGGATCGATCGGATGGCCCATTCACACATCGAGGCGTTCAGCGGTTTTTCCACAGCCTTCTGGAGAAGTACTGCTGGATCTCTAGTATGCTTTTCCTATGGCACCCACATCCTCACTGCGTCCCAGGGAACAACACTGTGTAGAGGAAAACACTTCCTGGCTGACTGAGCAGCACCATGCTACCTAAGGCCTCCGGATCACCACTCTCAAAGCAGAGTGAAAGGCAAACCTCTGCTTTTTCTCCACAGAGCTCGATGGCCAAAACATTCAACGGACTCTCTGAACACAGCACTAACTGCTCTTTTGTAGGTGACATGTCAGGGGATCTCAGGGCAGAGCGTGAGCTGCAAGGAAAACACACTTCCCTAAGTGTCCGTTCCGGGTGCACTTACTTGGCGGATCTCTCTCTATGCCACGCACAAACTAGAGAGGCCCTGCAGTTTTCCAAATGTAGATAGATTCGCCTGAACACTAGTACGCTTCGAGAAGCTGCGAGGACACGTCGCAACCTCCCCAAAACTTTACGTCCCATAGACCAGCCACACGTTGCACATCACAACTTCCTCGGGTTCGAACTTCATCCGGGAAGGGGCCAAAGTGCCTCTTTCTGTCTGTTTTGGCTCGCTGGAAACTGATCGTACTCGGGCAGTTTGGAACGTTCAGTTTGGCCATGTATGTGCATGGCAGCACATCCCAGCTGTAAGGAGGACCGCTGCAGCCTCCACGCCGCCTGAAATAGAGTGCTGCTGCCAGTCTCACGTCCTGGAATGTCCTATGTAGGAAAAGGGCGTTTCCCTGAGGGCAATACGGTGCTCCCAGTTCCCTGCAAGAGGCATGGGAAAGGAGCCAATGCCTAAAGGGAAAACGACACTGCCTGCCAGGCTCATAGTAAGGTCCATGTATTGCATTTGGAAGATTGGGCATACATCATTGGCCAGGAAAACCTAGTCCACGGAGTGCCTTCCCGTTAGTGAGCTTCTCGGAACTCTGGGAATACTGCGTCCTCCGCACCTCCCATGAAAGAACACTGAGACCTGAGGATCCCTTCCTGGGCGACTTCACAACCCTCAGGGATCTTGGGCCTCCGGGCATCTCTCCCTTAACGCCGAGTGAAAAGCAGCACACTGCTTTCTTCGTTGGAGAGCTAAGTGTCTGAGCTTTCTAAAGTCCACCCAAACACGGGTCCAGCAGGTCTTTTAAGTGTACGGCCAGGAGCTCACAGCACTGCACCAGGGCCACAGTGAGAAAACACGCTCCTCAGTGTTTGTCTTGGGAAGCCTCACTGGCCGTCTCTCTAAGCCACGCAGGCCGTTGACTTTCGAAGCAACCTGAGAAAGGCGCGGTTTGCGCCTGAAACACCCAGAGCCCTTTTATAAGGTGTACGGGCGACGGAGCCTAAAGCAAGTCAGCGGGGACGTCACGCCACTCGCCGCAGGCAGAACGGCTCTGCTACGAAGGTTCAACGGGGAAGGACAGGGTGCCGCTTCCGACCCTTTGACTGTGGCAGAAACGACACGTACTAGGCACACTGCAACTTTGATATTGGTGACCTAGTGAGAAAAGCACTATTTTCCCCCCTGGAGAGCAGAAGGCCTGTGGTGTCAAATTTCCCTGAGACAGTGCTGTTCTCTGTCTGCTCTTCACAGCTAGAGTGCCTTCACGGAGAGCAGAGTGTCCTTGGAGAAACAGAGAGTGTCCTGTGCATTCCAGGCGGCACCCCAGATCACCCACTGCAAAAGGGAAATCTACACCTCTCTCCACGGTTCAAAGGATCCATCGGATGGCCCATTCACACATCGAGGCGTTCAGCGGTTTTTCCACGGCCTTCTGGAGAAGTACTGCTGGATCTCTAGTATGCTTTTCCTATGGCACCCACGTCCTCACTGCGTCCCAGGGAACAACACTGTGTAGAGGATCACGTTCTTGGCTGACTGAGCAGCACCATGCTACCTAAGGCCTCCGGATCACCACTCTCAAAGCAGAGTGAAAGGCAAACCTCTGCTTTTTCTCCACAGAGCTCGATGGCCAAAACATTCAACGGAATCCCTGAACACAGCACTAGCTGCTCTTTTGTAGGTGACATGTCAGGGGCTCTCAGGGCAGAGCGTGAGCTGCAAGGAAAACACACTTCCCTAAGTGTCCGTTCCGGGTGCACTTACTTGGCGGACCTGTCTCTATGCCACGCACAAACTAGAGAGGCCCTGCAGTTTTCCAAATGTAGATAGATTCGCCTGAACACTACTACGCTTCGAGAAGCTGCGAGGACACGTCGCAACCTCCCCAAAGCTTTACGTCCCATAGACCAGCCACACGTTGCACATCACACCTTCCTCGGGTTCGAACTTCATCCGGGGAGGGGCCAAAGTGCCTCTTTCTGTCTGTTTTGGCTCGCTGGAAACTGATCGTACTCGGGCAGTTTGGAACGTTCAGTTTGGCCATGTATGTGCATGGCAGCACATCCCAGCTGTAAGGAGGACCGCTGCAGCCTCCACGCCGCCTGAAATAGAGTGCTGCTGCCAGTCTCACGTCCTGGAATGTCCTATGTAGGAAAAGGGCGTTTCCCTGAGGGCAATACGGTGCTCCCAGTTCCCTGCAAGAGGCATGGGAAAGGCGCCAATGCCTAAAGGGAAAACGACACTGCCTGCCAGGCTCATAGTAAGGTCCATGTATTGCATTTGGAAGATTGGGCATACATCATTGGCCAGGAAAACCTAGTCCACGGAGTGCCTTCCCGTTAGTGAGCTTCTCGGAACTCTGGGAATACTGCGTCCTCCGCACCTCCCATGAAAGAACACTGAGACCTGAGGATCCCTTCCTGGGCGACTTCACAACCCTCAGGGATCTTGGGCCTCCGGGCATCTCTCCCTTAACGCCGAGTGAAAAGCAGCACACTGCTTTCTTCGTTGGAGAGCTAAGTGTCTGAGCTTTCTAAAGTCCACCCAAACACGGGTCCAGCAGGTCTTTTAAGTGTACGGCCAGGGGCTCACAGCACTGCACCAGGGCCACAGTGAGAAAACACGCTCCTCAGTGTTTGTCTTGGGAAGCCTCACTGGCCGTCTCTCCAAGCCAAGCAGGCCGTTGACTTTCGAAGCAACCTGAGAAAGGCGCGGTTTGCGCCTGAAACACCCAGAGCCCTTTTATAAGGTGTACGGGCGTCGGAGCCTAAAGCAAGTCATCGGGGACGTCACGCCACTCGCCGCAGGCAGAACGGCTCTGCTACGAAGGTTCAACGGGAAAGGACAGGGTGCCGCTTCCGACCCTTTGACTGTGGCAGAAACGACACGTACTAGGCACACTGCAACTTTGATATTGGTGACCTAGTGAGAAAAGCACTATTTTCCCCCCTGGAGAGCAGAAGGCCTGTGGTGTCAAATTTCCCTGAGACAGTGCTGTTCTCTGTCTGCTCTTCACAGCTAGAGTGCCTTCACGGAGAGCAGAGTGTCCTTGGAGAAACAGAGAGTGTCCTGTGCATTCCAGGCGGCACCCCAGATCACCCACTGCAAAAGGGAAATCTACACCTCTCTCCACGGTTCAAAGGATCGATCGGATGGCCCATTCACACATCGAGGCGTTCAGCGGTTTTTCCACAGCCTTCTGGAGAAGGACTGCTGGATCTCTAGTATGCTTTTCCTATGGCACCCACGTCCTCACTGCGTCCCAGGGAACAACACTGTGTAGAGGAAAACACTTCCTGGCTGACTGAGCAGCACCATGCTACCTAAGGCCTCCGGATCACCACTCTCAAAGCAGAGTGAAAGGCAAACCTCTGCTTTTTCTCCACAGAGCTCGATGGCCAAAACATTCAACGGACTCTCTGAACACAGCACTAACTGCTCTTTTGTAGGTGACATGTCAGGGGATCTCAGGGCAGAGCGTGAGCTGCAAGGAAAACACACTTCCCTAAGTGTCCGTTCCGTGTGCACTTACTTGGCGGACCTGTCTCTATGCCACGCACAAACTAGAGAGGCCCTGCAGTTTTCCAAATGTAGATAGATTCGCCTGAACACTACTACGCTTCGAGAAGCTGCGAGGACACGTCGCAACCTCCCCAAAGCTTTACGTCCCATAGACCAGCCACACGTTGCACATCACACCTTCCTCGGGTTCGAACTTCATCCGGGGAGGGGCCAAAGTGCCTCTTTCTGTCTGTTTTGGCTCGCTGGAAACTGATCGTACTCGGGCAGTTTGGAACGTTCAGTTTGGCCATGTATGTGCATGGCAGCACATCCCAGCTGTAAGGAGGACCGCTGCAGCCTCCACGCCGCCTGAAATAGAGTGCTGCTGCCAGTCTCACGTCCTGGAATGTCCTATGTAGGAAAAGGGCGTTTCCCTGAGGGCAATACGGTGCTCCCAGTTCCCTGCAAGAGGCATGGGAAAGGCGCCAATGCCTAAAGGGAAAACGACACTGCCTGCCAGGCTCATAGTAAGGTCCATGTATTGCATTTGGAAGATTGGGCATACATCATTGGCCAGGAAAACCTAGTCCACGGAGTGCCTTCCCGTTAGTGAGCTTCTCGGAACTCTGGGAATACTGCGTCCTCCGCACCTCCCATGAAAGAACACTGAGACCTGAGGATCCCTTCCTGGGCGACTTCACAACCCTCAGGGATCTTGGGCCTCCGGGCATCTCTCCCTTAACGCCGAGTGAAAAGCAGCACACTGCTTTCTTCGTTGGAGAGCTAAGTGTCTGAGCTTTCTAAAGTCCACCCAAACACGGGTCCAGCAGGTCTTTTAAGTGTACGGCCAGGGGCTCACAGCACTGCACCAGGGCCACAGTGAGAAAACACGCTCCTCAGTGTTTGTCTTGGGAAGCCTCACTGGCCGTCTCTCCAAGCCAAGCAGGCCGTTGACTTTCGAAGCAACCTGAGAAAGGCGCGGTTTGCGCCTGAAACACCCAGAGCCCTTTTATAAGGTGTACGGGCGTCGGAGCCTAAAGCAAGTCAGCGGGGACGTCACGCCACTCGCCGCAGGCAGAACGGCTCTGCTACGAAGGTTCAACGGGAAAGGACAGGGTGCCGCTTCCGACCCTTTGACTGTGGCAGAAACGACACGTACTAGGCACACTGCAACTTTGATATTGGTGACCTAGTGAGAAAAGCACTATTTTCCCCCCTGGAGAGCAGAAGGCCTGTGGTGTCAAATTTCCCTGAGACAGTGCTGTTCTCTGTCTGCTCTTCACAGCTAGAGTGCCTTCACGGAGAGCAGAGTGTCCTTGGAGAAACAGAGAGTGTCCTGTGCATTCCAGGCGGCACCCCAGATCACCCACTGCAAAAGGGAAATCTACACCTCTCTCCACGGTTCAAAGGATCGATCGGATGGCCCATTCACACATCGAGGCGTTCAGCGGTTTTTCCACAGCCTTCTGGAGAAGTACTGCTGGATCTCTAGTATGCTTTTCCTATGGCACCCACGTCCTCACTGCGTCCCAGGGAACAACACTGTGTAGAGGAAAACACTTCCTGGCTGACTGAGCAGCACCATGCTACCTAAGGCCTCCGGATCACCACTCTCAAAGCAGAGTGAAAGGCAAACCTCTGCTTTTTCTCCACAGAGCTCGATGGCCAAAACATTCAACGGACTCTCTGAACACAGCACTAACTGCTCTTTTGTAGGTGACATGTCAGGGGATCTCAGGGCAGAGCGTGAGCTGCAAGGAAAACACACTTCCCTAAGTGTCCGTTCCGGGTGCACTTACTTGGCGGATCTCTCTCTATGCCACGCACAAACTAGAGAGGCCCTGCAGTTTTCCAAATGTAGATAGATTCGCCTGAACACTAGTACGCTTCGAGAAGCTGCGAGGACACGTCGCAACCTCCCCAAAACTTTACGTCCCATAGACCAGCCACACGTTGCACATCACAACTTCCTGGGGTTCGAACTTCATCCGGGAAGGGGCCAAAGTGCCTCTTTCTGTCTGTTTTGGCTCGCTGGAAACTGATCGTACTCGGGCAGTTTGGAACGTTCAGTTTGGCCATGTATGTGCATGGCAGCACATCCCAGCTGTAAGGAGGACCGCTGCAGCCTCCACGCCGCCTGAAATAGAGTGCTGCTGCCAGTCTCACGTCCTGGAATGTCCTATGTAGGAAAATGGCGTTTCCCTGAGGGCAATACGATGCTCCCAGTTCCCTGCAAGAGGCATGGGAAAGGCGCCAATGCCTAAAGGGAAAACGACACTGCCTGCCAGGCTCATAGTAAGGTCCATGTATTGCATTTGGAAGATTGGGCATACATCATTGGCCAGGAAAACCTAGTCCACGGAGTGCCTTCCCGTTAGTGATCTTCTCGGAACTCTGGGAATACTGCGTCCTCCGCACCTCCCATGAAAGAACACTGAGACCTGAGGATCCCTTCCTGGGCGACTTCACAACCCTCAGGGATCTTGGGCCTCCGGGCATCTCTCCCTTAACGCCGAGTGAAAAGCAGCACACTGCTTTCTTCGTTGGAGAGCTAAGTGTCTGAGCTTTCTAAAGTCCACCCAAACACGGTTCCAGCAGGTCTTTTAAGTGTACGGCCAGGAGCTCACAGCACTGCACCAGGGCCACAGTGAGAAAACACGCTCCTCAGTGTTTGTCTTGGGAAGCCTCACTGGCCGTCTCTCTAAGCCACGCAGGCCGTTGACTTTCGAAGCAACCTGAGAAAGGCGCGGTTTGCGCCTGAAACACCCAGAGCCCTTTTATAAGGTGTACGGGCGACGGAGCCTAAAGCAAGTCAGCGGGGACGTCACGCCACTCGCCGCAGGCAGAACGGCTCTGCTACGAAGGTTCAACGGGGAAGGACAGGGTGCCGCTTCCGACCCTTTGACTGTGGCAGAAACGACACGTACTAGGCACACTGCAACTTTGATATTGGTGACCTAGTGAGAAAAGCACTATTTTCCCCCCTGGAGAGCAGAAGGCCTGTGGTGTCAAATTTCCCTGAGACAGTGCTGTTCTCTGTCTGCTCTTCACAGCTAGAGTGCCTTCACGGAGAGCAGAGTGTCCTTGGAGAAACAGAGAGTGTCCTGTGCATTCCAGGCGGCACCCCAGATCACCCACTGCAAAAGGGAAATCTACACCTCTCTCCACGGTTCAAAGGATCGATCGGATGGCCCATTCACACATCGAGGCGTTCAGCGGTTTTTCCACGGCCTTCTGGAGAAGTACTGCTGGATCTCTAGTATGCTTTTCCTATGGCACCCACGTCCTCACTGCGTCCCAGGGAACAACACTGTGTAGAGGATCACGTTCTTGGCTGACTGAGCAGCACCATGCTACCTAAGGCCTCCGGATCACCACTCTCAAAGCAGAGTGAAAGGCAAACCTCTGCTTTTTCTCCACAGAGCTCGATGGCCAAAACATTCAACGGAATCCCTGAACACAGCACTAGCTGCTCTTTTGTAGGTGACATGTCAGGGGCTCTCAGGGCAGAGCGTGAGCTGCAAGGAAAACACACTTCCCTAAGTGTCCGTTCCGGGTGCACTTACTTGGCGGATCTCTCTCTATGCCACGCACAAACTAGAGAGGCCCTGCACTTTTCCAAATGTAGATAGATTCGCCTGAACACTACTACGCTTTGAGAAGCTGCGAGGACACGTCGCAACCTCCCCAAAGCTTTACGTCCCATAGACCAGCCACACGTTGCACATCACAACTTCCTCGGGTTCGAACTTCATCCGGGGAGGGGCCAAAGTGCCTCTTTCTGTCTGTTTTGGCTCGCTGGAAACTGATCGTACTCGGGCAGTTTGGAACGTTCAGTTTGGCCATGTATGTGCATGGCAGCACATCCCAGCTGTAAGGAGGACCGCTGCAGCCTCCACGCCGCCTGAAATAGAGTGCTGCTGCCAGTCTCACGTCCTGGAATGTCCTATGTAGGAAAAGGGCGTTTCCCTGAGGGCAATACGGTGCTCCCAGTTCCCTGCAAGAGGCATGGGAAAGGCGCCAATGCCTAAAGGGAAAACGACACTGCCTGCCAGGCTCATAGTAAGGTCCATGTATTGCATTTGGAAGATTGGGCATACATCATTGGCCAGGAAAACCTAGTCCACGGAGTGCCTTCCCATTAGTGAGCTTCTCGGAACTCTGGGGATACTGCGTACTCCGCACCTCCCATGAAAGAACACTGAGAACTGAGGATCCCTTCCTGGGCGACTTCACAACCCTCAGGGATCTTGGGCCTCCGGGCATCTCTCCCTTAACGCCGAGTGAAAAGCAGCACACTGCTTTCTTCGTTGGAGAGCTAAGTGTCTGAGCTTTCTAAAGACCACCCAAACACGGGTCCAGCAGGTCTTTTAAGTGTACGGCCAGGGGCTCACAGCACTGCACCAGGGCCACAGTGAGAAAACACGCTCCTCAGTGTTTGTCTTGGGAAGCCTCACTGGCCGTCTCTCTAAGCCACGCAGGCCGTTGACTTTCGAAGCAACCTGAGAAAGGCGCGGTTTGCGCCTGAAACACCCAGAGCCCTTTTATAAGGTGTACGGGCGTCGGAGCCTAAAGCAAGTCAGCGGGGACGTCACGCCACTCGCCGCAGGCAGAACGGCTCTGCTACGAAGGTTCAACGGGGAAGGACAGGGTGCCGCTTCCGACCCTTTGACTGTGGCAGAAACGACACGTACTAGGCACACTGCAACTTTGATATTGGTGACCTAGTGAGAAAAGCACTATTTTCCCCCCTGGAGAGCAGAAGGCCTGTGGTGTCAAATTTCCCTGAGACAGTGCTGTTCTCTGTCTGCTCTTCACAGCTAGAGTGCCTTCACGGAGAGCAGAGTGTCCTTGGAGAAACAGAGAGTGTCCTGTGCATTCCAGGCGGCACCCCAGATCACCCACTGCAAAAGGGAAATCTACACCTCTCTCCACGGTTCAAAGGATCGATCGGATGGCCCATTCACACATCGAGGCGTTCAGCGGTTTTTCCACAGCCTTCTGGAGAAGGACTGCTGGATCTCTAGTATGCTTTTCCTATGGCACCCACATCCTCACTGCGTCCCAGGGAACAACACTGTGTAGAGGAAAACACTTCCTGGCTGACTGAGCAGCACCATGCTACCTAAGGCCTCCGGATCACCACTCTCAAAGCAGAGTGAAAGGCAAACCTCTGCTTTTTCTCCACAGAGCTCGATGGCCAAAACATTCAACGGACTCTCTGAACACAGCACTAACTGCTCTTTTGTAGGTGACATGTCAGGGGATCTCAGGGCAGAGCGTGAGCTGCAAGGAAAACACACTTCCCTAAGTGTCCGTTCCGTGTGCACTTACTTGGCGGATCTCTCTCTATGCCACGCACAAACTAGAGAGGCCCTGCAGTTTTCCAAATGTAGATAGATTCGCCTGAACACTACTACGCTTCGAGAAGCTGCGAGGACACGTCGCAACCTCCCCAAAGCTTTACGTCCCATAGACCAGCCACACGTTGCACATCACACCTTCCTCGGGTTCGAACTTCATCCGGGGAGGGGCCAAAGTGCCTCTTTCTGTCTGTTTTGGCTCGCTGGAAACTGATCGTACTCGGGCAGTTTGGAACGTTCAGTTTGGCCATGTATGTGCATGGCAGCACATCCCAGCTGTAAGGAGGACCGCTGCAGCCTCCACGCCGCCTGAAATAGAGTGCTGCTGCCAGTCTCACGTCCTGGAATGTCCTATGTAGGAAAAGGGCGTTTCCCTGAGGGCAATACGGTGCTCCCAGTTCCCTGCAAGAGGCATGGGAAAGGCGCCAATGCCTAAAGGGAAAACGACACTGCCTGCCAGGCTCATAGTAAGGTCCATGTATTGCATTTGGAAGATTGGGCATACATCATTGGCCAGGAAAACCTAGTCCACGGAGTGCCTTCCCGTTAGTGAGCTTCTCGCAACTCTGGGATTACTGCGTCCTCCGCACCTCCCATGAAAGAACACTGAGACCTGAGGATCCCTTCCTGGGCGACTTCACAACCCTCAGGGATCTTGGGCCTCCGGGCATCTCTCCCTTAACGCCGAGTGAAAAGCAGCACACTGCTTTCTTCGTTGGAGAGCTAAGTGTCTGAGCTTTCTAAAGTCCACCCAAACACGGGTCCAGCAGGTCTTTTAAGTGTACGGCCAGGGGCTCACAGCACTGCACCAGGGCCACAGTGAGAAAACACGCTCCTCAGTGTTTGTCTTGGGAAGCCTCACTGGCCGTCTCTCTAAGCCAAGCAGGCCGTTGACTTTCGAAGCAACCTGAGAAAGGCGCGGTTTGCGCCTGAAACACCCAGAGCCCTTTTATAAGGTGTACGGGCGTCGGAGCCTAAAGCAAGTCAGCGGGGACGTCACGCCACTCGCCGCAGGCAGAACGGCTCTGCTACGAAGGTTCAACGGGGAAGGACAGGGTGCCGCTTCCGACCCTTTGACTGTGGCAGAAACGACACGTACTAGGCACACTGCAACTTTGATATTGGTGACCTAGTGAGAAAAGCACTATTTTCCCCCCTGGAGAGCAGAAGGCCTGTGGTGCCAAATTTCCCTGAGACAGTGCTGTTCTCTGTCTGCTCTTCACAGCTAGAGTGCCTTCACGGAGAGCAGAGTGTCCTTGGAGAAACAGAGAGTGTCCTGTGCATTCCAGGCGGCACCCCAGATCACCCACTGCAAAAGGGAAATCTACACCTCTCTCCACGGTTCAAAGGATCGATCGGATGGCCCATTCACACATCGAGGCGTTCAGCGGTTTTTCCACAGCCTTCTGGAGAAGTACTGCTGGATCTCTAGTATGCTTTTCCTATGGCACCCACGTCCTCACTGCGTCCCAGGGAACAACACTGTGTAGAGGAAAACACTTCCTGGCTGACTGAGCAGCACCATGCTACCTAAGGCCTCCGGATCACCACTCTCAAAGCAGAGTGAAAGGCAAACCTCTGCTTTTTCTCCACAGAGCTCGATGGCCAAAACATTCAACGGACTCTCTGAACACAGCACTAACTGCTCTTTTGTAGGTGACATGTCAGGGGATCTCAGGGCAGAGCGTGAGCTGCAAGGAAAACACACTTCCCTAAGTGTCCGTTCCGGGTGCACTTACTTGGCGGATCTCTCTCTATGCCACGCACAAACTAGAGAGGCCCTGCAGTTTTCCAAATGTAGATAGATTCGCCTGAACACTACTACGCTTCGAGAAGCTGCGAGGACACGTCGCAACCTCCCCAAAGCTTTACGTCCCATAGACCAGCCACACGTTGCACATCACACCTTCCTCGGGTTCGAACTTCATCCGGGGAGGGGCCAAAGTGCCTCTTTCTGTCTGTTTTGGCTCGCTGGAAACTGATCGTACTCGGGCAGTTTGGAACGTTCAGTTTGGCCATGTATGTGCATGGCAGCACATCCCAGCTGTAAGGAGGACCGCTGCAGCCTCCACGCCGCCTGAAATAGAGTGCTGCTGCCAGTCTCACGTCCTGGAATGTCCTATGTAGGAAAAGGGCGTTTCCCTGAGGGCAATACGGTGCTCCCAGTTCCCTGCAAGAGGCATGGGAAAGGCGCCAATGCCTAAAGGGAAAACGACACTGCCTGCCAGGCTCATAGTAAGGTCCATGTATTGCATTTGGAAGATTGGGCATACATCATTGGCCAGGAAAACCTAGTCCACGGAGTGCCTTCCCGTTAGTGAGCTTCTCGGAACTCTGGGAATACTGCGTCCTCCGCACCTCCCATGAAAGAACACTGAGACCTGAGGATCCCTTCCTGGGCGACTTCACAACCCTCAGGGATCTTGGGCCTCCGGGCATCTCTCCCTTAACGCCGAGTGAAAAGCAGCACACTGCTTTCTTCGTTGGAGAGCTAAGTGTCTGAGCTTTCTAAAGTCCACCCAAACACGGGTCCAGCAGGTCTTTTAAGTGTACGGCCAGGGGCTCACAGCACTGCACCAGGGCCACAGTGAGAAAACACGCTCCTCAGTGTTTGTCTTGGGAAGCCTCACTGGCCGTCTCTCTAAGCCACGCAGGCCGTTGACTTTCGAAGCAACCTGAGAAAGGCGCGGTTTGCGCCTGAAACACCCAGAGCCCTTTTATAAGGCGTACGGGCGTCGGAGCCTAAAGCAAGTCAGCGGGGACGTCACGCCACTCGCCGCAGGCAGAACGGCTCTGCTACGAAGGTTCAACGGGGAAGGACAGGGTGCCGCTTCCGACCCTTTGACTGTGGCAGAAACGACACGTACTAGGCACACTGCAACTTTGATATTGGTGACCTAGTGAGAAAAGCACTATTTTCCCCCCTGGAGAGCAGAAGGCCTGTGGTGCCAAATTTCCCTGAGACAGTGCTGTTCTCTGTCTGCTCTTCACAGCTAGAGTGCCTTCACGGAGAGCAGAGTGTCCTTGGAGAAACAGAGAGTGTCCTGTGCATTCCAGGCGGCACCCCAGATCACCCACTGCAAAAGGGAAATCTACACCTCTCTCCACGGTTCAAAGGATCGATCGGATGGCCCATTCACACATCGAGGCGTTCAGCGGTTTTTCCACAGCCTTCTGGAGAAGTACTGCTGGATCTCTAGTATGCTTTTCCTATGGCACCCACGTCCTCACTGCATCCCAGGGAACAACACTGTGTAGAGGAAAACACTTCCTGGCTGACTGAGCAGCACCATGCTACCTAAGGCCTCCGGATCACCACTCTCAAAGCAGAGTGAAAGGCAAACCTCTGCTTTTTCTCCACAGAGCTCGATGGCCAAAACATTCAACGGACTCTCTGAACACAGCACTAACTGCTCTTTTGTAGGTGACATGTCAGGGGATCTCAGGGCAGAGCGTGAGCTGCAAGGAAAACACACTTCCCTAAGTGTCCGTTCCGGGTGCACTTACTTGGCGGATCTCTCTCTATGCCACGCACAAACTAGAGAGGCCCTGCAGTTTTCCAAATGTAGATAGATTCGCCTGAACCCTACTACGCTTCGAGAAGCTGCGAGGACACGTCGCAACCTCCCCAAAGCTTTACGTCCCATAGACCAGCCACACGTTGCACATCACACCTTCCTCGGGTTCGAACTTCATCCGGGGAGGGGCCAAAGTGCCTCTTTCTGTCTGTTTTGGCTCGCTGGAAACTGATCGTACTCGGGCAGTTTGGAACGTTCAGTTTGGCCATGTATGTGCATGGCAGCACATCCCAGCTGTAAGGAGGACCGCTGCAGCCTCCACGCCGCCTGAAATAGAGTGCTGCTGCCAGTCTCACGTCCTGGAATGTCCTATGTAGGAAAAGGGCGTTTCCCTGAGGGCAATACGGTGCTCCCAGTTCCCTGCAAGAGGCATGGGAAAGGCGCCAATGCCTAAAGGGAAAACGACACTGCCTGCCAGGCTCATAGTAAGGTCCATGTATTGCATTTGGAAGATTGGGCATACATCATTGGCCAGGAAAACCTAGTCCACGGAGTGCCTTCCCATTAGTGAGCTTCTCGGAACTCTGGGAATACTGCGTACTCCGCACCTCCCATGAAAGAACACTGAGAACTGAGGATCCCTTCCTGGGCGACTTCACAACCCTCAGGGATCTTGGGCCTCCGGGCATCTCTCCCTTAACGCCGAGTGAAAAGCAGCACACTGCTTTCTTCGTTGGAGAGCTAAGTGTCTGAGCTTTCTAAAGACCACCCAAACACGGGTCCAGCAGGTCTTTTAAGTGTACGGCCAGGGGCTCACAGCACTGCACCAGGGCCACAGTGAGAAAACACGCTCCTCAGTGTTTGTCTTGGGAAGCCTCACTGGCCGTCTCTCTAAGCCAAGCAGGCCGTTGACTTTCGAAGCAACCTGAGAAAGGCGCGGTTTGCGCCTGAAACACCCAGAGCCCTTTTATAAGGTGTACGGGCGTCGGAGCCTAAAGCAAGTCAGCGGGGACGTCACGCCACTCGCCGCAGGCAGAACGGCTCTGCTACGAAGGTTCAACGGGGAAGGACAGGGTGCCGCTTCCGACCCTTTGACTGTGGCAGAAACGACACGTACTAGGCACACTGCAACTTTGATATTGGTGACCTAGTGAGAAAAGCACTATTTTCCCCCCTGGAGAGCAGAAGGCCTGTGGTGTCAAATTTCCCTGAGACAGTGCTGTTCTCTGTCTGCTCTTCACAGCTAGAGTGCCTTCACGGAGAGCAGAGTGTCCTTGGAGAAACAGAGAGTGTCCTGTGCATTCCAGGCGGCACCCCAGATCACCCACTGCAAAAGGGAAATCTACACCTCTCTCCACGGTTCAAAGGATCGATCGGATGGCCCATTCACACATCGAGGCGTTCAGCGGTTTTTCCACAGCCTTCTGGAGAAGGACTGCTGGATCTCTAGTATGCTTTTCCTATGGCACCCACATCCTCACTGCGTCCCAGGGAACAACACTGTGTAGAGGAAAACACTTCCTGGCTGACTGAGCAGCACCATGCTACCTAAGGCCTCCGGATCACCACTCTCAAAGCAGAGTGAAAGGCAAACCTCTGCTTTTTCTCCACAGAGCTCGATGGCCAAAACATTCAACGGACTCTCTGAACACAGCACTAACTGCTCTTTTGTAGGTGACATGTCAGGGGATCTCAGGGCAGAGCGTGAGCTGCAAGGAAAACACACTTCCCTAAGTGTCCGTTCCGTGTGCACTTACTTGGCGGATCTCTCTCTATGCCACGCACAAACTAGAGAGGCCCTGCAGTTTTCCAAATGTAGATAGATTCGCCTGAACACTACTACGCTTCGAGAAGCTGCGAGGACACGTCGCAACCTCCCCAAAGCTTTACGTCCCATAGACCAGCCACACGTTGCACATCACACCTTCCTCGGGTTCGAACTTCATCCGGGGAGGGGCCAAAGTGCCTCTTTCTGTCTGTTTTGGCTCGCTGGAAACTGATCGTACTCGGGCAGTTTGGAACGTTCAGTTTGGCCATGTATGTGCATGGCAGCACATCCCAGCTGTAAGGAGGACCGCTGCAGCCTCCACGCCGCCTGAAATAGAGTGCTGCTGCCAGTCTCACGTCCTGGAATGTCCTATGTAGGAAAAGGGCGTTTCCCTGAGGGCAATACGGTGCTCCCAGTTCCCTGCAAGAGGCATGGGAAAGGCGCCAATGCCTAAAGGGAAAACGACACTGCCTGCCAGGCTCATAGTAAGGTCCATGTATTGCATTTGGAAGATTGGGCATACATCATTGGCCAGGAAAACCTAGTCCACGGAGTGCCTTCCCGTTAGTGAGCTTCTCGGAACTCTGGGAATACTGCGTCCTCCGCACCTCCCATGAAAGAACACTGAGACCTGAGGATCCCTTCCTGGGCGACTTCACAACCCTCAGGGATCTTGGGCCTCCGGGCATCTCTCCCTTAACGCCGAGTGAAAAGCAGCACACTGCTTTCTTCGTTGGAGAGCTAAGTGTCTGAGCTTTCTAAAGTCCACCCAAACACGGGTCCAGCAGGTCTTTTAAGTGTACGGCCAGGGGCTCACAGCACTGCACCAGGGCCACAGTGAGAAAACACGCTCCTCAGTGTTTGTCTTGGGAAGCCTCACTGGCCGTCTCTCTAAGCCAAGCAGGCCGTTGACTTTCGAAGCAACCTGAGAAAGGCGCGGTTTGCGCCTGAAACACCCAGAGCCCTTTTATAAGGTGTACGGGCGTCGGAGCCTAAAGCAAGTCAGCGGGGACCTCACGCCACTCGCCGCAGGCAGAACGGCTCTGCTACGAAGGTTCAACGGGGAAGGACAGGGTGCCGCTTCCGACCCTTTGACTGTGGCAGAAACGACACGTACTAGGCACACTGCAACTTTGATATTGGTGACCTAGTGAGAAAAGCACTATTTTCCCCCCTGGAGAGCAGAAGGCCTGTGGTGTCAAATTTCCCTGAGACAGTGCTGTTCTCTGTCTGCTCTTCACAGCTAGAGTGCCTTCACGGAGAGCAGAGTGTCCTTGGAGAAACAGAGAGTGTCCTGTGCATTCCAGGCGGCACCCCAGATCACCCACTGCAAAAGGGAAATCTACACCTCTCTCCACGGTTCAAAGGATCGATCGGATGGCCCATTCACACATCGAGGCGTTCAGCGGTTTTTCCACAGCCTTCTGGAGAAGGACTGCTGGATCTCTAGTATGCTTTTCCTATGGCACCCACGTCCTCACTGCGTCCCAGGGAACAACACTGTGTAGAGGAAAACACTTCCTGGCTGACTGAGCAGCACCATGCTACCTAAGGCCTCCGGATCACCACTCTCAAAGCAGAGTGAAAGGCAACCCTCTGCTTTTTCTCCAGAGAGCTCGATGGCCAAAACATTCAACGGACTCTCTGAACACAGCACTAAGTGCTCTTTTGTAGGTGACATGTCAGGGGATCTCAGGGCAGAGCGTGAGCTGCAAGGAAAACACACTTCCCTAAGTGTCCGTTCCGGGTGCACTTACTTGGCGGATCTCTCTCTATGCCACGCACAAACTAGAGAGGCCCTGCAGTTTTCCAAATGTAGATAGATTCGCCTGAACACTACTACGCTTCGAGAAGCTGCGAGGACACGTCGCAACCTCCCCAAAGCTTTACGTCCCATAGACCAGCCACACGTTGCACATCACACCTTCCTCGGGTTCGAACTTCATCCGGGGAGGGGCCAAAGTGCCTCTTTCTGTCTGTTTTGGCTCGCTGGAAACTGATCGTACTCGGGCAGTTTGGAACGTTCAGTTTGGCCATGTATGTGCATGGCAGCACATCCCAGCTGTAAGGAGGACCGCTGCAGCCTCCACGCCGCCTGAAATAGAGTGCTGCTGCCAGTCTCACGTCCTGGAATGTCCTATGTAGGAAAAGGGCGTTTCCCTGAGGGCAATACGGTGCTCCCAGTTCCCTGCAAGAGGCATGGGAAAGGCGCCAATGCCTAAAGGGAAAACGACACTGCCTGCCAGGCTCATAGTAAGGTCCATGTATTGCATTTGGAAGATTGGGCATACATCATTGGCCAGGAAAACCTAGTCCACGGAGTGCCTTCCCGTTAGTGAGCTTCTCGGAACTCTGGGAATACTGCGTCCTCCGCACCTCCCATGAAAGAACACTGAGACCTGAGGATCCCTTCCTGGGCGACTTCACAACCCTCAGGGATCTTGGGCCTCCGGGCATCTCTCCCTTAACGCCGAGTGAAAAGCAGCACACTGCTTTCTTCGTTGGAGAGCTAAGTGTCTGAGCTTTCTAAAGTCCACCCAAACACGGGTCCAGCAGGTCTTTTAAGTGTACGGCCAGGGGCTCACAGCACTGCACCAGGGCCACAGTGAGAAAACACGCTCCTCAGTGTTTGTCTTGGGAAGCCTCACTGGCCGTCTCTCTAAGCCACGCAGGCCGTTGACTTTCGAAGCAACCTGAGAAAGGCGCGGTTTGCGCCTGAAACACCCAGAGCCCTTTTATAAGGTGTACGGGCGTCGGAGCCTAAAGCAAGTCAGCGGGGACGTCACGCCACTCGCCGCAGGCAGAACGGCTCTGCTACGAAGGTTCAACGGGGAAGGACAGGGTGCCGCTTCCGACCCTTTGACTGTGGCAGAAACGACACGTACTAGGCACACTGCAACTTTGATATTGGTGACCTAGTGAGAAAAGCACTATTTTCCCCCCTGGAGAGCAGAAGGCCTGTGGTGCCAAATTTCCCTGAGACAGTGCTGTTCTCTGTCTGCTCTTCACAGCTAGAGTGCCTTCACGGAGAGCAGAGTGTCCTTGGAGAAACAGAGAGTGTCCTGTGCATTCCAGGCGGCACCCCAGATCACCCACTGCAAAAGGGAAATCTACACCTCTCTCCACGGTTCAAAGGATCGATCGGATGGCCCATTCACACATCGAGGCGTTCAGCGGTTTTTCCACGGCCTTCTGGAGAAGGACTGCTGGATCTCTAGTATGCTTTTCCTATGGCACCCACGTCCTCACTGCGTCCCAGGGAACAACACTGTGTAGAGGAAAACACTTCCTGGCTGACTGAGCAGCACCATGCTACCTAAGGCCTCCGGATCACCACTCTCAAAGCAGAGTGAAAGGCAAACCTCTGCTTTTTCTCCACAGAGCTCGATGGCCAAAACATTCAACGGACTCTCTGAACACAGCACTAACTGCTCTTTTGTAGGTGACATGTCAGGGGATCTCAGGGCAGAGCGTGAGCTGCAAGGAAAACACACTTCCCTAAGTGTCCGTTCCGGGTGCACTTACTTGGCGGATCTCTCTCTATGCCACGCACAAACTAGAGAGGCCCTGCACTTTTCCAAATGTAGATAGATTCGCCTGAACACTACTACGCTTCGAGAAGCTGCGAGGACACGTCGCAACCTCCCCAAAGCTTTACGTCCCATAGACCAGCCACACGTTGCACATCACAACTTCCTCGGGTTCGAACTTCATCCGGGGAGGGGCCAAAGTGCCTCTTTCTGTCTGTTTTGGCTCGCTGGAAACTGATCGTACTCGGGCAGTTTGGAACGTTCAGTTTGGCCATGTATGTGCATGGCAGCACATCCCAGCTGTAAGGAGGACCGCTGCAGCCTCCACGCCGCCTGAAATAGAGTGCTGCTGCCAGTCTCACGTCCTGGAATGTCCTATGTAGGAAAAGGGCGTTTCCCTGAGGGCAATACGGTGCTCCCAGTTCCCTGCAAGAGGCATGGGAAAGGCGCCAATGCCTAAAGGGAAAACGACACTGCCTGCCAGGCTCATAGTAAGGTCCATGTATTGCATTTGGAAGATTGGGCATACATCATTGGCCAGGAAAACCTAGTCCACGGAGTGCCTTCCCGTTAGTGAGCTTCTCGGAACTCTGGGAATACTGCGTACTCCGCACCTCCCATGAAAGAACACTGAGAACTGAGGATCCCTTCCTGGGCGACTTCACAACCCTAAGGGATCTTGGGCCTCCGGGCATCTCTCCCTTAACGCCGAGTGAAAAGCAGCACACTGCTTTCTTCGTTGGAGAGCTAAGTGTCTGAGCTTTCTAAAGACCACCCAAACACGGGTCCAGCAGGTCTTTTAAGTGTACGGCCAGGGGCTCACAGCACTGCACCAGGGCCACAGTGAGAAAACACGCTCCTCAGTGTTTGTCTTGGGAAGCCTCACTGGCCGTCTCTCTAAGCCACGCAGGCCGTTGACTTTCGAAGCAACCTGAGAAAGGCGCGGTTTGCGCCTGAAACACCCAGAGCCCTTTTATAAGGTGTACGGGCGTCGGAGCCTAAAGCAAGTCAGCGGGGACGTCACGCCACTCGCCGCAGGCAGAACGGCTCTGCTACGAAGGTTCAACGGGGAAGGACAGGGTGCCGCTTCCGACCCTTTGACTGTGGCAGAAACGACACGTACTAGGCACACTGCAACTTTGATATTGGTGACCTAGTGAGAAAAGCACTATTTTCCCCCCTGGAGAGCAGAAGGCCTGTGGTGTCAAATTTCCCTGAGACAGTGCTGTTCTCTGTCTGCTCTTCACAGCTAGAGTGCCTTCACGGAGAGCAGAGTGTCCTTGGAGAAACAGAGAGTGTCCTGTGCATTCCAGGCGGCACCCCAGATCACCCACTGCAAAAGGGAAATCTACACCTCTCTCCACGGTTCAAAGGATCGATCGGATGGCCCATTCACACATCGAGGCGTTCAGCGGTTTTTCCACGGCCTTCTGGAGAAGGACTGCTGGATCTCTAGTATGCTTTTCCTATGGCACCCACGTCCTCACTGCGTCCCAGGGAACAACACTGTGTAGAGGAAAACACTTCCTGGCTGACTGAGCAGCACCATGCTACCTAAGGCCTCCGGATCACCACTCTCAAAGCAGAGTGAAAGGCAAACCTCTGCTTTTTCTCCACAGAGCTCGATGGCCAAAACATTCAACGGACTCTCTGAACACAGCACTAACTGCTCTTTTGTAGGTGACATGTCAGGGGATCTCAGGGCAGAGCGTGAGCTGCAAGGAAAACACACTTCCCTAAGTGTCCGTTCCGGGTGCACTTACTTGGCGGATCTCTCTCTATGCCACGCACAAACTAGAGAGGCCCTGCACTTTTCCAAATGTAGATAGATTCGCCTGAACACTACTACGCTTCGAGAAGCTGCGAGGACACGTCGCAACCTCCCCAAAGCTTTACGTCCCATAGACCAGCCACACGTTGCACATCACAACTTCCTCGGGTTCGAACTTCATCCGGGGAGGGGCCAAAGTGCCTCTTTCTGTCTGTTTTGGCTCGCTGGAAACTGATCGTACTCGGGCAGTTTGGAACGTTCAGTTTGGCCATGTATGTGCATGGCAGCACATCCCAGCTGTAAGGAGGACCGCTGCAGCCTCCACGCCGCCTGAAATAGAGTGCTGCTGCCAGTCTCACGTCCTGGAATGTCCTATGTAGGAAAAGGGCGTTTCCCTGAGGGCAATACGGTGCTCCCAGTTCCCTGCAAGAGGCATGGGAAAGGCGCCAATGCCTAAAGGGAAAACGACACTGCCTGCCAGGCTCATAGTAAGGTCCATGTATTGCATTTGGAAGATTGGGCATACATCATTGGCCAGGAAAACCTAGTCCACGGAGTGCCTTCCCGTTAGTGAGCTTCTCGGAACTCTGGGAATACTGCGTACTCCGCACCTCCCATGAAAGAACACTGAGAACTGAGGATCCCTTCCTGGGCGACTTCACAACCCTAAGGGATCTTGGGCCTCCGGGCATCTCTCCCTTAACGCCGAGTGAAAAGCAGCACACTGCTTTCTTCGTTGGAGAGCTAAGTGTCTGAGCTTTCTAAAGACCACCCAAACACGGGTCCAGCAGGTCTTTTAAGTGTACGGCCAGGGGCTCACAGCACTGCACCAGGGCCACAGTGAGAAAACACGCTCCTCAGTGTTTGTCTTGGGAAGCCTCACTGGCCGTCTCTCTAAGCCACGCAGGCCGTTGACTTTCGAAGCAACCTGAGAAAGGCGCGGTTTGCGCCTGAAACACCCAGAGCCCTTTTATAAGGTGTACGGGCGTCGGAGCCTAAAGCAAGTCAGCGGGGACGTCACGCCACTCGCCGCAGGCAGAACGGCTCTGCTACGAAGGTTCAACGGGGAAGGACAGGGTGCCGCTTCCGACCCTTTGACTGTGGCAGAAACGACACGTACTAGGCACACTGCAACTTTGATATTGGTGACCTAGTGAGAAAAGCACTATTTTCCCCCCTGGAGAGCAGAAGGCCTGTGGTGTCAAATTTCCCTGAGACAGTGCTGTTCTCTGTCTGCTCTTCACAGCTAGAGTGCCTTCACGGAGAGCAGAGTGTCCTTGGAGAAACAGAGAGTGTCCTGTGCATTCCAGGCGGCACCCCAGATCACCCACTGCAAAAGGGAAATCTACACCTCTCTCCACGGTTCAAAGGATCGATCGGATGGCCCATTCACACATCGAGGCGTTCAGCGGTTTTTCCACAGCCTTCTGGAGAAGGACTGCTGGATCTCTAGTATGCTTTTCCTATGGCACCCACGTCCTCACTGCGTCCCAGGGAACAACACTGTGTAGAGGAAAACACTTCCTGGCTGACTGAGCAGCACCATGCTACCTAAGGCCTCCGGATCACCACTCTCAAAGCAGAGTGAAAGGCAAACCTCTGCTTTTTCTCCACAGAGCTCGATGGCCAAAACATTCAACGGACTCTCTGAACACAGCACTAACTGCTCTTTTGTAGGTGACATGTCAGGGGATCTCAGGGCAGAGCGTGAGCTGCAAGGAAAACACACTTCCCTAAGTGTCCGTTCCGTGTGCACTTACTTGGCGGACCTGTCTCTATGCCACGCACAAACTAGAGAGGCCCTGCAGTTTTCCAAATGTAGATAGATTCGCCTGAACACTACTACGCTTCGAGAAGCTGCGAGGACACGTCGCAACCTCCCCAAAGCTTTACGTCCCATAGACCAGCCACACGTTGCACATCACACCTTCCTCGGGTTCGAACTTCATCCGGGGAGGGGCCAAAGTGCCTCTTTCTGTCTGTTTTGGCTCGCTGGAAACTGATCGTACTCGGGCAGTTTGGAACGTTCAGTTTGGCCATGTATGTGCATGGCAGCACATCCCAGCTGTAAGGAGGACCGCTGCAGCCTCCACGCCGCCTGCAATAGAGTGCTGCTGCCAGTCTCACGTCCTGGAATGTCCTATGTAGGAAAAGGGCGTTTCCCTGAGGGCAATACGGTGCTCCCAGTTCCCTGCAAGAGGCATGGGAAAGGCGCCAATGCCTAAAGGGAAAACGACACTGCCTGCCAGGCTCATAGTAAGGTCCATGTATTGCATTTGGAAGATTGGGCATACATCATTGGCCAGGAAAACCTAGTCCACGGAGTGCCTTCCCGTTAGTGAGCTTCTCGGAACTCTGGGAATACTGCGTCCTCCGCACCTCCCATGAAAGAACACTGAGACCTGAGGATCCCTTCCTGGGCGACTTCACAACCCTCAGGGATCTTGGGCCTCCGGGCATCTCTCCCTTAACGCCGAGTGAAAAGCAGCACACTGCTTTCTTCGTTGGAGAGCTAAGTGTCTGAGCTTTCTAAAGTCCACCCAAACACGGGTCCAGCAGGTCTTTTAAGTGTACGGCCAGGGGCTCACAGCACTGCACCAGGGCCACAGTGAGAAAACACGCTCCTCAGTGTTTGTCTTGGGAAGCCTCACTGGCCGTCTCTCCAAGCCAAGCAGGCCGTTGACTTTCGAAGCAACCTGAGAAAGGCGCGGTTTGCGCCTGAAACACCCAGAGCCCTTTTATAAGGTGTACGGGCGTCGGAGCCTAAAGCAAGTCAGCGGGGACGTCACGCCACTCGCCGCAGGCAGAACGGCTCTGCTACGAAGGTTCAACGGGAAAGGACAGGGTGCCGCTTCCGACCCTTTGACTGTGGCAGAAACGACACGTACTAGGCACACTGCAACTTTGATATTGGTGACCTAGTGAGAAAAGCACTATTTTCCCCCCTGGAGAGCAGAAGGCCTGTGGTGTCAAATTTCCCTGAGACAGTGCTGTTCTCTGTCTGCTCTTCACAGCTAGAGTGCCTTCACGGAGAGCAGAGTGTCCTTGGAGAAACAGAGAGTGTCCTGTGCATTCCAGGCGGCACCCCAGATCACCCACTGCAAAAGGGAAATCTACACCTCTCTCCACGGTTCAAAGGATCGATCGGATGGCCCATTCACACATCGAGGCGTTCAGCGGTTTTTCCACAGCCTTCTGGAGAAGTACTGCTGGATCTCTAGTATGCTTTTCCTATGGCACCCACGTCCTCACTGCGTCCCAGGGAACAACACTGTGTAGAGGAAAACACTTCCTGGCTGACTGAGCAGCACCATGCTACCTAAGGCCTCCGGATCACCACTCTCAAAGCAGAGTGAAAGGCAAACCTCTGCTTTTTCTCCACAGAGCTCGATGGCCAAAACATTCAACGGACTCTCTGAACACAGCACTAACTGCTCTTTTGTAGGTGACATGTCAGGGGATCTCAGGGCAGAGCGTGAGCTGCAAGGAAAACACACTTCCCTAAGTGTCCGTTCCGGGTGCACTTACTTGGCGGATCTCTCTCTATGCCACGCACAAACTAGAGAGGCCCTGCAGTTTTCCAAATGTAGATAGATTCGCCTGAACACTAGTACGCTTCGAGAAGCTGCGAGGACACGTCGCAACCTCCCCAAAACTTTACGTCCCATAGACCAGCCACACGTTGCACATCACAACTTCCTCGGGTTCGAACTTCATCCGGGAAGGGGCCAAAGTGCCTCTTTCTGTCTGTTTTGGCTCGCTGGAAACTGATCGTACTCGGGCAGTTTGGAACGTTCAGTTTGGCCATGTATGTGCATGGCAGCACATCCCAGCTGTAAGGAGGACCGCTGCAGCCTCCACGCCGCCTGAAATAGAGTGCTGCTGCCAGTCTCACGTCCTGGAATGTCCTATGTAGGAAAATGGCGTTTCCCTGAGGGCAATACGATGCTCCCAGTTCCCTGCAAGAGGCATGGGAAAGGCGCCAATGCCTAAAGGGAAAACGACACTGCCTGCCAGGCTCATAGTAAGGTCCATGTATTGCATTTGGAAGATTGGGCATACATCATTGGCCAGGAAAACCTAGTCCACGGAGTGCCTTCCCGTTAGTGATCTTCTCGGAACTCTGGGAATACTGCGTCCTCCGCACCTCCCATGAAAGAACACTGAGACCTGAGGATCCCTTCCTGGGCGACTTCACAACCCTCAGGGATCTTGGGCCTCCGGGCATCTCTCCCTTAACGCCGAGTGAAAAGCAGCACACTGCTTTCTTCGTTGGAGAGCTAAGTGTCTGAGCTTTCTAAAGTCCACCCAAACACGGTTCCAGCAGGTCTTTTAAGTGTACGGCCAGGAGCTCACAGCACTGCACCAGGGCCACAGTGAGAAAACACGCTCCTCAGTGTTTGTCTTGGGAAGCCTCACTGGCCGTCTCTCTAAGCCACGCAGGCCGTTGACTTTCGAAGCAACCTGAGAAAGGCGCGGTTTGCGCCTGAAACACCCAGAGCCCTTTTATAAGGTGTACGGGCGACGGAGCCTAAAGCAAGTCAGCGGGGACGTCACGCCACTCGCCGCAGGCAGAACGGCTCTGCTACGAAGGTTCAACGGGGAAGGACAGGGTGCCGCTTCCGACCCTTTGACTGTGGCAGAAACGACACGTACTAGGCACACTGCAACTTTGATATTGGTGACCTAGTGAGAAAAGCACTATTTTCCCCCCTGGAGAGCAGAAGGCCTGTGGTGTCAAATTTCCCTGAGACAGTGCTGTTCTCTGTCTGCTCTTCACAGCTAGAGTGCCTTCACGGAGAGCAGAGTGTCCTTGGAGAAACAGAGAGTGTCCTGTGCATTCCAGGCGGCACCCCAGATCACCCACTGCAAAAGGGAAATCTACACCTCTCTCCATGGTTCAAAGGATCGATCGGATGGCCCATTCACACATCGAGGCGTTCAGCGGTTTTTCCACGGCCTTCTGGAGAAGTACTGCTGGATCTCTAGTATGCTTTTCCTATGGCACCCACGTCCTCACTGCGTCCCAGGGAACAACACTGTGTAGAGGATCACGTTCTTGGCTGACTGAGCAGCACCATGCTACCTAAGGCCTCCGGATCACCACTCTCAAAGCAGAGTGAAAGGCAAACCTCTGCTTTTTCTCCACAGAGCTCGATGGCCAAAACATTCAACGGAATCCCTGAACACAGCACTAGCTGCTCTTTTGTAGGTGACATGTCAGGGGCTCTCAGGGCAGAGCGTGAGCTGCAAGGAAAACACACTTCCCTAAGTGTCCGTTCCGGGTGCACTTACTTGGCGGATCTCTCTCTATGCCACGCACAAACTAGAGAGGCCCTGCACTTTTCCAAATGTAGATAGATTCGCCTGAACACTACTACGCTTTGAGAAGCTGCGAGGACACGTCGCAACCTCCCCAAAGCTTTACGTCCCATAGACCAGCCACACGTTGCACATCACAACTTCCTCGGGTTCGAACTTCATCCGGGGAGGGGCCAAAGTGCCTCTTTCTGTCTGTTTTGGCTCGCTGGAAACTGATCGTACTCGGGCAGTTTGGAACGTTCAGTTTGGCCATGTATGTGCATGGCAGCACATCCCAGCTGTAAGGAGGACCGCTGCAGCCTCCACGCCGCCTGAAATAGAGTGCTGCTGCCAGTCTCACGTCCTGGAATGTCCTATGTAGGAAAAGGGCGTTTCCCTGAGGGCAATACGGTGCTCCCAGTTCCCTGCAAGAGGCATGGGAAAGGCGCCAATGCCTAAAGGGAAAACGACACTGCCTGCCAGGCTCATAGTAAGGTCCATGTATTGCATTTGGAAGATTGGGCATACATCATTGGCCAGGAAAACCTAGTCCACGGAGTGCCTTCCCATTAGTGAGCTTCTCGGAACTCTGGGAATACTGCGTACTCCGCACCTCCCATGAAAGAACACTGAGAACTGAGGATCCCTTCCTGGGCGACTTCACAACCCTCAGGGATCTTGGGCCTCCGGGCATCTCTCCCTTAACGCCGAGTGAAAAGCAGCACACTGCTTTCTTCGTTGGAGAGCTAAGTGTCTGAGCTTTCTAAAGACCACCCAAACACGGGTCCAGCAGGTCTTTTAAGTGTACGGCCAGGGGCTCACAGCACTGCACCAGGGCCACAGTGAGAAAACACGCTCCTCAGTGTTTGTCTTGGGAAGCCTCACTGGCCGTCTCTCTAAGCCACGCAGGCCGTTGACTTTCGAAGCAACCTGAGAAAGGCGCGGTTTGCGCCTGAAACACCCAGAGCCCTTTTATAAGGTGTACGGGCGTCGGAGCCTAAAGCAAGTCAGCGGGGACGTCACGCCACTCGCCGCAGGCAGAACGGCTCTGCTACGAAGGTTCAACGGGGAAGGACAGGGTGCCGCTTCCGACCCTTTGACTGTGGCAGAAACGACACGTACTAGGCACACTGCAACTTTGATATTGGTGACCTAGTGAGAAAAGCACTATTTTCCCCCCTGGAGAGCAGAAGGCCTGTGGTGTCAAATTTCCCTGAGACAGTGCTGTTCTCTGTCTGCTCTTCACAGCTAGAGTGCCTTCACGGAGAGCAGAGTGTCCTTGGAGAAACAGAGAGTGTCCTGTGCATTCCAGGCGGCACCCCAGATCACCCACTGCAAA
This sequence comes from Mesoplodon bidens, assembly GCF_964165515.1. NCBI lineage: Eukaryota > Metazoa > Chordata > Mammalia > Artiodactyla > Ziphiidae > Mesoplodon > Mesoplodon bidens. The sequence goes on along the minus strand of NW_027671586.1, from coordinate 812,726 downwards.
AGGGAAATCTACACCTCTCTCCACGGTTCAAAGGATCGATCGGATGGCCCATTCACACATCGAGGCGTTCAGCGGTTTTTCCACAGCCTTCTGGAGAAGGACTGCTGGATCTCTAGTATGCTTTTCCTATGGCACCCACATCCTCACTGCGTCCCAGGGAACAACACTGTGTAGAGGAAAACACTTCCTGGCTGACTGAGCAGCACCATGCTACCTAAGGCCTCCGGATCACCACTCTCAAAGCAGAGTGAAAGGCAAACCTCTGCTTTTTCTCCACAGAGCTCGATGGCCAAAACATTCAACGGACTCTCTGAACACAGCACTAACTGCTCTTTTGTAGGTGACATGTCAGGGGATCTCAGGGCAGAGCGTGAGCTGCAAGGAAAACACACTTCCCTAAGTGTCCGTTCCGTGTGCACTTACTTGGCGGATCTCTCTCTATGCCACGCACAAACTAGAGAGGCCCTGCAGTTTTCCAAATGTAGATAGATTCGCCTGAACACTACTACGCTTCGAGAAGCTGCGAGGACACGTCGCAACCTCCCCAAAGCTTTACGTCCCATAGACCAGCCACACGTTGCACATCACACCTTCCTCGGGTTCGAACTTCATCCGGGGAGGGGCCAAAGTGCCTCTTTCTGTCTGTTTTGGCTCGCTGGAAACTGATCGTACTCGGGCAGTTTGGAACGTTCAGTTTGGCCATGTATGTGCATGGCAGCACATCCCAGCTGTAAGGAGGACCGCTGCAGCCTCCACGCCGCCTGAAATAGAGTGCTGCTGCCAGTCTCACGTCCTGGAATGTCCTATGTAGGAAAAGGGCGTTTCCCTGAGGGCAATACGGTGCTCCCAGTTCCCTGCAAGAGGCATGGGAAAGGCGCCAATGCCTAAAGGGAAAACGACACTGCCTGCCAGGCTCATAGTAAGGTCCATGTATTGCATTTGGAAGATTGGGCATACATCATTGGCCAGGAAAACCTAGTCCACGGAGTGCCTTCCCGTTAGTGAGCTTCTCGCAACTCTGGGATTACTGCGTCCTCCGCACCTCCCATGAAAGAACACTGAGACCTGAGGATCCCTTCCTGGGCGACTTCACAACCCTCAGGGATCTTGGGCCTCCGGGCATCTCTCCCTTAACGCCGAGTGAAAAGCAGCACACTGCTTTCTTCGTTGGAGAGCTAAGTGTCTGAGCTTTCTAAAGTCCACCCAAACACGGGTCCAGCAGGTCTTTTAAGTGTACGGCCAGGGGCTCACAGCACTGCACCAGGGCCACAGTGAGAAAACACGCTCCTCAGTGTTTGTCTTGGGAAGCCTCACTGGCCGTCTCTCTAAGCCAAGCAGGCCGTTGACTTTCGAAGCAACCTGAGAAAGGCGCGGTTTGCGCCTGAAACACCCAGAGCCCTTTTATAAGGTGTACGGGCGTCGGAGCCTAAAGCAAGTCAGCGGGGACGTCACGCCACTCGCCGCAGGCAGAACGGCTCTGCTACGAAGGTTCAACGGGGAAGGACAGGGTGCCGCTTCCGACCCTTTGACTGTGGCAGAAACGACACGTACTAGGCACACTGCAACTTTGATATTGGTGACCTAGTGAGAAAAGCACTATTTTCCCCCCTGGAGAGCAGAAGGCCTGTGGTGCCAAATTTCCCTGAGACAGTGCTGTTCTCTGTCTGCTCTTCACAGCTAGAGTGCCTTCACGGAGAGCAGAGTGTCCTTGGAGAAACAGAGAGTGTCCTGTGCATTCCAGGCGGCACCCCAGATCACCCACTGCAAAAGGGAAATCTACACCTCTCTCCACGGTTCAAAGGATCGATCGGATGGCCCATTCACACATCGAGGCGTTCAGCGGTTTTTCCACAGCCTTCTGGAGAAGTACTGCTGGATCTCTAGTATGCTTTTCCTATGGCACCCACGTCCTCACTGCGTCCCAGGGAACAACACTGTGTAGAGGAAAACACTTCCTGGCTGACTGAGCAGCACCATGCTACCTAAGGCCTCCGGATCACCACTCTCAAAGCAGAGTGAAAGGCAAACCTCTGCTTTTTCTCCACAGAGCTCGATGGCCAAAACATTCAACGGACTCTCTGAACACAGCACTAACTGCTCTTTTGTAGGTGACATGTCAGGGGATCTCAGGGCAGAGCGTGAGCTGCAAGGAAAACACACTTCCCTAAGTGTCCGTTCCGGGTGCACTTACTTGGCGGATCTCTCTCTATGCCACGCACAAACTAGAGAGGCCCTGCAGTTTTCCAAATGTAGATAGATTCGCCTGAACACTACTACGCTTCGAGAAGCTGCGAGGACACGTCGCAACCTCCCCAAAGCTTTACGTCCCATAGACCAGCCACACGTTGCACATCACAACTTCCTCGGGTTCGAACTTCATCCGGGGAGGGGCCAAAGTGCCTCTTTCTGTCTGTTTTGGCTCGCTGGAAACTGATCGTACTCGGGCAGTTTGGAACGTTCAGTTTGGCCATGTATGTGCATGGCAGCACATCCCAGCTGTAAGGAGGACCGCTGCAGCCTCCACGCCGCCTGAAATAGAGTGCTGCTGCCAGTCTCACGTCCTGGAATGTCCTATGTAGGAAAAGGGCGTTTCCCTGAGGGCAATACGGTGCTCCCAGTTCCCTGCAAGAGGCATGGGAAAGGCGCCAATGCCTAAAGGGAAAACGACACTGCCTGCCAGGCTCATAGTAAGGTCCATGTATTGCATTTGGAAGATTGGGCATACATCATTGGCCAGGAAAACCTAGTCCACGGAGTGCCTTCCCGTTAGTGAGCTTCTCGGAACTCTGGGAATACTGCGTCCTCCGCACCTCCCATGAAAGAACACTGAGACCTGAGGATCCCTTCCTGGGCGACTTCACAACCCTCAGGGATCTTGGGCCTCCGGGCATCTCTCCCTTAACGCCGAGTGAAAAGCAGCACACTGCTTTCTTCGTTGGAGAGCTAAGTGTCTGAGCTTTCTAAAGTCCACCCAAACACGGGTCCAGCAGGTCTTTTAAGTGTACGGCCAGGGGCTCACAGCACTGCACCAGGGCCACAGTGAGAAAACACGCTCCTCAGTGTTTGTCTTGGGAAGCCTCACTGGCCGTCTCTCTAAGCCACGCAGGCCGTTGACTTTCGAAGCAACCTGAGAAAGGCGCGGTTTGCGCCTGAAACACCCAGAGCCCTTTTATAAGGTGTACGGGCGTCGGAGCCTAAAGCAAGTCAGCGGGGACGTCACGCCACTCGCCGCAGGCAGAACGGCTCTGCTACGAAGGTTCAACGGGGAAGGACAGGGTGCCGCTTCCGACCCTTTGACTGTGGCAGAAACGACACGTACTAGGCACACTGCAACTTTGATATTGGTGACCTAGTGAGAAAAGCACTATTTTCCCCCCTGGAGAGCAGAAGGCCTGTGGTGCCAAATTTCCCTGAGACAGTGCTGTTCTCTGTCTGCTCTTCACAGCTAGAGTGCCTTCACGGAGAGCAGAGTGTCCTTGGAGAAACAGAGAGTGTCCTGTGCATTCCAGGCGGCACCCCAGATCACCCACTGCAAAAGGGAAATCTACACCTCTCTCCACGGTTCAAAGGATCGATCGGATGGCCCATTCACACATCGAGGCGTTCAGCGGTTTTTCCACAGCCTTCTGGAGAAGTACTGCTGGATCTCTAGTATGCTTTTCCTATGGCACCCACGTCCTCACTGCATCCCAGGGAACAACACTGTGTAGAGGAAAACACTTCCTGGCTGACTGAGCAGCACCATGCTACCTAAGGCCTCCGGATCACCACTCTCAAAGCAGAGTGAAAGGCAAACCTCTGCTTTTTCTCCACAGAGCTCGATGGCCAAAACATTCAACGGACTCTCTGAACACAGCACTAACTGCTCTTTTGTAGGTGACATGTCAGGGGATCTCAGGGCAGAGCGTGAGCTGCAAGGAAAACACACTTCCCTAAGTGTCCGTTCCGGGTGCACTTACTTGGCGGATCTCTCTCTATGCCACGCACAAACTAGAGAGGCCCTGCAGTTTTCCAAATGTAGATAGATTCGCCTGAACCCTACTACGCTTCGAGAAGCTGCGAGGACACGTCGCAACCTCCCCAAAGCTTTACGTCCCATAGACCAGCCACACGTTGCACATCACACCTTCCTCGGGTTCGAACTTCATCCGGGGAGGGGCCAAAGTGCCTCTTTCTGTCTGTTTTGGCTCGCTGGAAACTGATCGTACTCGGGCAGTTTGGAACGTTCAGTTTGGCCATGTATGTGCATGGCAGCACATCCCAGCTGTAAGGAGGACCGCTGCAGCCTCCACGCCGCCTGAAATAGAGTGCTGCTGCCAGTCTCACGTCCTGGAATGTCCTATGTAGGAAAAGGGCGTTTCCCTGAGGGCAATACGGTGCTCCCAGTTCCCTGCAAGAGGCATGGGAAAGGCGCCAATGCCTAAAGGGAAAACGACACTGCCTGCCAGGCTCATAGTAAGGTCCATGTATTGCATTTGGAAGATTGGGCATACATCATTGGCCAGGAAAACCTAGTCCACGGAGTGCCTTCCCATTAGTGAGCTTCTCGGAACTCTGGGAATACTGCGTACTCCGCACCTCCCATGAAAGAACACTGAGAACTGAGGATCCCTTCCTGGGCGACTTCACAACCCTCAGGGATCTTGGGCCTCCGGGCATCTCTCCCTTAACGCCGAGTGAAAAGCAGCACACTGCTTTCTTCGTTGGAGAGCTAAGTGTCTGAGCTTTCTAAAGACCACCCAAACACGGGTCCAGCAGGTCTTTTAAGTGTACGGCCAGGGGCTCACAGCACTGCACCAGGGCCACAGTGAGAAAACACGCTCCTCAGTGTTTGTCTTGGGAAGCCTCACTGGCCGTCTCTCTAAGCCAAGCAGGCCGTTGACTTTCGAAGCAACCTGAGAAAGGCGCGGTTTGCGCCTGAAACACCCAGAGCCCTTTTATAAGGTGTACGGGCGTCGGAGCCTAAAGCAAGTCAGCGGGGACGTCACGCCACTCGCCGCAGGCAGAACGGCTCTGCTACGAAGGTTCAACGGGGAAGGACAGGGTGCCGCTTCCGACCCTTTGACTGTGGCAGAAACGACACGTACTAGGCACACTGCAACTTTGATATTGGTGACCTAGTGAGAAAAGCACTATTTTCCCCCCTGGAGAGCAGAAGGCCTGTGGTGTCAAATTTCCCTGAGACAGTGCTGTTCTCTGTCTGCTCTTCACAGCTAGAGTGCCTTCACGGAGAGCAGAGTGTCCTTGGAGAAACAGAGAGTGTCCTGTGCATTCCAGGCGGCACCCCAGATCACCCACTGCAAAAGGGAAATCTACACCTCTCTCCACGGTTCAAAGGATCGATCGGATGGCCCATTCACACATCGAGGCGTTCAGCGGTTTTTCCACAGCCTTCTGGAGAAGGACTGCTGGATCTCTAGTATGCTTTTCCTATGGCACCCACATCCTCACTGCGTCCCAGGGAACAACACTGTGTAGAGGAAAACACTTCCTGGCTGACTGAGCAGCACCATGCTACCTAAGGCCTCCGGATCACCACTCTCAAAGCAGAGTGAAAGGCAAACCTCTGCTTTTTCTCCACAGAGCTCGATGGCCAAAACATTCAACGGACTCTCTGAACACAGCACTAACTGCTCTTTTGTAGGTGACATGTCAGGGGATCTCAGGGCAGAGCGTGAGCTGCAAGGAAAACACACTTCCCTAAGTGTCCGTTCCGTGTGCACTTACTTGGCGGATCTCTCTCTATGCCACGCACAAACTAGAGAGGCCCTGCAGTTTTCCAAATGTAGATAGATTCGCCTGAACACTACTACGCTTCGAGAAGCTGCGAGGACACGTCGCAACCTCCCCAAAGCTTTACGTCCCATAGACCAGCCACACGTTGCACATCACACCTTCCTCGGGTTCGAACTTCATCCGGGGAGGGGCCAAAGTGCCTCTTTCTGTCTGTTTTGGCTCGCTGGAAACTGATCGTACTCGGGCAGTTTGGAACGTTCAGTTTGGCCATGTATGTGCATGGCAGCACATCCCAGCTGTAAGGAGGACCGCTGCAGCCTCCACGCCGCCTGAAATAGAGTGCTGCTGCCAGTCTCACGTCCTGGAATGTCCTATGTAGGAAAAGGGCGTTTCCCTGAGGGCAATACGGTGCTCCCAGTTCCCTGCAAGAGGCATGGGAAAGGCGCCAATGCCTAAAGGGAAAACGACACTGCCTGCCAGGCTCATAGTAAGGTCCATGTATTGCATTTGGAAGATTGGGCATACATCATTGGCCAGGAAAACCTAGTCCACGGAGTGCCTTCCCGTTAGTGAGCTTCTCGGAACTCTGGGAATACTGCGTCCTCCGCACCTCCCATGAAAGAACACTGAGACCTGAGGATCCCTTCCTGGGCGACTTCACAACCCTCAGGGATCTTGGGCCTCCGGGCATCTCTCCCTTAACGCCGAGTGAAAAGCAGCACACTGCTTTCTTCGTTGGAGAGCTAAGTGTCTGAGCTTTCTAAAGTCCACCCAAACACGGGTCCAGCAGGTCTTTTAAGTGTACGGCCAGGGGCTCACAGCACTGCACCAGGGCCACAGTGAGAAAACACGCTCCTCAGTGTTTGTCTTGGGAAGCCTCACTGGCCGTCTCTCTAAGCCAAGCAGGCCGTTGACTTTCGAAGCAACCTGAGAAAGGCGCGGTTTGCGCCTGAAACACCCAGAGCCCTTTTATAAGGTGTACGGGCGTCGGAGCCTAAAGCAAGTCAGCGGGGACCTCACGCCACTCGCCGCAGGCAGAACGGCTCTGCTACGAAGGTTCAACGGGGAAGGACAGGGTGCCGCTTCCGACCCTTTGACTGTGGCAGAAACGACACGTACTAGGCACACTGCAACTTTGATATTGGTGACCTAGTGAGAAAAGCACTATTTTCCCCCCTGGAGAGCAGAAGGCCTGTGGTGTCAAATTTCCCTGAGACAGTGCTGTTCTCTGTCTGCTCTTCACAGCTAGAGTGCCTTCACGGAGAGCAGAGTGTCCTTGGAGAAACAGAGAGTGTCCTGTGCATTCCAGGCGGCACCCCAGATCACCCACTGCAAAAGGGAAATCTACACCTCTCTCCACGGTTCAAAGGATCGATCGGATGGCCCATTCACACATCGAGACGTTCAGCGGTTTTTCCACAGCCTTCTGGAGAAGTACTGCTGGATCTCTAGTATGCTTTTCCTATGGCACCCACGTCCTCACTGCGTCCCAGGGAACAACACTGTGTAGAGGAAAACACTTCCTGGCTGACTGAGCAGCACCATGCTACCTAAGGCCTCCGGATCACCACTCTCAAAGCAGAGTGAAAGGCAACCCTCTGCTTTTTCTCCAGAGAGCTCGATGGCCAAAACATTCAACGGACTCTCTGAACACAGCACTAAGTGCTCTTTTGTAGGTGACATGTCAGGGGATCTCAGGGCAGAGCGTGAGCTGCAAGGAAAACACACTTCCCTAAGTGTCCGTTCCGGGTGCACTTACTTGGCGGATCTCTCTCTATGCCACGCACAAACTAGAGAGGCCCTGCAGTTTTCCAAATGTAGATAGATTCGCCTGAACACTACTACGCTTCGAGAAGCTGCGAGGACACGTCGCAACCTCCCCAAAGCTTTACGTCCCATAGACCAGCCACACGTTGCACATCACACCTTCCTCGGGTTCGAACTTCATCCGGGGAGGGGCCAAAGTGCCTCTTTCTGTCTGTTTTGGCTCGCTGGAAACTGATCGTACTCGGGCAGTTTGGAACGTTCAGTTTGGCCATGTATGTGCATGGCAGCACATCCCAGCTGTAAGGAGGACCGCTGCAGCCTCCACGCCGCCTGAAATAGAGTGCTGCTGCCAGTCTCACGTCCTGGAATGTCCTATGTAGGAAAAGGGCGTTTCCCTGAGGGCAATACGGTGCTCCCAGTTCCCTGCAAGAGGCATGGGAAAGGCGCCAATGCCTAAAGGGAAAACGACACTGCCTGCCAGGCTCATAGTAAGGTCCATGTATTGCATTTGGAAGATTGGGCATACATCATTGGCCAGGAAAACCTAGTCCACGGAGTGCCTTCCCGTTAGTGAGCTTCTCGGAACTCTGGGAATACTGCGTCCTCCGCACCTCCCATGAAAGAACACTGAGACCTAATGATCCCTTCCTGGGCGACTTCACAACCCTCAGGGATCTTGGGCCTCCGGGCATCTCTCCCTTAACGCCGAGTGAAAAGCAGCACACTGCTTTCTTCGTTGGAGAGCTAAGTGTCTGAGCTTTCTAAAGTCCACCCAAACACGGGTCCAGCAGGTCTATTAAGTGTACGGCCAGGGGCTCACAGCACTGCACCAGGGCCACAGTGAGAAAACACGCTCCTCAGTGTTTGTCTTGGGAAGCCTCACTGGCCGTCTCTCTAAGCCACGCAGGCCGTTGACTTTCGAAGCAACCTGAGAAAGGCGCGGTTTGCGCCTGAAACACCCAGAGCCCTTTTATAAGGTGTACGGGCGTCGGAGCCTAAAGCAAGTCAGCGGGGACGTCACGCCACTCGCCGCAGGCAGAACGGCTCTGCTACGAAGGTTCAACGGGGAAGGACAGGGTGCCGCTTCCGACCCTTTGACTGTGGCAGAAACGACACGTACTAGGCACACTGCAACTTTGATATTGGTGACCTAGTGAGAAAAGCACTATTTTCCCCCCTGGAGAGCAGAAGGCCTGTGGTGCCAAATTTCCCTGAGACAGTGCTGTTCTCTGTCTGCTCTTCACAGCTAGAGTGCCTTCACGGAGAGCAGAGTGTCCTTGGAGAAACAGAGAGTGTCCTGTGCATTCCAGGCGGCACCCCAGATCACCCACTGCAAAAGGGAAATCTACACCTCTCTCCACGGTTCAAAGGATCGATCGGATGGCCCATTCACACATCGAGGCGTTCAGCGGTTTTTCCACGGCCTTCTGGAGAAGGACTGCTGGATCTCTAGTATGCTTTTCCTATGGCACCCACGTCCTCACTGCGTCCCAGGGAACAACACTGTGTAGAGGAAAACACTTCCTGGCTGACTGAGCAGCACCATGCTACCTAAGGCCTCCGGATCACCACTCTCAAAGCAGAGTGAAAGGCAAACCTCTGCTTTTTCTCCACAGAGCTCGATGGCCAAAACATTCAACGGACTCTCTGAACACAGCACTAACTGCTCTTTTGTAGGTGACATGTCAGGGGATCTCAGGGCAGAGCGTGAGCTGCAAGGAAAACACACTTCCCTAAGTGTCCGTTCCGGGTGCACTTACTTGGCGGATCTCTCTCTATGCCACGCACAAACTAGAGAGGCCCTGCACTTTTCCAAATGTAGATAGATTCGCCTGAACACTACTACGCTTCGAGAAGCTGCGAGGACACGTCGCAACCTCCCCAAAGCTTTACGTCCCATAGACCAGCCACACGTTGCACATCACAACTTCCTCGGGTTCGAACTTCATCCGGGGAGGGGCCAAAGTGCCTCTTTCTGTCTGTTTTGGCTCGCTGGAAACTGATCGTACTCGGGCAGTTTGGAACGTTCAGTTTGGCCATGTATGTGCATGGCAGCACATCCCAGCTGTAAGGAGGACCGCTGCAGCCTCCACGCCGCCTGAAATAGAGTGCTGCTGCCAGTCTCACGTCCTGGAATGTCCTATGTAGGAAAAGGGCGTTTCCCTGAGGGCAATACGGTGCTCCCAGTTCCCTGCAAGAGGCATGGGAAAGGCGCCAATGCCTAAAGGGAAAACGACACTGCCTGCCAGGCTCATAGTAAGGTCCATGTATTGCATTTGGAAGATTGGGCATACATCATTGGCCAGGAAAACCTAGTCCACGGAGTGCCTTCCCGTTAGTGAGCTTCTCGGAACTCTGGGAATACTGCGTACTCCGCACCTCCCATGAAAGAACACTGAGAACTGAGGATCCCTTCCTGGGCGACTTCACAACCCTAAGGGATCTTGGGCCTCCGGGCATCTCTCCCTTAACGCCGAGTGAAAAGCAGCACACTGCTTTCTTCGTTGGAGAGCTAAGTGTCTGAGCTTTCTAAAGACCACCCAAACACGGGTCCAGCAGGTCTTTTAAGTGTACGGCCAGGGGCTCACAGCACTGCACCAGGGCCACAGTGAGAAAACACGCTCCTCAGTGTTTGTCTTGGGAAGCCTCACTGGCCGTCTCTCTAAGCCACGCAGGCCGTTGACTTTCGAAGCAACCTGAGAAAGGCGCGGTTTGCGCCTGAAACACCCAGAGCCCTTTTATAAGGTGTACGGGCGTCGGAGCCTAAAGCAAGTCAGCGGGGACGTCACGCCACTCGCCGCAGGCAGAACGGCTCTGCTACGAAGGTTCAACGGGGAAGGACAGGGTGCCGCTTCCGACCCTTTGACTGTGGCAGAAACGACACGTACTAGGCACACTGCAACTTTGATATTGGTGACCTAGTGAGAAAAGCACTATTTTCCCCCCTGGAGAGCAGAAGGCCTGTGGTGTCAAATTTCCCTGAGACAGTGCTGTTCTCTGTCTGCTCTTCACAGCTAGAGTGCCTTCACGGAGAGCAGAGTGTCCTTGGAGAAACAGAGAGTGTCCTGTGCATTCCAGGCGGCACCCCAGATCACCCACTGCAAAAGGGAAATCTACACCTCTCTCCACGGTTCAAAGGATCGATCGGATGGCCCATTCACACATCGAGGCGTTCAGCGGTTTTTCCACAGCCTTCTGGAGAAGGACTGCTGGATCTCTAGTATGCTTTTCCTATGGCACCCACGTCCTCACTGCGTCCCAGGGAACAACACTGTGTAGAGGAAAACACTTCCTGGCTGACTGAGCAGCACCATGCTACCTAAGGCCTCCGGATCACCACTCTCAAAGCAGAGTGAAAGGCAAACCTCTGCTTTTTCTCCACAGAGCTCGATGGCCAAAACATTCAACGGACTCTCTGAACACAGCACTAACTGCTCTTTTGTAGGTGACATGTCAGGGGATCTCAGGGCAGAGCGTGAGCTGCAAGGAAAACACACTTCCCTAAGTGTCCGTTCCGGGTGCACTTACTTGGCGGATCTCTCTCTATGCCACGCACAAACTAGAGAGGCCCTGCACTTTTCCAAATGTAGATAGATTCGCCTGAACACTACTACGCTTCGAGAAGCTGCGAGGACACGTCGCAACCTCCCCAAAGCTTTACGTCCCATAGACCAGCCACACGTTGCACATCACAACTTCCTCGGGTTCGAACTTCATCCGGGGAGGGGCCAAAGTGCCTCTTTCTGTCTGTTTTGGCTCGCTGGAAACTGATCGTACTCGGGCAGTTTGGAACGTTCAGTTTGGCCATGTATGTGCATGGCAGCACATCCCAGCTGTAAGGAGGACCGCTGCAGCCTCCACGCCGCCTGAAATAGAGTGCTGCTGCCAGTCTCACGTCCTGGAATGTCCTATGTAGGAAAAGGGCGTTTCCCTGAGGGCAATACGGTGCTCCCAGTTCCCTGCAAGAGGCATGGGAAAGGCGCCAATGCCTAAAGGGAAAACGACACTGCCTGCCAGGCTCATAGTAAGGTCCATGTATTGCATTTGGAAGATTGGGCATACATCATTGGCCAGGAAAACCTAGTCCACGGAGTGCCTTCCCATTAGTGAGCTTCTCGGAACTCTGGGAATACTGCGTACTCCGCACCTCCCATGAAAGAACACTGAGAACTGAGGATCCCTTCCTGGGCGACTTCACAACCCTCAGGGATCTTGGGCCTCCGGGCATCTCTCCCTTAACGCCGAGTGAAAAGCAGCACACTGCTTTCTTCGTTGGAGAGCTAAGTGTCTGAGCTTTCTAAAGACCACCCAAACACGGGTCCAGCAGGTCTTTTAAGTGTACGGCCAGGGGCTCACAGCACTGCACCAGGGCCACAGTGAGAAAACACGCTCCTCAGTGTTTGTCTTGGGAAGCCTCACTGGCCGTCTCTCTAAGCCACGCAGGCCGTTGACTTTCGAAGCAACCTGAGAAAGGCGCGGTTTGCGCCTGAAACACCCAGAGCCCTTTTATAAGGTGTACGGGCGTCGGAGCCTAAAGCAAGTCAGCGGGGACGTCACGCCACTCGCCGCAGGCAGAACGGCTCTGCTACGAAGGTTCAACGGGGAAGGACAGGGTGCCGCTTCCGACCCTTTGACTGTGGCAGAAACGACACGTACTAGGCACACTGCAACTTTGATATTGGTGACCTAGTGAGAAAAGCACTATTTTCCCCCCTGGAGAGCAGAAGGCCTGTGGTGTCAAATTTCCCTGAGACAGTGCTGTTCTCTGTCTGCTCTTCACAGCTAGAGTGCCTTCACGGAGAGCAGAGTGTCCTTGGAGAAACAGAGAGTGTCCTGTGCATTCCAGGCGGCACCCCAGATCACCCACTGCAAAAGGGAAATCTACACCTCTCTCCACGGTTCAAAGGATCGATCGGATGGCCCATTCACACATCGAGGCGTTCAGCGGTTTTTCCACAGCCTTCTGGAGAAGGACTGCTGGATCTCTAGTATGCTTTTCCTATGGCACCCACGTCCTCACTGCGTCCCAGGGAACAACACTGTGTAGAGGAAAACACTTCCTGGCTGACTGAGCAGCACCATGCTACCTAAGGCCTCCGGATCACCACTCTCAAAGCAGAGTGAAAGGCAACCCTCTGCTTTTTCTCCACAGAGCTCGATGGCCAAAACATTCAACGGACTCTCTGAACACAGCACTAAGTGCTCTTTTGTAGGTGACATGTCAGGGGATCTCAGGGCAGAGCGTGAGCTGCAAGGAAAACACACTTCCCTAAGTGTCCGTTCCGGGTGCACTTACTTGGCGGATCTCTCTCTATGCCACGCACAAACTAGAGAGGCCCTGCACTTTTCCAAATGTAGATAGATTCGCCTGAACACTACTACGCTTCGAGAAGCTGCGAGGACACGTCGCAACCTCCCCAAAGCTTTACGTCCCATAGACCAGCCACACGTTGCACATCACAACTTCCTCGGGTTCCAACTTCATCCGGGAAGGGGCCAGAGTGCCCCCTTCTGTCTGTTTTGGCTCGCTGGAAACTGATCGTACTCGGGCAGTTTGGAACGTTCAGTTTTGCCATGTATGTGCATGGCAGCACGTCCCAGCTGTAAGGAGGACCGCTGCAGCCTCCACGCCGCCTGAAATAGAGTGCTGCTGCCAGTCTCACATCCTGGAATGTCCTATGTAGGAAAATGGCGTTTCCCTGAGGGCAGTACGGTGCTCCCAGTTCCCTGCAAGAGGCATGGGAAAGGCGCCAATGCCTAAAGGGAAAACGACACTGCCTGCCAGGCTCATAGTAAGGTCCATGTATTGCATTTGGAAGATTGGGCATACATCATTGGCCAGGAAAACCTAGTCCACGGAGTGCCTTCCCGTTAGTGAGCTTCTCGGAACTCTGGGAATACTGCGTCCTCCGCACCTCCCATGAAAGAACACTGAGAACTGAGGATCCCTTCCTGGGCGACTTCACAACCCTCAGGGATCTTGGGCCTCCGGGCATCTCTCCCTTAACGCCGAGTGAAAAGCAGCACACTGCTTTCTTCGTTGGAGAGCTAAGTGTCTGAGCTTTCTAAAGACCACCCAAACACGGGTCCAGCAGGTCTTTTAAGTGTACGGCCAGGGGCTCACAGCACTGCACCAGGGCCACAGTGAGAAAACACGCTCCTCAGTGTTTGTCTTGGGAAGCCTCACTGGCCGTCTCTCTAAGCCACGCAGGCCGTTGACTTTCGAAGCAACCTGAGAAAGGCGCGGTTTGCGCCTGAAACACCCAGAGCCCTTTTATAAGGTGTACGGGCGTCGGAGCCTAAAGCAAGTCAGCGGGGACGTCACGCCACTCGCCGCAGGCAGAACGGCTCTGCTACGAAGGTTCAACGGGGAAGGACAGGGTGCCGCTTCCGACCCTTTGACTGTGGCAGAAACGACACGTACTAGGCACACTGCAACTTTGATATTGGTGACCTAGTGAGAAAAGCACTATTTTCCCCCCTGGAGAGCAGAAGGCCTGTGGTGTCAAATTTCCCTGAGACAGAGCTGTTCTCTGTCTGCTCTTCACAGCTAGAGTGCCTTCACGGAGAGCAGAGTGTCCTTGGAGAAACAGAGAGTGTCCTGTGCATTCCAGGCGGCACCCCAGATCACCCACTGCAAAAGGGAAATCTACACCTCTCTCCACGGTTCAAAGGATCGATCGGATGGCCCATTCACACATCGAGGCGTTCAGCGGTTTTTCCACAGCCTTCTGGAGAAGGACTGCTGGATCTCTAGTATGCTTTTCCTATGGCACCCACGTCCTCACTGCGTCCCAGGGAACAACACTGTGTAGAGGATCACGTTCTTGGCTGACTGAGCAGCACCATGCTACCTCAGGCCTCCGGATCACCTCTTTGAAAGCAGAGTGAAAGGCAACCCTCTGCTTTTTCTCCAGAGAGCTCGATGGCCAAAACATTCAACGGAATCTCTGAACACAGCACTAACTGCTCTTTTGTAGGTGACATGTCAGGGGATCTCAGGGCAGAGCGTGAGCTGCAAGGAAAACACACTTCCCTAAGTGTCCGTTCCGGGTGCACTTACTTGGCGGATCTCTCTCTATGCCACGCACAAACTAGAGAGGCCCTGCAGTTTTCCAAATGTAGATAGATTCGCCTGAACACTACTACGCTTTGAGAAGCTGCGAGGACACGTCGCAACCTCCCCAAAGCTTTACGTCCCATAGACCAGCCACACGTTGCACATCACAACTTCCTCGGGTTCGAACTTCATCCGGGAAGGGGCCAGAGTGCCCCCTTCTGTCTGTTTTGGCTCGCTGGAAACTGATCGTACTCGGGCAGTTTGGAACGTTCAGTTTGGCCATGTATGTGCATGGCAGCACGTCCCAGCTGTAAGGAGGACCGCTGCAGCCTCCACGCCGCCTGAAATAGAGTGCTGCTGCCAGTCTCACGTCCTGGAATGTCCTATGTAGGAAAAGGGCGTTTCCCTGAGGGCAATACGGTGCTCCCAGTTCCCTGCAAGAGGCATGGGAAAGGCGCCAATGCCTAAAGGGAAAACGACACTGCCTGCCAGGCTCATAGTAAGGTCCATGTATTGCATTTGGAAGATTGGGCATACATCATTGGCCAGGAAAACCTAGTCCACGGAGTGCCTTCCCGTTAGTGAGCTTCTCGGAACTCTGGGAATACTGCGTCCTCCGCACCTCCCATGAAAGAACACTGAGACCTGAGGATCCCTTCCTGGGCGACTTCACAACCCTCAGGGATCTTGGGCCTCCAGGCATCTCTCCCTTAACGCCGAGTGAAAAGCAGCACACTGCTTTCTTCGTTGGAGAGCTAAGTGTCTGAGCTTTCTAAAGTCCACCCAAACACGGGTCCAGCAGGTCTTTTAAGTGTACGGCCAGGGGCTCACAGCACTGCACCAGGGCCACAGTGAGAAAACACGCTCCTCAGTGTTTGTCTTGGGAAGCCTCACTGGCCGTCTCTCTAAGCCAAGCAGGCCGTTGACTTTCGAAGCAACCTGAGAAAGGCGCGGTTTGCGCCTGAAACACCCAGAGCCCTTTTATAAGGTGTACGGGCGTCGGAGCCTAAAGCAAGTCAGCGGGGACGTCACGCCACTCGCCGCAGGCAGAACGGCTCTGCTACGAAGGTTCAACGGGGAAGGACAGGGTGCCGCTTCCGACCCTTTGACTGTGGCAGAAACGACACGTACTAGGCACACTGCAACTTTGATATTGGTGACCTAGTGAGAAAAGCACTATTTTCCCCCCTGGAGAGCAGAAGGCCTGTGGTGTCAAATTTCCCTGAGACAGTGCTGTTCTCTGTCTGCTCTTCACAGCTAGAGTGCCTTCACGGAGAGCAGAGTGTCCTTGGAGAAACAGAGAGTGTCCTGTGCATTCCAGGCGGCACCCCAGATCACCCACTGCAAAAGGGAAATCTACACCTCTCTCCACGGTTCAAAGGATCGATCGGATGGCCCATTCACACATCGAGGCGTTCAGCGGTTTTTCCACAGCCTTCTGGAGAAGGACTGCTGGATCTCTAGTATGCTTTTCCTATGGCACCCACGTCCTCACTGCGTCCCAGGGAACAACACTGTGTAGAGGATCACGTTCTTGGCTGACTGAGCAGCACCATGCTACCTCAGGCCTCCGGATCACCTCTTTGAAAGCAGAGTGAAAGGCAACCCTCTGCTTTTTCTCCAGAGAGCTCGATGGCCAAAACATTCAACGGAATCTCTGAACACAGCACTAACTGCTCTTTTGTAGGTGACATGTCAGGGGATCTCAGGGCAGAGCGTGAGCTGCAAGGAAAACACACTTCCCTAAGTGTCCGTTCCGGGTGCACTTACTTGGCGGATCTCTCTCTATGCCACGCACAAACTAGAGAGGCCCTGCAGTTTTCCAAATGTAGATAGATTCGCCTGAACACTACTACGCTTTGAGAAGCTGCGAGGACACGTCGCAACCTCCCCAAAGCTTTACGTCCCATAGACCAGCCACACGTTGCACATCACAACTTCCTCGGGTTCGAACTTCATCCGGGAAGGGGCCAGAGTGCCCCCTTCTGTCTGTTTTGGCTCGCTGGAAACTGATCGTACTCGGGCAGTTTGGAACGTTCAGTTTGGCCATGTATGTGCATGGCAGCACGTCCCAGCTGTAAGGAGGACCGCTGCAGCCTCCACGCCGCCTGAAATAGAGTGCTGCTGCCAGTCTCACGTCCTGGAATGTCCTATGTAGGAAAAGGGCGTTTCCCTGAGGGCAATACGGTGCTCCCAGTTCCCTGCAAGAGGCATGGGAAAGGCGCCAATGCCTAAAGGGAAAACGACACTGCCTGCCAGGCTCATAGTAAGGTCCATGTATTGCATTTGGAAGATTGGGCATACATCATTGGCCAGGAAAACCTAGTCCACGGAGTGCCTTCCCGTTAGTGAGCTTCTCGGAACTCTGGGAATACTGCGTCCTCCGCACCTCCCATGAAAGAACACTGAGACCTGAGGATCCCTTCCTGGGCGACTTCACAACCCTCAGGGATCTTGGGCCTCCAGGCATCTCTCCCTTAACGCCGAGTGAAAAGCAGCACACTGCTTTCTTCGTTGGAGAGCTAAGTGTCTGAGCTTTCTAAAGTCCACCCAAACACGGGTCCAGCAGGTCTTTTAAGTGTACGGCCAGGGGCTCACAGCACTGCACCAGGGCCACAGTGAGAAAACACGCTCCTCAGTGTTTGTCTTGGGAAGCCTCACTGGCCGTCTCTCTAAGCCACGCAGGCCGTTGACTTTCGAAGCAACCTGAGAAAGGCGCGGTTTGCGCCTGAAACACCCAGAGCCCTTTTATAAGGTGTACGGGCGTCGGAGCCTAAAGCAAGTCAGCGGGGACGTCACGCCACTCGCCGCAGGCAGAACGGCTCTGCTACGAAGGTTCAACGGGGAAGGACAGGGTGCCGCTTCCGACCCTTTGACTGTGGCAGAAACGACACGTACTAGGCACACTGCAACTTTGATATTGGTGACCTAGTGAGAAAAGCACTATTTTCCCCCCTGGAGAGCAGAAGGCCTGTGGTGTCAAATTTCCCTGAGACAGTGCTGTTCTCTGTCTGCTCTTCACAGCTAGAGTGCCTTCACGGAGAGCAGAGTGTCCTTGGAGAAACAGAGAGTGTCCTGTGCATTCCAGGCGGCACCCCAGATCACCCACTGCAAAAGGGAAATCTACACCTCTCTCCACGGTTCAAAGGATCGATCGGATGGCCCATTCACACATCGAGGCGTTCAGCGGTTTTTCCACAGCCTTCTGGAGAAGTACTGCTGGATCTCTAGTATGCTTTTCCTATGGCACCCACGTCCTCACTGCGTCCCAGGGAACAACACTGTGTAGAGGAAAACACTTCCTGGCTGACTGAGCAGCACCATGCTACCTAAGGCCTCCGGATCACCACTCTCAAAGCAGAGTGAAAGGCAAACCTCTGCTTTTTCTCCACAGAGCTCGATGGCCAAAACATTCAACGGACTCTCTGAACACAGCACTAACTGCTCTTTTGTAGGTGACATGTCAGGGGATCTCAGGGCAGAGCATGAGCTGCAAGGAAAACACACTTCCCTAAGTGTCCGTTCCGGGTGCACTTACTTGGCGGATCTCTCTCTATGCCACGCACAAACTAGAGAGGCCCTGCAGTTTTCCAAATGTAGATAGATTCGCCTGAACACTACTACGCTTCGAGAAGCTGCGAGGACACGTCGCAACCTCCCCAAAGCTTTACGTCCCATAGACCAGCCACACGTTGCACATCACAACTTCCTCGGGTTCGAACTTCATCCGGGAAGGGGCCAGAGTGCCCCCTTCTGTCTGTTTTGGCTCGCTGGAAACTGATCGTACTCGGGCAGTTTGGAACGTTCAGTTTGGCCATGTATGTGCATGGCAGCACGTCCCAGCTGTAAGGAGGACCGCTGCAGCCTCCACGCCGCCTGAAATAGAGTGCTGCTGCCAGTCTCACATCCTGGAATGTCCTATGTAGGAAAATGGCGTTTCCCTGAGGGCAGTACGGTGCTCCCAGTTCCCTGCAAGCGGCATGGGAAAGGCGCCAATGCCTAAAGGGAAAACGACACTGCCTGCCAGGCTTATAGTAAGATCCATGTATTGCATTTGCAAGATTGGGCATACATCATTGGCCAGGAAAACCTAGTCCACGGAGTGCCTTCCCGTTAGTGAGCTTCTCGGAACTCTGGGAATACTGCGTCCTCCGCACCTTCCATGAAAGAACACTGAGACCTGAGGATCCCTTCCTGGGCGACTTCACAACCCTCAGGGATCTTGGGCCTCCGGGCATCTCTCCCTTAACGCCGAGTGAAAAGCAGCACACTGCTTTCTTCGTTGGAGAGCTAAGTGTCTGAGCTTTCTAAAGTCCACCCAAACACGGGTCCAGCAGGTCTTTTAAGTGTACGGCCAGGGGCTCACAGCACTGCACCAGGGCCACAGTGAGAAAACACGCTCCTCAGTGTTTGTCTTGGGAAGCCTCACTGGCCGTCTCTCTAAGCCACGCAGGCCGTTGACTTTCGAAGCAACCTGAGAAAGGCGCGGTTTGCGCCTGAAACACCCAGAGCCCTTTTATAAGGTGTACGGGCGTCGGAGCCTAAAGCAAGTCAGCGGGGACGTCACGCCACTCGCCGCAGGCAGAACGGCTCTGCTACGAAGGTTCAACGGGGAAGGACAGGGTGCCGCTTCCGACCCTTTGACTGTGGCAGAAACGACACGTACTAGGCACACTGCAACTTTGATATTGGTGACCTAGTGAGAAAAGCACTATTTTCCCCCCTGGAGAGCAGAAGGCCTGTGGTGTCAAATTTCCCTGAGACAGAGCTGTTCTCTGTCTGCTCTTCACAGCTAGAGTGCCTTCACGGAGAGCAGAGTGTCCTTGGAGAAACAGAGAGTGTCCTGTGCATTCCAGGCGGCACCCCAGATCACCCACTGCAAAAGGGAAATCTACACCTCTCTCCACGGTTCAAAGGATCGATCGGATGGCCCATTCACACATCGAGGCGTTCAGCGGTTTTTCCACAGCCTTCTGGAGAAGTACTGCTGGATCTCTAGTATGCTTTTCCTATGGCACCCACGTCCTCACTGCGTCCCAGGGAACAACACTGTGTAGAGGATCACGTTCTTGGCTGACTGAGCAGCACCATGCTACCTCAGGCCTCCGGATCACCTCTTTGAAAGCAGAGTGAAAGGCAACCCTCTGCTTTTTCTCCAGAGAGCTCGATGGCCAAAACATTCAACGGAATCTCTGAACACAGCACTAACTGCTCTTTTGTAGGTGACATGTCAGGGGATCTCAGGGCAGAGCGTGAGCTGCAAGGAAAACACACTTCCCTAAGTGTCCGTTCCGGGTGCACTTACTTGGCGGATCTCTCTCTATGCCACGCACAAACTAGAGAGGCCCTGCAGTTTTCCAAATGTAGATAGATTCGCCTGAACACTACTACGCTTTGAGAAGCTGCGAGGACACGTCGCAACCTCCCCAAAGCTTTACGTCCCATAGACCAGCCACACGTTGCACATCACAACTTCCTCGGGTTCGAACTTCATCCGGGAAGGGGCCAGAGTGCCCCCTTCTGTCTGTTTTGGCTCGCTGGAAACTGATCGTACTCGGGCAGTTTGGAACGTTCAGTTTGGCCATGTATGTGCATGGCAGCACATCCTAGCTGTAAGGAGGACCGCTGCAGCCTCCACGCCGCCTGAAATAGAGTGCTGCTGCCAGTCTCACGTCCTGGAATGTCCTATGTAGGAAAAGGGCGTTTCCCTGAGGGCAATACGGTGCTCCCAGTTCCCTGCAAGAGGCATGGGAAAGGCGCCAATGCCTAAAGGGAAAACGACACTGCCTGCCAGGCTCATAGTAAGGTCCATGTATTGCATTTGGAAGATTGGGCATACATCATTGGCCAGGAAAACCTAGTCCACGGAGTGCCTTCCCATTAGTGAGCTTCTCGGAACTCTGGGAATACTGCGTCCTCCGCACCTCCCATGAAAGAACACTGAGACCTGAGGATCCCTTCCTGGGCGACTTCACAACCCTCAGGGATCTTGGGCCTCCGGGCATCTCTCCCTTAACGCCGAGTGAAAAGCAGCACACTGCTTTCTTCGTTGGAGAGCTAAGTGTCTGAACTTTCTAAAGTCCACCCAAACACGGGTCCAGCAGGTCTTTTAAGTGTACGGCCAGGGGCTCACAGCACTGCACCAGGGCCACAGTGAGAAAACACGCTCCTCATTGTTTGTCTTGGGAAGCCTCACTGGCCGTCTCTCTAAGCCAAGCAGGCCGTTGACTTTCGAAGCAACCTGAGAAAGGCGCGGTTTGCGCCTGAAACACCCAGAGCCCTTTTATAAGGTGTACGGGCGTCGGAGCCTAAAGCAAGTCAGCGGGGACGTCACGCCACTCGCCGCAGGCAGAACGGCTCTGCTACGAAGGTTCAACGGGGAAGGACAGGGTGCCGCTTCCGACCCTTTGACTGTGGCAGAAACGACACGTACTAGGCACACTGCAACTTTGATATTGGTGACCTAGTGAGAAAAGCACTATTTTCCCCCCTGGAGAGCAGAAGGCCTGTGGTGTCAAATTTCCCTGAGACAGAGCTGTTCTCTGTCTGCTCTTCACAGCTAGAGTGCCTTCACGGAGAGCAGAGTGTCCTTGGAGAAACAGAGAGTGTCCTGTGCATTCCAGGCGGCACCCCAGATCACCCACTGCAAAAGGGAAATCTACACCTCTCTCCACGGTTCAAAGGATCGATCGGATGGCCCATTCACACATCGAGGCGTTCAGCGGTTTTTCCACAGCCTTCTGGAGAAGGACTGCTGGATCTCTAGTATGCTTTTCCTATGGCACCCACGTCCTCACTGCGTCCCAGGGAACAACACTGTGTAGAGGATCACGTTCTTGGCTGACTGAGCAGCACCATGCTACCTCAGGCCTCCGGATCACCTCTTTGAAAGCAGAGTGAAAGGCAACCCTCTGCTTTTTCTCCAGAGAGCTCGATGGCCAAAACATTCAACGGAATCTCTGAACACAGCACTAACTGCTCTTTTGTAGGTGACATGTCAGGGGATCTCAGGGCAGAGCGTGAGCTGCAAGGAAAACACACTTCCCTAAGTGTCCGTTCCGGGTGCACTTACTTGGCGGATCTCTCTCTATGCCACGCACAAACTAGAGAGGCCCTGCAGTTTTCCAAATGTAGATAGATTCGCCTGAACACTACTACGCTTTGAGAAGCTGCGAGGACACGTCGCAACCTCCCCAAAGCTTTACGTCCCATAGACCAGCCACACGTTTCACATCACAACTTCCTCGGGTTCGAACTTCATCCGGGAAGGGGCCAGAGTGCCCCCTTCTGTCTGTTTTGGCTCGCTGGAAACTGATCGTACTCGGGCAGTTTGGAACGTTCAGTTTGGCCATGTATGTGCATGGCAGCACATCCTAGCTGTAAGGAGGACCGCTGCAGCCTCCACGCCGCCTGAAATAGAGTGCTGCTGCCAGTCTCACGTCCTGGAATGTCCTATGTAGGAAAAGGGCGTTTCCCTGAGGGCAATACGGTGCTCCCAGTTCCCTGCAAGAGGCATGGGAAAGGCGCCAATGCCTAAAGGGAAAACGACACTGCCTGCCAGGCTCATAGTAAGGTCCATGTATTGCATTTGGAAGATTGGGCATACATCATTGGCCAGGAAAACCTAGTCCACGGAGTGCCTTCCCGTTAGTGAGCTTCTCGGAACTCTGGGAATACTGCGTCCTCCGCACCTCCCATGAAAGAACACTGAGACCTGAGGATCCCTTCCTGGGCGACTTCACAACCCTCAGGGATCTTGGGCCTCCGGGCATCTCTCCCTTAACGCCGAGTGAAAAGCAGCACACTGCTTTCTTCGTTGGAGAGCTAAGTGTCTGAGCTTTCTAAAGACCACCCAAACACGGGTCCAGCAGGTCTTTTAAGTGTACGGCCAGGGGCTCACAGCACTGCACCAGGGCCACAGTGAGAAAACACGCTCCTCAGTGTTTGTCTTGGGAAGCCTCACTGGCCGTCTCTCTAAGCCAAGCAGGCCGTTGACTTTCGAAGCAACCTGAGAAAGGCGCGGTTTGCGCCTGAAACACCCAGAGCCCTTTTATAAGGTGTACGGGCGTCGGAGCCTAAAGCAAGTCAGCGGGGACGTCACGCCACTCGCCGCAGGCAGAACGGCTCTGCTACGAAGGTTCAACGGGGAAGGACAGGGTGCCGCTTCCGACCCTTTGACTGTGGCAGAAACGACACGTACTAGGCACACTGCAACTTTGATATTGGTGACCTAGTGAGAAAAGCACTATTTTCCCCCCTGGAGAGCAGAAGGCCTGTGGTGTCAAATTTCCCTGAGACAGTGCTGTTCTCTGTCTGCTCTTCACAGCTAGAGTGCCTTCACGGAGAGCAGAGTGTCCTTGGAGAAACAGAGAGTGTCCTGTGCATTCCAGGCGGCACCCCAGATCACCCACTGCAAAAGGGAAATCTACACCTCTCTCCACGGTTCAAAGGATCGATCGGATGGCCCATTCACACATCGAGGCGTTCAGCGGTTTTTCCACAGCCTTCTGGAGAAGTACTGCTGGATCTCTAGTATGCTTTTCCTATGGCACCCACGTCCTCACTGCGTCCCAGGGAACAACACTGTGTAGAGGAAAACACTTCCTGGCTGACTGAGCAGCACCATGCTACCTAAGGCCTCCGGATCACCACTCTCAAAGCAGAGTGAAAGGCAAACCTCTGCTTTTTCTCCACAGAGCTCGATGGCCAAAACATTCAACGGACTCTCTGAACACAGCACTAACTGCTCTTTTGTAGGTGACATGTCAGGGGATCTCAGGGCAGAGCATGAGCTGCAAGGAAAACACACTTCCCTAAGTGTCCGTTCCGGGTGCACTTACTTGGCGGATCTCTCTCTATGCCACGCACAAACTAGAGAGGCCCTGCACTTTTCCAAATGTAGATAGATTCGCCTGAACACTACTACGCTTCGAGAAGCTGCGAGGACACGTCGCAACCTCCCCAAAGCTTTACGTCCCATAGACCAGCCACACGTTGCACATCACAACTTCCTCGGGTTCGAACTTCATCCGGGAAGGGGCCAGAGTGCCCCCTTCTGTCTGTTTTGGCTCGCTGGAAACTGATCGTACTCGGGCAGTTTGGAACGTTCAGTTTGGCCATGTATGTGCATGGCAGCACGTCCCAGCTGTAAGGAGGACCGCTGCAGCCTCCACGCCGCCTGAAATAGAGTGCTG
This sequence comes from Mesoplodon bidens, assembly GCF_964165515.1. Taxonomy (NCBI): domain Eukaryota; kingdom Metazoa; phylum Chordata; class Mammalia; order Artiodactyla; family Ziphiidae; genus Mesoplodon; species Mesoplodon bidens. Next base: position 788,969 of record NW_027671586.1, on the reverse strand, counting down.
CTGCCAGTCTCACATCCTGGAATGTCCTATGTAGGAAAATGGCGTTTCCCTGAGGGCAGTACGGTGCTCCCAGTTCCCTGCAAGCGGCATGGGAAAGGCGCCAATGCCTAAAGGGAAAACGACACTGCCTGCCAGGCTTATAGTAAGATCCATGTATTGCATTTGCAAGATTGGGCATACATCATTGGCCAGGAAAACCTAGTCCACGGAGTGCCTTCCCGTTAGTGAGCTTCTCGGAACTCTGGGAATACTGCGTCCTCCGCACCTTCCATGAAAGAACACTGAGACCTGAGGATCCCTTCCTGGGCGACTTCACAACCCTCAGGGATCTTGGGCCTCCGGGCATCTCTCCCTTAACGCCGAGTGAAAAGCAGCACACTGCTTTCTTCGTTGGAGAGCTAAGTGTCTGAGCTTTCTAAAGTCCACCCAAACACGGGTCCAGCAGGTCTTTTAAGTGTACGGCCAGGGGATCACAGCACTGCACCAGGGCCACAGTGAGAAAACACGCTCCTCAGTGTTGGTCTTGGGAAGCCTCACTGGCCGTCTCTCTAAGCCACGCAGGCCGTTGACTTTCGAAGCAACCTGAGAAAGGCGCGGTTTGCGCCTGAAACACCCAGAGCCCTTTTATAAGGTGTACGGGCGTCGGAGCCTAAAGCAAGTCAGCGGGGACGTCACGCCACTCGCCGCAGGCAGAACGGCTCTGCTACGAAGGTTCAACGGGGAAGGACAGGGTGCCGCTTCCGACCCTTTGACTGTGGCAGAAACGACACGTACTAGGCACACTGCAACTTTGATATTGGTGACCTAGTGAGAAAAGCACTATTTTCCCCCCTGGAGAGCAGAAGGCCTGTGGTGCCAAATTTCCCTGAGACAGTGCTGTTCTCTGTCTGCTCTTCACAGCTAGAGTGCCTTCACGGAGAGCAGAGTGTCCTTGGAGAAACAGAGAGTGTCCTGTGCATTCCAGGCGGCACCCCAGATCACCCACTGCAAAAGGGAAATCTACACCTCTCTCCACGGTTCAAAGGATCGATCGGATGGCCCATTCACACATCGAGGCGTTCAGCGGTTTTTCCACAGCCTTCTGGAGAAGTACTGCTGGATCTCTAGTATGCTTTTCCTATGGCACCCACGTCCTCACTGCGTCCCAGGGAACAACACTGTGTAGAGGATCACGTTCTTGGCTGACTGAGCAGCACCATGCTACCTCAGGCCTCCGGATCACCTCTTTGAAAGCAGAGTGAAAGGCAACCCTCTGCTTTTTCTCCACAGAGCTCGATGGCCAAAACATTCAACGGACTCTCTGAACACAGCACTAACTGCTCTTTTGTAGGTGACATGTCAGGGGATCTCAGGGCAGAGCGTGAGCTGCAAGGAAAACACACTTCCCTAAGTGTCCGTTCCGGGTGCACTTACTTGGCGGATCTCTCTCTATGCCACGCACAAACTAGAGAGGCCCTGCAGTTTTCCAAATGTAGATAGATTCGCCTGAACACTACTACGCTTTGAGAAGCTGCGAGGACACGTCGCAACCTCCCCAAAGCTTTACGTCCCATAGACCAGCCACACGTTGCACATCACAACTTCCTCGGGTTCGAACTTCATCCGGGAAGGGGCCAGAGTGCCCCCTTCTGTCTGTTTTGGCTCGCTGGAAACTGATCGTACTCGGGCAGTTTGGAACGTTCAGTTTGGCCATGTATGTGCATGGCAGCACGTCCCAGCTGTAAGGAGGACCGCTGCAGCCTCCACGCCGCCTGAAATAGAGTGCTGCTGCCAGTCTCACGTCCTGGAATGTCCTATGTAGGAAAAGGGCGTTTCCCTGAGGGCAATACGGTGCTCCCAGTTCCCTGCAAGAGGCATGGGAAAGGCGCCAATGCCTAAAGGGAAAACGACACTGCCTGCCAGGCTCATAGTAAGGTCCATGTATTGCATTTGGAAGATTGGGCATACATCATTGGCCAGGAAAACCTAGTCCACGGAGTGCCTTCCCGTTAGTGAGCTTCTCGGAACTCTGGGAATACTGCGTCCTCCGCACCTCCCATGAAAGAACACTGAGAACTGAGGATCCCTTCCTGGGCGACTTCACAACCCTCAGGGATCTTGGGCCTCCGGGCATCTCTCCCTTAACGCCGAGTGAAAAGCAGCACACTGCTTTCTTCGTTGGAGAGCTAAGTGTCTGAGCTTTCTAAAGACCACCCAAACACGGGTCCAGCAGGTCTTTTAAGTGTACGGCCAGGGGCTCACAGCACTGCACCAGGGCCACAGTGAGAAAACACGCTCCTCAGTGTTTGTCTTGGGAAGCCTCACTGGCCGTCTCTCTAAGCCACGCAGGCCGTTGACTTTCGAAGCAACCTGAGAAAGGCGCGGTTTGCGCCTGAAACACCCAGAGCCCTTTTATAAGGTGTACGGGCGTCGGAGCCTAAAGCAAGTCAGCGGGGACGTCACGCCACTCGCCGCAGGCAGAACGGCTCTGCTACGAAGGTTCAACGGGGAAGGACAGGGTGCCGCTTCCGACCCTTTGACTGTGGCAGAAACGACACGTACTAGGCACACTGCAACTTTGATATTGGTGACCTAGTGAGAAAAGCACTATTTTCCCCCCTGGAGAGCAGAAGGCCTGTGGTGTCAAATTTCCCTGAAACAGTGCTGTTCTCTGTCTGCTCTTCACAGCTAGAGTGCCTTCACGGAGAGCAGAGTGTCCTTGGAGAAACAGAGAGTGTCCTGTGCATTCCAGGCGGCACCCCAGATCACCCACTGCAAAAGGGAAATGTACACCTCTCTCCACGGTTCAAAGGATCGATCGGATGGCCCATTCACACATCGAGGCGTTCAGCGGTTTTTCCACTGCCTTCTGGAGAAGGACTGCTGGATCTCTAGTATGCTTTTCCTATGGCACCCACGTCCTCACTGCGTCCCAGGGAACAACACTGTGTAGAGGAAAACACTTCCTGGCTGACTGAGCAGCACCATGCTACCTAAGGCCTCCGGATCACCACTCTCAAAGCAGAGTGAAAGGCAAACCTCTGCTTTTTCTCCACAGAGCTCGATGGCCAAAACATTCAACGGACTCTCTGAACACAGCACTAACTGCTCTTTTGTAGGTGACATGTCAGGGGATCTCAGGGCAGAGCGTGAGCTGCAAGGAAAACACACTTCCCTAAGTGTCCGTTCCGGGTGCACTTACTTGGCGGATCTCTCTCTATGCCACGCACAAACTAGAGAGGCCCTGCAGTTTTCCAAATGTAGATAGATTCGCCTGAACACTACTACGCTTTGAGAAGCTGCGAGGACACGTCGCAACCTCCCCAAAGCTTTACGTCCCATAGACCAGCCACACGTTGCACATCACAACTTCCTCGGGTTCGAACTTCATCCGGGAAGGGGCCAGAGTGCCCCCTTCTGTCTGTTTTGGCTCGCTGGAAACTGATCGTACTCGGGCAGTTTGGAACGTTCAGTTTGGCCATGTATGTGCATGGCAGCACATCCCAGCTGTAAGGAGGACCGCTGCAGCCTCCACGCCGCCTGAAATAGAGTGCTGCTGCCAGTCTCACGTCCTGGAATGTCCTATGTAGGAAAAGGGCGTTTCCCTGAGGGCAATACGGTGCTCCCAGTTCCCTGCAAGAGGCATGGGAAAGGCGCCAATGCCTAAAGGGAAAACGACACTGCCTGCCAGGCTCATAGTAAGGTCCATGTATTGCATTTGGAAGATTGGGCATACATCATTGGCCAGGAAAACCTAGTCCACGGAGTGCCTTCCCGTTAGTGAGCTTCTCGGAACTCTGGGAATACTGCGTCCTCCGCACCTCCCATGAAAGAACACTGAGACCTGAGGATCCCTTCCTGGGCGACTTCACAACCCTCAGGGATCTTGGGCCTCCGGGCATCTCTCCCTTAACGCCGAGTGAAAAGCAGCACACTGCTTTCTTCGTTGGAGAGCTAAGTGTCTGAGCTTTCTAAAGACCACCCAAACACGGGTCCAGCAGGTCTTTTAAGTGTACAGCCAGGGGCTCACAGCACTGCACCAGGGCCACAGTGAGAAAACACGCTCCTCAGTGTTTGTCTTGGGAAGCCTCACTGGCCGTCTCTCTAAGCCACGCAGGCCGTTGACTTTCGAAGCAACCTGAGAAAGGCGCGGTTTGCGCCTGAAACACCCAGAGCCCTTTTATAAGGTGTACGGGCGTCGGAGCCTAAAGCAAGTCAGCGGGGACGTCACGCCACTCGCCGCAGGCAGAACGGCTCTGCTACGAAGGTTCAACGGGGAAGGACAGGGTGCCGCTTCCGACCCTTTGACTGTGGCAGAAACGACACGTACTAGGCACACTGCAACTTTGATATTGGTGACCTAGTGAGAAAAGCACTATTTTCCCCCCTGGAGAGCAGAAGGCCTGTGGTGTCAAATTTCCCTGAGACAGAGCTGTTCTCCGTCTGCTCTTCACAGCTAGAGTGCCTTCACGGAGAGCAGAGTGTCCTTGGAGAAACAGAGAGTGTCCTGTGCATTCCAGGCGGCACCCCAGATCACCCACTGCAAAAGGGAAATCTACACCTCTCTCCACGGTTCAAAGGATCGATCGGATGGCCCATTCACACATCGAGGCGTTCAGCGGTTTTTCCACAGCCTTCTGGAGAAGTACTGCTGGATCTCTAGTATGCTTTTCCTATGGCACCCACGTCCTCACTGCGTCCCAGGGAACAACACTGTGTAGAGGAAAACACTTCCTGGCTGACTGAGCAGCACCATGCTACCTAAGGCCTCCGGATCACCACTCTCAAAGCAGAGTGAAAGGCAAACCTCTGCTTTTTCTCCACAGAGCTCGATGGCCAAAACATTCAACGGACTCTCTGAACACAGCACTAACTGCTCTTTTGTAGGTGACATGTCAGGGGATCTCAGGGCAGAGCGTGAGCTGCAAGGAAAACACACTTCCCTAAGTGTCCGTTCCGGGTGCACTTACTTGGCGGATCTCTCTCTATGCCACGCACAAACTAGAGAGGCCCTGCAGTTTTCCAAATGTAGATAGATTCGCCTGAACACTACTACGCTTCGAGAAGCTGCGAGGACACGTCGCAACCTCCCCAAAGCTTTACGTCCCATAGACCAGCCACACGTTGCACATCACAACTTCCTCGGGTTCGAACTTCATCCGGGAAGGGGCCAGAGTGCCCCCTTCTGTCTGTTTTGGCTCGCTGGAAACTGATCGTACTCGGGCAGTTTGGAACGTTCAGTTTGGCCATGTATGTGCATGGCAGCACGTCCCAGCTGTAAGGAGGACCGCTGCAGCCTCCACGCCGCCTGAAATAGAGTGCTGCTGCCAGTCTCACATCCTGGAATGTCCTATGTAGGAAAATGGCGTTTCCCTGAGGGCAGTACGGTGCTCCCAGTTCCCTGCAAGCGGCATGGGAAAGGCGCCAATGCCTAAAGGGAAAACGACACTGCCTGCCAGGCTTATAGTAAGATCCATGTATTGCATTTGCAAGATTGGGCATACATCATTGGCCAGGAAAACCTAGTCCACGGAGTGCCTTCCCGTTAGTGAGCTTCTCGGAACTCTGGGAATACTGCGTCCTCCGCACCTTCCATGAAAGAACACTGAGACCTGAGGATCCCTTCCTGGGCGACTTCACAACCCTCAGGGATCTTGGGCCTCCGGGCATCTCTCCCTTAACGCCGAGTGAAAAGCAGCACACTGCTTTCTTCGTTGGAGAGCTAAGTGTCTGAGCTTTCTAAAGTCCACCCAAACACGGGTCCAGCAGGTCTTTTAAGTGTACGGCCAGGGGCTCACAGCACTGCACCAGGGCCACAGTGAGAAAACACGCTCCTCAGTGTTTGTCTTGGGAAGCCTCACTGGCCGTCTCTCTAAGCCACGCAGGCCGTTGACTTTCGAAGCAACCTGAGAAAGGCGCGGTTTGCGCCTGAAACACCCAGAGCCCTTTTATAAGGTGTACGGGCGTCGGAGCCTAAAGCAAGTCAGCGGGGACGTCACGCCACTCGCCGCAGGCAGAACGGCTCTGCTACGAAGGTTCAACGGGGAAGGACAGGGTGCCGCTTCCGACCCTTTGACTGTGGCAGAAACGACACGTACTAGGCACACTGCAACTTTGATATTGGTGACCTAGTGAGAAAAGCACTATTTTCCCCCCTGGAGAGCAGAAGGCCTGTGGTGTCAAATTTCCCTGAGACAGAGCTGTTCTCTGTCTGCTCTTCACAGCTAGAGTGCCTTCACGGAGAGCAGAGTGTCCTTGGAGAAACAGAGAGTGTCCTGTGCATTCCAGGCGGCACCCCAGATCACCCACTGCAAAAGGGAAATCTACACCTCTCTCCACGGTTCAAAGGATCGATCGGATGGCCCATTCACACATCGAGGCGTTCAGCGGTTTTTCCACAGCCTTCTGGAGAAGGACTGCTGGATCTCTAGTATGCTTTTCCTATGGCACCCACGTCCTCACTGCGTCCCAGGGAACAACACTGTGTAGAGGATCACGTTCTTGGCTGACTGAGCAGCACCATGCTACCTCAGGCCTCCGGATCACCTCTTTGAAAGCAGAGTGAAAGGCAACCCTCTGCTTTTTCTCCAGAGAGCTCGATGGCCAAAACATTCAACGGAATCTCTGAACACAGCACTAACTGCTCTTTTGTAGGTGACATGTCAGGGGATCTCAGGGCAGAGCGTGAGCTGCAAGGAAAACACACTTCCCTAAGTGTCCGTTCCGGGTGCACTTACTTGGCGGATCTCTCTCTATGCCACGCACAAACTAGAGAGGCCCTGCAGTTTTCCAAATGTAGATAGATTCGCCTGAACACTACTACGCTTTGAGAAGCTGCGAGGACACGTCGCAACCTCCCCAAAGCTTTACGTCCCATAGACCAGCCACACGTTGCACATCACAACTTCCTCGGGTTCGAACTTCATCCGGGAAGGGGCCAGAGTGCCCCCTTCTGTCTGTTTTGGCTCGCTGGAAACTGATCGTACTCGGGCAGTTTGGAACGTTCAGTTTGGCCATGTATGTGCATGGCAGCACATCCTAGCTGTAAGGAGGACCGCTGCAGCCTCCACGCCGCCTGAAATAGAGTGCTGCTGCCAGTCTCACGTCCTGGAATGTCCTATGTAGGAAAAGGGCGTTTCCCTGAGGGCAATACGGTGCTCCCAGTTCCCTGCAAGAGGCATGGGAAAGGCGCCAATGCCTAAAGGGAAAACGACACTGCCTGCCAGGCTCATAGTAAGGTCCATGTATTGCATTTGGAAGATTGGGCATACATCATTGGCCAGGAAAACCTAGTCCACGGAGTGCCTTCCCGTTAGTGAGCTTCTCGGAACTCTGGGAATACTGCGTCCTCCGCACCTCCCATGAAAGAACACTGAGACCTGAGGATCCCTTCCTGGGCGACTTCACAACCCTCAGGGATCTTGGGCCTCCGGGCATCTCTCCCTTAACGCCGAGTGAAAAGCAGCACACTGCTTTCTTCGTTGGAGAGCTAAGTGTCTGAGCTTTCTAAAGTCCACCCAAACACGGGTCCAGCAGGTCTTTTAAGTGTACGGCCAGGGGCTCACAGCACTGCACCAGGGCCACAGTGAGAAAACACGCTCCTCAGTGTTTGTCTTGGGAAGCCTCACTGGCCGTCTCTCTAAGCCAAGCAGGCCGTTGACTTTCGAAGCAACCTGAGAAAGGCGCGGTTTGCGCCTGAAACACCCAGAGCCCTTTTATAAGGTGTACGGGCGTCGGAGCCTAAAGCAAGTCAGCGGGGACGTCACGCCACTCGCCGCAGGCAGAACGGCTCTGCTACGAAGGTTCAACGGGGAAGGACAGGGTGCCGCTTCCGACCCTTTGACTGTGGCAGAAACGACACGTACTAGGCACACTGCAACTTTGATATTGGTGACCTAGTGAGAAAAGCACTATTTTCCCCCCTGGAGAGCAGAAGGCCTGTGGTGTCAAATTTCCCTGAGACAGTGCTGTTCTCTGTCTGCTCTTCACAGCTAGAGTGCCTTCACGGAGAGCAGAGTGTCCTTGGAGAAACAGAGAGTGTCCTGTGCATTCCAGGCGGCACCCCAGATCACCCACTGCAAAAGGGAAATCTACACCTCTCTCCACGGTTCAAAGGATCGATCGGATGGCCCATTCACACATCGAGGCGTTCAGCGGTTTTTCCACAGCCTTCTGGAGAAGTACTGCTGGATCTCTAGTATGCTTTTCCTATGGCACCCACGTCCTCACTGCGTCCCAGGGAACAACACTGTGTAGAGGAAAACACTTCCTGGCTGACTGAGCAGCACCATGCTACCTAAGGCCTCCGGATCACCACTCTCAAAGCAGAGTGAAAGGCAAACCTCTGCTTTTTCTCCACAGAGCTCGATGGCCAAAACATTCAACGGACTCTCTGAACACAGCACTAACTGCTCTTTTGTAGGTGACATGTCAGGGGATCTCAGGGCAGAGCATGAGCTGCAAGGAAAACACACTTCCCTAAGTGTCCGTTCCGGGTGCACTTACTTGGCGGATCTCTCTCTATGCCACGCACAAACTAGAGAGGCCCTGCAGTTTTCCAAATGTAGATAGATTCGCCTGAACACTACTACGCTTCGAGAAGCTGCGAGGACACGTCGCAACCTCCCCAAAGCTTTACGTCCCATAGACCAGCCACACGTTGCACATCACAACTTCCTCGGGTTCGAACTTCATCCGGGAAGGGGCCAGAGTGCCCCCTTCTGTCTGTTTTGGCTCGCTGGAAACTGATCGTACTCGGGCAGTTTGGAACGTTCAGTTTGGCCATGTATGTGCATGGCAGCACGTCCCAGCTGTAAGGAGGACCGCTGCAGCCTCCACGCCGCCTGAAATAGAGTGCTGCTGCCAGTCTCACATCCTGGAATGTCCTATGTAGGAAAATGGCGTTTCCCTGAGGGCAGTACGGTGCTCCCAGTTCCCTGCAAGCGGCATGGGAAAGGCGCCAATGCCTAAAGGGAAAACGACACTGCCTGCCAGGCTTATAGTAAGATCCATGTATTGCATTTGCAAGATTGGGCATACATCATTGGCCAGGAAAACCTAGTCCACGGAGTGCCTTCCCGTTAGTGAGCTTCTCGGAACTCTGGGAATACTGCGTCCTCCGCACCTTCCATGAAAGAACACTGAGACCTGAGGATCCCTTCCTGGGCGACTTCACAACCCTCAGGGATCTTGGGCCTCCGGGCATCTCTCCCTTAACGCCGAGTGAAAAGCAGCACACTGCTTTCTTCGTTGGAGAGCTAAGTGTCTGAGCTTTCTAAAGTCCACCCAAACACGGGTCCAGCAGGTCTTTTAAGTGTACGGCCAGGGGCTCACAGCACTGCACCAGGGCCACAGTGAGAAAACACGCTCCTCAGTGTTTGTCTTGGGAAGCCTCACTGGCCGTCTCTCTAAGCCACGCAGGCCGTTGACTTTCGAAGCAACCTGAGAAAGGCGCGGTTTGCGCCTGAAACACCCAGAGCCCTTTTATAAGGTGTACGGGCGTCGGAGCCTAAAGCAAGTCAGCGGGGACGTCACGCCACTCGCCGCAGGCAGAACGGCTCTGCTACGAAGGTTCAACGGGGAAGGACAGGGTGCCGCTTCCGACCCTTTGACTGTGGCAGAAACGACACGTACTAGGCACACTGCAACTTTGATATTGGTGACCTAGTGAGAAAAGCACTATTTTCCCCCCTGGAGAGCAGAAGGCCTGTGGTGTCAAATTTCCCTGAGACAGTGCTGTTCTCTGTCTGCTCTTCACAGCTAGAGTGCCTTCACGGAGAGCAGAGTGTCCTTGGAGAAACAGAGAGTGTCCTGTGCATTCCAGGCGGCACCCCAGATCACCCACTGCAAAAGGGAAATCTACACCTCTCTCCACGGTTCAAAGGATCGATCGGATGGCCCATTCACACATCGAGGCGTTCAGCGGTTTTTCCACAGCCTTCTGGAGAAGTACTGCTGGATCTCTAGTATGCTTTTCCTATGGCACCCACGTCCTCACTGCGTCCCAGGGAACAACACTGTGTAGAGGAAAACACTTCCTGGCTGACTGAGCAGCACCATGCTACCTAAGGCCTCCGGATCACCACTCTCAAAGCAGAGTGAAAGGCAAACCTCTGCTTTTTCTCCACAGAGCTCGATGGCCAAAACATTCAACGGACTCTCTGAACACAGCACTAACTGCTCTTTTGTAGGTGACATGTCAGGGGATCTCAGGGCAGAGCATGAGCTGCAAGGAAAACACACTTCCCTAAGTGTCCGTTCCGGGTGCACTTACTTGGCGGATCTCTCTCTATGCCACGCACAAACTAGAGAGGCCCTGCAGTTTTCCAAATGTAGATAGATTCGCCTGAACACTACTACGCTTCGAGAAGCTGCGAGGACACGTCGCAACCTCCCCAAAGCTTTACGTCCCATAGACCAGCCACACGTTGCACATCACAACTTCCTCGGGTTCGAACTTCATCCGGGAAGGGGCCAGAGTGCCCCCTTCTGTCTGTTTTGGCTCGCTGGAAACTGATCGTACTCGGGCAGTTTGGAACGTTCAGTTTGGCCATGTATGTGCATGGCAGCACGTCCCAGCTGTAAGGAGGACCGCTGCAGCCTCCACGCCGCCTGAAATAGAGTGCTGCTGCCAGTCTCACATCCTGGAATGTCCTATGTAGGAAAATGGCGTTTCCCTGAGGGCAGTACGGTGCTCCCAGTTCCCTGCAAGCGGCATGGGAAAGGCGCCAATGCCTAAAGGGAAAACGACACTGCCTGCCAGGCTTATAGTAAGATCCATGTATTGCATTTGCAAGATTGGGCATACATCATTGGCCAGGAAAACCTAGTCCACGGAGTGCCTTCCCATTAGTGAGCTTCTCGGAACTCTGGGAATACTGCGTACTCCGCACCTCCCATGAAAGAACACTGAGAACTGAGGATCCCTTCCTGGGCGACTTCACAACCCTCAGGGATCTTGGGCCTCCGGGCATCTCTCCCTTAACGCCGAGTGAAAAGCAGCACACTGCTTTCTTCGTTGGAGAGCTAAGTGTCTGAGCTTTCTAAAGACCACCCAAACACGGGTCCAGCAGGTCTTTTAAGTGTACGGCCAGGGGCTCACAGCACTGCACCAGGGCCACAGTGAGAAAACACGCTCCTCAGTGTTTGTCTTGGGAAGCCTCACTGGCCGTCTCTCTAAGCCACGCAGGCCGTTGACTTTCGAAGCAACCTGAGAAAGGCGCGGTTTGCGCCTGAAACACCCAGAGCCCTTTTATAAGGTGTACGGGCGTCGGAGCCTAAAGCAAGTCAGCGGGGACGTCACGCCACTCGCCGCAGGCAGAACGGCTCTGCTACGAAGGTTCAACGGGGAAGGACAGGGTGCCGCTTCCGACCCTTTGACTGTGGCAGAAACGACACGTACTAGGCACACTGCAACTTTGATATTGGTGACCTAGTGAGAAAAGCACTATTTTCCCCCCTGGAGAGCAGAAGGCCTGTGGTGTCAAATTTCCCTGAGACAGAGCTGTTCTCTGTCTGCTCTTCACAGCTAGAGTGCCTTCACGGAGAGCAGAGTGTCCTTGGAGAAACAGAGAGTGTCCTGTGCATTCCAGGCGGCACCCCAGATCACCCACTGCAAAAGGGAAATCTACACCTCTCTCCACGGTTCAAAGGATCGATCGGATGGCCCATTCACACATCGAGGCGTTCAGCGGTTTTTCCACAGCCTTCTGGAGAAGGACTGCTGGATCTCTAGTATGCTTTTCCTATGGCACCCACGTCCTCACTGCGTCCCAGGGAACAACACTGTGTAGAGGATCACGTTCTTGGCTGACTGAGCAGCACCATGCTACCTCAGGCCTCCGGATCACCTCTTTGAAAGCAGAGTGAAAGGCAACCCTCTGCTTTTTCTCCAGAGAGCTCGATGGCCAAAACATTCAACGGAATCTCTGAACACAGCACTAACTGCTCTTTTGTAGGTGACATGTCAGGGGATCTCAGGGCAGAGCGTGAGCTGCAAGGAAAACACACTTCCCTAAGTGTCCGTTCCGTGTGCACTTACTTGGCGGATCTCTCTCTATGCCACGCACAAACTAGAGAGGCCCTGCAGTTTTCCAAATGTAGATAGATTCGCCTGAACACTACTACGCTTTGAGAAGCTGCGAGGACACGTCGCAACCTCCCCAAAGCTTTACGTCCCATAGACCAGCCACACGTTGCACATCACAACTTCCTCGGGTTCGAACTTCATCCGGGAAGGGGCCAGAGTGCCCCCTTCTGTCTGTTTTGGCTCGCTGGAAACTGATCGTACTCGGGCAGTTTGGAACGTTCAGTTTGGCCATGTATGTGCATGGCAGCACATCCTAGCTGTAAGGAGGACCGCTGCAGCCTCCACGCCGCCTGAAATAGAGTGCTGCTGCCAGTCTCACGTCCTGGAATGTCCTATGTAGGAAAAGGGCGTTTCCCTGAGGGCAATACGGTGCTCCCAGTTCCCTGCAAGAGGCATGGGAAAGGCGCCAATGCCTAAAGGGAAAACGACACTGCCTGCCAGGCTCATAGTAAGGTCCATGTATTGCATTTGGAAGATTGGGCATACATCATTGGCCAGGAAAACCTAGTCCACGGAGTGCCTTCCCGTTAGTGAGCTTCTCGGAACTCTGGGAATACTGCGTCCTCCGCACCTCCCATGAAAGAACACTGAGACCTGAGGATCCCTTCCTGGGCGACTTCACAACCCTCAGGGATCTTGGGCCTCCGGGCATCTCTCCCTTAACGCCGAGTGAAAAGCAGCACACTGCTTTCTTCGTTGGAGAGCTAAGTGTCTGAGCTTTCTAAAGTCCACCCAAACACGGGTCCAGCAGGTCTTTTAAGTGTACGGCCAGGGGCTCACAGCACTGCACCAGGGCCACAGTGAGAAAACACGCTCCTCAGTGTTTGTCTTGGGAAGCCTCACTGGCCGTCTCTCTAAGCCAAGCAGGCCGTTGACTTTCGAAGCAACCTGAGAAAGGCGCGGTTTGCGCCTGAAACACCCAGAGCCCTTTTATAAGGTGTACGGGCGTCGGAGCCTAAAGCAAGTCAGCGGGGACGTCACGCCACTCGCCGCAGGCAGAACGGCTCTGCTACGAAGGTTCAACGGGGAAGGACAGGGTGCCGCTTCCGACCCTTTGACTGTGGCAGAAACGACACGTACTAGGCACACTGCAACTTTGATATTGGTGACCTAGTGAGAAAAGCACTATTTTCCCCCCTGGAGAGCAGAAGGCCTGTGGTGTCAAATTTCCCTGAGACAGTGCTGTTCTCTGTCTGCTCTTCACAGCTAGAGTGCCTTCACGGAGAGCAGAGTGTCCTTGGAGAAACAGAGAGTGTCCTGTGCATTCCAGGCGGCACCCCAGATCACCCACTGCAAAAGGGAAATCTACACCTCTCTCCACGGTTCAAAGGATCGATCGGATGGCCCATTCACACATCGAGGCGTTCAGCGGTTTTTCCACAGCCTTCTGGAGAAGTACTGCTGGATCTCTAGTATGCTTTTCCTATGGCACCCACGTCCTCACTGCGTCCCAGGGAACAACACTGTGTAGAGGAAAACACTTCCTGGCTGACTGAGCAGCACCATGCTACCTAAGGCCTCCGGATCACCACTCTCAAAGCAGAGTGAAAGGCAAACCTCTGCTTTTTCTCCACAGAGCTCGATGGCCAAAACATTCAACGGACTCTCTGAACACAGCACTAACTGCTCTTTTGTAGGTGACATGTCAGGGGATCTCAGGGCAGAGCATGAGCTGCAAGGAAAACACACTTCCCTAAGTGTCCGTTCCGGGTGCACTTACTTGGCGGATCTCTCTCTATGCCACGCACAAACTAGAGAGGCCCTGCAGTTTTCCAAATGTAGATAGATTCGCCTGAACACTACTACGCTTCGAGAAGCTGCGAGGACACGTCGCAACCTCCCCAAAGCTTTACGTCCCATAGACCAGCCACACGTTGCACATCACAACTTCCTCGGGTTCGAACTTCATCCGGGAAGGGGCCAGAGTGCCCCCTTCTGTCTGTTTTGGCTCGCTGGAAACTGATCGTACTCGGGCAGTTTGGAACGTTCAGTTTGGCCATGTATGTGCATGGCAGCACGTCCCAGCTGTAAGGAGGACCGCTGCAGCCTCCACGCCGCCTGAAATAGAGTGCTGCTGCCAGTCTCACATCCTGGAATGTCCTATGTAGGAAAATGGCGTTTCCCTGAGGGCAGTACGGTGCTCCCAGTTCCCTGCAAGCGGCATGGGAAAGGCGCCAATGCCTAAAGGGAAAACGACACTGCCTGCCAGGCTTATAGTAAGATCCATGTATTGCATTTGCAAGATTGGGCATACATCATTGGCCAGGAAAACCTAGTCCACGGAGTGCCTTCCCGTTAGTGAGCTTCTCGGAACTCTGGGAATACTGCGTCCTCCGCACCTTCCATGAAAGAACACTGAGACCTGAGGATCCCTTCCTGGGCGACTTCACAACCCTCAGGGATCTTGGGCCTCCGGGCATCTCTCCCTTAACGCCGAGTGAAAAGCAGCACACTGCTTTCTTCGTTGGAGAGCTAAGTGTCTGAGCTTTCTAAAGTCCACCCAAACACGGGTCCAGCAGGTCTTTTAAGTGTACGGCCAGGGGATCACAGCACTGCACCAGGGCCACAGTGAGAAAACACGCTCCTCAGTGTTGGTCTTGGGAAGCCTCACTGGCCGTCTCTCTAAGCCACGCAGGCCGTTGACTTTCGAAGCAACCTGAGAAAGGCGCGGTTTGCGCCTGAAACACCCAGAGCCCTTTTATAAGGTGTACGGGCGTCGGAGCCTAAAGCAAGTCAGCGGGGACGTCACGCCACTCGCCGCAGGCAGAACGGCTCTGCTACGAAGGTTCAACGGGGAAGGACAGGGTGCCGCTTCCGACCCTTTGACTGTGGCAGAAACGACACGTACTAGGCACACTGCAACTTTGATATTGGTGACCTAGTGAGAAAAGCACTATTTTCCCCCCTGGAGAGCAGAAGGCCTGTGGTGCCAAATTTCCCTGAGACAGTGCTGTTCTCTGTCTGCTCTTCACAGCTAGAGTGCCTTCACGGAGAGCAGAGTGTCCTTGGAGAAACAGAGAGTGTCCTGTGCATTCCAGGCGGCACCCCAGATCACCCACTGCAAAAGGGAAATCTACACCTCTCTCCACGGTTCAAAGGATCGATCGGATGGCCCATTCACACATCGAGGCGTTCAGCGGTTTTTCCACAGCCTTCTGGAGAAGTACTGCTGGATCTCTAGTATGCTTTTCCTATGGCACCCACGTCCTCACTGCGTCCCAGGGAACAACACTGTGTAGAGGATCACGTTCTTGGCTGACTGAGCAGCACCATGCTACCTCAGGCCTCCGGATCACCTCTTTGAAAGCAGAGTGAAAGGCAACCCTCTGCTTTTTCTCCACAGAGCTCGATGGCCAAAACATTCAACGGACTCTCTGAACACAGCACTAACTGCTCTTTTGTAGGTGACATGTCAGGGGATCTCAGGGCAGAGCGTGAGCTGCAAGGAAAACACACTTCCCTAAGTGTCCGTTCCGGGTGCACTTACTTGGCGGATCTCTCTCTATGCCACGCACAAACTAGAGAGGCCCTGCAGTTTTCCAAATGTAGATAGATTCGCCTGAACACTACTACGCTTTGAGAAGCTGCGAGGACACGTCGCAACCTCCCCAAAGCTTTACGTCCCATAGACCAGCCACACGTTGCACATCACAACTTCCTCGGGTTCGAACTTCATCCGGGAAGGGGCCAGAGTGCCCCCTTCTGTCTGTTTTGGCTCGCTGGAAACTGATCGTACTCGGGCAGTTTGGAACGTTCAGTTTGGCCATGTATGTGCATGGCAGCACGTCCCAGCTGTAAGGAGGACCGCTGCAGCCTCCACGCCGCCTGAAATAGAGTGCTGCTGCCAGTCTCACGTCCTGGAATGTCCTATGTAGGAAAAGGGCGTTTCCCTGAGGGCAATACGGTGCTCCCAGTTCCCTGCAAGAGGCATGGGAAAGGCGCCAATGCCTAAAGGGAAAACGACACTGCCTGCCAGGCTCATAGTAAGGTCCATGTATTGCATTTGGAAGATTGGGCATACATCATTGGCCAGGAAAACCTAGTCCACGGAGTGCCTTCCCGTTAGTGAGCTTCTCGGAACTCTGGGAATACTGCGTCCTCCGCACCTCCCATGAAAGAACACTGAGAACTGAGGATCCCTTCCTGGGCGACTTCACAACCCTCAGGGATCTTGGGCCTCCGGGCATCTCTCCCTTAACGCCGAGTGAAAAGCAGCACACTGCTTTCTTCGTTGGAGAGCTAAGTGTCTGAGCTTTCTAAAGACCACCCAAACACGGGTCCAGCAGGTCTTTTAAGTGTACGGCCAGGGGCTCACAGCACTGCACCAGGGCCACAGTGAGAAAACACGCTCCTCAGTGTTTGTCTTGGGAAGCCTCACTGGCCGTCTCTCTAAGCCACGCAGGCCGTTGACTTTCGAAGCAACCTGAGAAAGGCGCGGTTTGCGCCTGAAACACCCAGAGCCCTTTTATAAGGTGTACGGGCGTCGGAGCCTAAAGCAAGTCAGCGGGGACGTCACGCCACTCGCCGCAGGCAGAACGGCTCTGCTACGAAGGTTCAACGGGGAAGGACAGGGTGCCGCTTCCGACCCTTTGACTGTGGCAGAAACGACACGTACTAGGCACACTGCAACTTTGATATTGGTGACCTAGTGAGAAAAGCACTATTTTCCCCCCTGGAGAGCAGAAGGCCTGTGGTGTCAAATTTCCCTGAGACAGTGCTGTTCTCTGTCTGCTCTTCACAGCTAGAGTGCCTTCACGGAGAGCAGAGTGTCCTTGGAGAAACAGAGAGTGTCCTGTGCATTCCAGGCGGCACCCCAGATCACCCACTGCAAAAGGGAAATCTACACCTCTCTCCACGGTTCAAAGGATCGATCGGATGGCCCATTCACACATCGAGGCGTTCAGCGGTTTTTCCACAGCCTTCTGGAGAAGGACTGCTGGATCTCTAGTATGCTTTTCCTAGGGCACCCACGTCCTCACTGCGTCCCAGGGAACAACACTGTGTAGAGGAAAACACTTCCTGGCTGACTGAGCAGCACCATGCTACCTAAGGCCTCCGGATCACCACTCTCAAAGCAGAGTGAAAGGCAAACCTCTGCTTTTTCTCCACAGAGCTCGATGGCCAAAACATTCAACGGACTCTCTGAACACAGCACTAACTGCTCTTTTGTAGGTGACATGTCAGGGGATCTCAGGGCAGAGCGTGAGCTGCAAGGAAAACACACTTCCCTAAGTGTCCGTTCCGGGTGCACTTACTTGGCGGATCTCTCTCTATGCCACGCACAAACTAGAGAGGCCCTGCACTTTTCCAAATGTAGATAGATTCGCCTGAACACTACTACGCTTCGAGAAGCTGCGAGGACACGTCGCAACCTCCCCAAAGCTTTACGTCCCATAGACCAGCCACACGTTGCACATCACAACTTCCTCGGGTTCGAACTTCATCCGGGGAGGGGCCAAAGTGCCTCTTTCTGTCTGTTTTGGCTCGCTGGAAACTGATCGTACTCGGGCAGTTTGGAACGTTCAGTTTGGCCATGTATGTGCATGGCAGCACATCCCAGCTGTAAGGAGGACCGCTGCAGCCTCCACGCCGCCTGAAATAGAGTGCTGCTGCCAGTCTCACGTCCTGGAATGTCCTATGTAGGAAAAGGGCGTTTCCCTGAGGGCAATACGGTGCTCCCAGTTCCCTGCAAGAGGCATGGGAAAGGCGCCAATGCCTAAAGGGAAAACGACACTGCCTGCCAGGCTCATAGTAAGGTCCATGTATTGCATTTGGAAGATTGGGCATACATCATTGGCCAGGAAAACCTAGTCCACGGAGTGCCTTCCCATTAGTGAGCTTCTCGGAACTCTGGGAATACTGCGTACTCCGCACCTCCCATGAAAGAACACTGAGAACTGAGGATCCCTTCCTGGGCGACTTCACAACCCTCAGGGATCTTGGGCCTCCGGGCATCTCTCCCTTAACGCCGAGTGAAAAGCAGCACACTGCTTTCTTCGTTGGAGAGCTAAGTGTCTGAGCTTTCTAAAGACCACCCAAACACGGGTCCAGCAGGTCTTTTAAGTGTACGGCCAGGGGCTCACAGCACTGCACCAGGGCCACAGTGAGAAAACACGCTCCTCAGTGTTTGTCTTGGGAAGCCTCACTGGCCGTCTCTCTAAGCCACGCAGGCCGTTGACTTTCGAAGCAACCTGAGAAAGGCGCGGTTTGCGCCTGAAACACCCAGAGCCCTTTTATAAGGTGTACGGGCGTCGGAGCCTAAAGCAAGTCAGCGGGGACGTCACGCCACTCGCCGCAGGCAGAACGGCTCTGCTACGAAGGTTCAACGGGGAAGGACAGGGTGCCGCTTCCGACCCTTTGACTGTGGCAGAAACGACACGTACTAGGCACACTGCAACTTTGATATTGGTGACCTAGTGAGAAAAGCACTATTTTCCCCCCTGGAGAGCAGAAGGCCTGTGGTGTCAAATTTCCCTGAGACAGTGCTGTTCTCTGTCTGCTCTTCACAGCTAGAGTGCCTTCACGGAGAGCAGAGTGTCCTTGGAGAAACAGAGAGTGTCCTGTGCATTCCAGGCGGCACCCCAGATCACCCACTGCAAAAGGGAAATCTACACCTCTCTCCACGGTTCAAAGGATCGATCGGATGGCCCATTCACACATCGAGGCGTTCAGCGGTTTTTCCACAGCCTTCTGGAGAAGGACTGCTGGATCTCTAGTATGCTTTTCCTATGGCACCCACGTCCTCACTGCGTCCCAGGGAACAACACTGTGTAGAGGAAAACACTTCCTGGCTGACTGAGCAGCACCATGCTACCTAAGGCCTCCGGATCACCACTCTCAAAGCAGAGTGAAAGGCAACCCTCTGCTTTTTCTCCACAGAGCTCGATGGCCAAAACATTCAACGGACTCTCTGAACACAGCACTAAGTGCTCTTTTGTAGGTGACATGTCAGGGGATCTCAGGGCAGAGCGTGAGCTGCAAGGAAAACACACTTCCCTAAGTGTCCGTTCCGGGTGCACTTACTTGGCGGATCTCTCTCTATGCCACGCACAAACTAGAGAGGCCCTGCACTTTTCCAAATGTAGATAGATTCGCCTGAACACTACTACGCTTCGAGAAGCTGCGAGGACACGTCGCAACCTCCCCAAAGCTTTACGTCCCATAGACCAGCCACACGTTGCACATCACAACTTCCTCGGGTTCGAACTTCATCCGGGAAGGGGCCAGAGTGCCCCCTTCTGTCTGTTTTGGCTCGCTGGAAACTGATCGTACTCGGGCAGTTTGGAACGTTCAGTTTGGCCATGTATGTGCATGGCAGCACGTCCCAGCTGTAAGGAGGACCGCTGCAGCCTCCACGCCGCCTGAAATAGAGTGCTGCTGCCAGTCTCACATCCTGGAATGTCCTATGTAGGAAAATGGCGTTTCCCTGAGGGCAGTACGGTGCTCCCAGTTCCCTGCAAGCGGCATGGGAAAGGCGCCAATGCCTAAAGGGAAAACGACACTGCCTGCCAGGCTTATAGTAAGATCCATGTATTGCATTTGGAAGATTGGGCATACATCATTGGCCAGGAAAACCTAGTCCACGGAGTGCCTTCCCGTTAGTGAGCTTCTCGGAACTCTGGGAATACTGCGTCCTCCGCACCTTCCATGAAAGAACACTGAGACCTGAGGATCCCTTCCTGGGCGACTTCACAACCCTCAGGGATCTTGGGCCTCCGGGCATCTCTCCCTTAACGCCGAGTGAAAAGCAGCACACTGCTTTCTTCGTTGGAGAGCTAAGTGTCTGAGCTTTCTAAAGTCCACCCAAACACGGGTCCAGCAGGTCTTTTAAGTGTACGGCCAGGGGCTCACAGCACTGCACCAGGGCCACAGTGAGAAAACACGCTCCTCAGTGTTTGTCTTGGGAAGCCTCACTGGCCGTCTCTCTAAGCCACGCAGGCCGTTGACTTTCGAAGCAACCTGAGAAAGGCGCGGTTTGCGCCTGAAACACCCAGAGCCCTTTTATAAGGTGTACGGGCGTCGGAGCCTAAAGCAAGTCAGCGGGGACGTCACGCCACTCGCCGCAGGCAGAACGGCTCTGCTACGAAGGTTCAACGGGGAAGGACATGGTGCCGCTTCCGACCCTTTGACTGTGGCAGAAACGACACGTACTAGGCACACTGCAACTTTGATATTGGTGACCTAGTGAGAAAAGCACTATTTTCCCCCCTGGAGAGCAGAAGGCCTGTGGTGTCAAATTTCCCTGAGACAGTGCTGTTCTCTGTCTGCTCTTCACAGCTAGAGTGCCTTCACGGAGAGCAGAGTGTCCTTGGAGAAACAGAGAGTGTCCTGTGCATTCCAGGCGGCACCCCAGATCACCCACTGCAAAAGGGAAATCTACACCTCTCTCCACGGTTCAAAGGATCGATCGGATGGCCCATTCACACATCGAGGCGTTCAGCGGTTTTTCCACAGCCTTCTGGAGAAGGACTGCTGGATCTCTAGTATGCTTTTCCTATGGCACCCACGTCCTCACTGCGTCCCAGGGAACAACACTGTGTAGAGGAAAACACTTCCTGGCTGACTGAGCAGCACCATGCTACCTAAGGCCTCCGGATCACCACTCTCAAAGCAGAGTGAAAGGCAAACCTCTGCTTTTTCTCCACAGAGCTCGATGGCCAAAACATTCAACGGACTCTCTGAACACAGCACTAACTGCTCTTTTGTAGGTGACATGTCAGGGGATCTCAGGGCAGAGCGTGAGCTGCAAGGAAAACACACTTCCCTAAGTGTCCGTTCCGGGTGCACTTACTTGGCGGATCTCTCTCTATGCCACGCACAAACTAGAGAGGCCCTGCAGTTTTCCAAATGTAGATAGATTCGCCTGAACACTACTACGCTTCGAGAAGCTGCGAGGACACGTCGCAACCTCCCCAAAGCTTTACGTCTCATAGACCAGCCACACGTTGCACATCACAACTTCCTCGGGTTCGAACTTCATCCGGGGAGGGGCCAGAGTGCCCCCTTCTGTCTGTTTTGGCTCGCTGGAAACTGATCGTACTCGGGCAGTTTGGAACGTTCAGTTTGGCCATGTATGTGCATGGCAGCACGTCCCAGCTGTAAGGAGGACCGCTGCAGCCTCCACGCCGCCTGAAATAGAGTGCTGCTGCCAGTCTCACATCCTGGAATGTCCTATGTAGGAAAATGGCGTTTCCCTGAGGGCAGTACGGTGCTCCCAGTTCCCTGCAAGCGGCATGGGAAAGGCGCCAATGCCTAAAGGGAAAACGACACTGCCTGCCAGGCTTATAGTAAGATCCATGTATTGCATTTGGAAGATTGGGCATACATCATTGGCCAGGAAAACCTAGTCCACGGAGTGCCTTCCCATTAGTGAGCTTCTCGGAACTCTGGGAATACTGCGTCCTCCGCACCTTCCATGAAAGAACACTGAGACCTGAGGATCCCTTCCTGGGCGACTTCACAACCCTCAGGGATCTTGGGCCTCCGGGCATCTCTCCCTTAACGCCGAGTGAAAAGCAGCACACTGCTTTCTTCGTTGGAGAGCTAAGTGTCTGAGCTTTCTAAAGTCCACCCAAACACGGGTCCAGCAGGTCTTTTAAGTGTACGGCCAGGGGCTCACAGCACTGCACCAGGGCCACAGTGAGAAAACACGCTCCTCAGTGTTTGTCTTGGGAAGCCTCACTGGCCGTCTCTCTAAGCCACGCAGGCCGTTGACTTTCGAAGCAACCTGAGAAAGGCGCGGTTTGCGCCTGAAACACCCAGAGCCCTTTTATAAGGTGTACGGGCGTCGGAGCCTAAAGCAAGTCAGCGGGGACGTCACGCCACTCGCCGCAGGCAGAACGGCTCTGCTACGAAGGTTCAACGGGGAAGGACAGGGTGCCGCTTCCGACCCTTTGACTGTGGCAGAAACGACACGTACTAGGCACACTGCAACTTTGATATTGGTGACCTAGTGAGAAAAGCACTATTTTCCCCCCTGGAGAGCAGAAGGCCTGTGGTGTCAAATTTCCCTGAGACAGTGCTGTTCTCTGTCTGCTCTTCACAGCTAGAGTGCCTTCACGGAGAGCAGAGTGTCCTTGGAGAAACAGAGAGTGTCCTGTGCATTCCAGGCGGCACCCCAGATCACCCACTGCAAAAGGGAAATCTACACCTCTCTCCACGGTTCAAAGGATCGATCGGATGGCCCATTCACACATCGAGGCGTTCAGCGGTTTTTCCACAGCCTTCTGGAGAAGGACTGCTGGATCTCTAGTATGCTTTTCCTATGGCACCCACGTCCTCACTGCGTCCCAGGGAACAACACTGTGTAGAGGAAAACACTTCCTGGCTGACTGAGCAGCACCATGCTACCTAAGGCCTCCGGATCACCACTCTCAAAGCAGAGTGAAAGGCAACCCTCTGCTTTTTCTCCACAGAGCTCGATGGCCAAAACATTCAACGGACTCTCTGAACACAGCACTAAGTGCTCTTTTGTAGGTGACATGTCAGGGGATCTCAGGGCAGAGCGTGAGCTGCAAGGAAAACACACTTCCCTAAGTGTCCGTTCCGGGTGCACTTACTTGGCGGATCTCTCTCTATGCCACGCACAAACTAGAGAGGCCCTGCACTTTTCCAAATGTAGATAGATTCGCCTGAACACTACTACGCTTCGAGAAGCTGCGAGGACACGTCGCAACCTCCCCAAAGCTTTACGTCCCATAGACCAGCCACACGTTGCACATCACAACTTCCTCGGGTTCGAACTTCATCCGGGAAGGGGCCAGAGTGCCCCCTTCTGTCTGTTTTGGCTCGCTGGAAACTGATCGTACTCGGGCAGTTTGGAACGTTCAGTTTGGCCATGTATGTGCATGACAGCACGTCCCAGCTGTAAGGAGGACCGCTGCAGCCTCCACGCCGCCTGAAATAGAGTGCTGCTGCCAGTCTCACATCCTGGAATGTCCTATGTAGGAAAATGGCGTTTCCCTGAGGGCAGTACGGTGCTCCCAGTTCCCTGCAAGCGGCATGGGAAAGGCGCCAATGCCTAAAGGGAAAACGACACTGCCTGCCAGGCTTATAGTAAGATCCATGTATTGCATTTGCAAGATTGGGCATACATCATTGGCCAGGAAAACCTAGTCCACGGAGTGCCTTCCCGTTAGTGAGCTTCTCGGAACTCTGGGAATACTGCGTCCTCCGCACCTTCCATGAAAGAACACTGAGACCTGAGGATCCCTTCCTGGGCGACTTCACAACCCTCAGGGATCTTGGGCCTCCGGGCATCTCTCCCTTAACGCCGAGTGAAAAGCAGCACACTGCTTTCTTCGTTGGAGAGCTAAGTGTCTGAGCTTTCTAAAGTCCACCCAAACACGGGTCCAGCAGGTCTTTTAAGTGTACGGCCAGGGGCTCACAGCACTGCACCAGGGCCACAGTGAGAAAACACGCTCCTCAGTGTTTGTCTTGGGAAGCCTCACTGGCCGTCTCTCTAAGCCACGCAGGCCGTTGACTTTCGAAGCAACCTGAGAAAGGCGCGGTTTGCGCCTGAAACACCCAGAGCCCTTTTATAAGGTGTACGGGCGTCGGAGCCTAAAGCAAGTCAGCGGGGACGTCACGCCACTCGCCGCAGGCAGAACGGCTCTGCTACGAAGGTTCAACGGGGAAGGACAGGGTGCCGCTTCCGACCCTTTGACTGTGGCAGAAACGACACGTACTAGGCACACTGCAACTTTGATATTGGTGACCTAGTGAGAAAAGCACTATTTTCCCCCCTGGAGAGCAGAAGGCCTGTGGTGTCAAATTTCCCTGAGACAGTGCTGTTCTCTGTCTGCTCTTCACAGCTAGAGTGCCTTCACGGAGAGCAGAGTGTCCTTGGAGAAACAGAGAGTGTCCTGTGCATTCCAGGCGGCACCCCAGATCACCCACTGCAAAAGGGAAATCTACACCTCTCTCCACGGTTCAAAGGATCGATCGGATGGCCCATTCACACATCGAGGCGTTCAGCGGTTTTTCCACAGCCTTCTGGAGAAGGACTGCTGGATCTCTAGTATGCTTTTCCTATGGCACCCACGTCCTCACTGCGTCCCAGGGAACAACACTGTGTAGAGGAAAACACTTCCTGGCTGACTGAGCAGCACCATGCTACCTAAGGCCTCCGGATCACCACTCTCAAAGCAGAGTGAAAGGCAACCCTCTGCTTTTTCTCCACAGAGCTCGATGGCCAAAACATTCAACGGACTCTCTGAACACAGCACTAAGTGCTCTTTTGTAGGTGACATGTCAGGGGATCTCAGGGCAGAGCGTGAGCTGCAAGGAAAACACACTTCCCTAAGTGTCCGTTCCGGGTGCACTTACTTGGCGGATCTCTCTCTATGCCACGCACAAACTAGAGAGGCCCTGCACTTTTCCAAATGTAGATAGATTCGCCTGAACACTACTACGCTTCGAGAAGCTGCGAGGACACGTCGCAACCTCCCCAAAGCTTTACGTCCCATAGACCAGCCACACGTTGCACATCACAACTTCCTCGGGTTCGAACTTCATCCGGGAAGGGGCCAGAGTGCCCCCTTCTGTCTGTTTTGGCTCGCTGGAAACTGATCGTACTCGGGCAGTTTGGAACGTTCAGTTTGGCCATGTATGTGCATGGCAGCACGTCCCAGCTGTAAGGAGGACCGCTGCAGCCTCCACGCCGCCTGAAATAGAGTGCTGCTGCCAGTCTCACATCCTGGAATGTCCTATGTAGGAAAATGGCGTTTCCCTGAGGGCAGTACGGTGCTCCCAGTTCCCTGCAAGCGGCATGGGAAAGGCGCCAATGCCTAAAGGGAAAACGACACTGCCTGCCAGGCTTATAGTAAGATCCATGTATTGCATTTGCAAGATTGGGCATACATCATTGGCCAGGAAAACCTAGTCCACGGAGTGCCTTCCCGTTAGTGAGCTTCTCGGAACTCTGGGAATACTGCGTCCTCCGCACCTTCCATGAAAGAACACTGAGACCTGAGGATCCCTTCCTGGGCGACTTCACAACCCTCAGGGATCTTGGGCCTCCGGGCATCTCTCCCTTAACGCCGAGTGAAAAGCAGCACACTGCTTTCTTCGTTGGAGAGCTAAGTGTCTGAGCTTTCTAAAGTCCACCCAAACACGGGTCCAGCAGGTCTTTTAAGTGTACGGCCAGGGGCTCACAGCACTGCACCAGGGCCACAGTGAGAAAACACGCTCCTCAGTGTTTGTCTTGGGAAGCCTCACTGGCCGTCTCTCTAAGCCACGCAGGCCGTTGACTTTCGAAGCAACCTGAGAAAGGCGCGGTTTGCGCCTGAAACACCCAGAGCCCTTTTATAAGGTGTACGGGCGTCGGAGCCTAAAGCAAGTCAGCGGGGACGTCACGCCACTCGCCGCAGGCAGAACGGCTCTGCTACGAAGGTTCAACGGGGAAGGACATGGTGCCGCTTCCGACCCTTTGACTGTGGCAGAAACGACACGTACTAGGCACACTGCAACTTTGATATTGGTGACCTAGTGAGAAAAGCACTATTTTCCCCCCTGGAGAGCAGAAGGCCTGTGGTGTCAAATTTCCCTGAGACAGTGCTGTTCTCTGTCTGCTCTTCACAGCTAGAGTGCCTTCACGGAGAGCAGAGTGTCCTTGGAGAAACAGAGAGTGTCCTGTGCATTCCAGGCGGCACCCCAGATCACCCACTGCAAAAGGGAAATCTACACCTCTCTCCACGGTTCAAAGGATCGATCGGATGGCCCATTCACACATCGAGGCGTTCAGCGGTTTTTCCACAGCCTTCTGGAGAAGGACTGCTGGATCTCTAGTATGCTTTTCCTATGGCACCCACGTCCTCACTGCGTCCCAGGGAACAACACTGTGTAGAGGAAAACACTTCCTGGCTGACTGAGCAGCACCATGCTACCTAAGGCCTCCGGATCACCACTCTCAAAGCAGAGTGAAAGGCAAACCTCTGCTTTTTCTCCACAGAGCTCGATGGCCAAAACATTCAACGGACTCTCTGAACACAGCACTAACTGCTCTTTTGTAGGTGACATGTCAGGGGATCTCAGGGCAGAGCGTGAGCTGCAAGGAAAACACACTTCCCTAAGTGTCCGTTCCGGGTGCACTTACTTGGCGGATCTCTCTCTATGCCACGCACAAACTAGAGAGGCCCTGCAGTTTTCCAAATGTAGATAGATTCGCCTGAACACTACTACGCTTCGAGAAGCTGCGAGGACACGTCGCAACCTCCCCAAAGCTTTACGTCTCATAGACCAGCCACACGTTGCACATCACAACTTCCTCGGGTTCGAACTTCATCCGGGGAGGGGCCAGAGTGCCCCCTTCTGTCTGTTTTGGCTCGCTGGAAACTGATCGTACTCGGGCAGTTTGGAACGTTCAGTTTGGCCATGTATGTGCATGGCAGCACGTCCCAGCTGTAAGGAGGACCGCTGCAGCCTCCACGCCGCCTGAAATAGAGTGCTGCTGCCAGTCTCACATCCTGGAATGTCCTATGTAGGAAAATGGCGTTTCCCTGAGGGCAGTACGGTGCTCCCAGTTCCCTGCAAGCGGCATGGGAAAGGCGCCAATGCCTAAAGGGAAAACGACACTGCCTGCCAGGCTTATAGTAAGATCCATGTATTGCATTTGGAAGATTGGGCATACATCATTGGCCAGGAAAACCTAGTCCACGGAGTGCCTTCCCGTTAGTGAGCTTCTCGGAACTCTGGGAATACTGCGTCCTCCGCACCTTCCATGAAAGAACACTGAGACCTGAGGATCCCTTCCTGGGCGACTTCACAACCCTCAGGGATCTTGGGCCTCCGGGCATCTCTCCCTTAACGCCGAGTGAAAAGCAGCACACTGCTTTCTTCGTTGGAGAGCTAAGTGTCTGAGCTTTCTAAAGTCCACCCAAACACGGGTCCAGCAGGTCTTTTAAGTGTACGGCCAGGGGCTCACAGCACTGCACCAGGGCCACAGTGAGAAAACACGCTCCTCAGTGTTTGTCTTGGGAAGCCTCACTGGCCGTCTCTCTAAGCCACGCAGGCCGTTGACTTTCGAAGCAACCTGAGAAAGGCGCGGTTTGCGCCTGAAACACCCAGAGCCCTTTTATAAGGTGTACGGGCGTCGGAGCCTAAAGCAAGTCAGCGGGGACGTCACGCCACTCGCCGCAGGCAGAACGGCTCTGCTACGAAGGTTCAACGGGGAAGGACAGGGTGCCGCTTCCGACCCTTTGACTGTGGCAGAAACGACACGTACTAGGCACACTGCAACTTTGATATTGGTGACCTAGTGAGAAAAGCACTATTTTCCCCCCTGGAGAGCAGAAGGCCTGTGGTGTCAAATTTCCCTGAGACAGTGCTGTTCTCTGTCTGCTCTTCACAGCTAGAGTGCCTTCACGGAGAGCAGAGTGTCCTTGGAGAAACAGAGAGTGTCCTGTGCATTCCAGGCGGCACCCCAGATCACCCACTGCAAAAGGGAAATCTACACCTCTCTCCACGGTTCAAAGGATCGATCGGATGGCCCATTCACACATCGAGGCGTTCAGCGGTTTTTCCACAGCCTTCTGGAGAAGGACTGCTGGATCTCTAGTATGCTTTTCCTATGGCACCCACGTCCTCACTGCGTCCCAGGGAACAACACTGTGTAGAGGATCACGTTCTTGGCTGACTGAGCAGCACCATGCTACCTCAGGCCTCCGGATCACCTCTTTGAAAGCAGAGTGAAAGGCAACCCTCTGCTTTTTCTCCAGAGAGCTCGATGGCCAAAACATTCAACGGAATCTCTGAACACAGCACTAACTGCTCTTTTGTAGGTGACATGTCAGGGGATCTCAGGGCAGAGCGTGAGCTGCAAGGAAAACACACTTCCCTAAGTGTCCGTTCCGGGTGCACTTACTTGGCGGATCTCTCTCTATGCCACGCACAAACTAGAGAGGCCCTGCAGTTTTCCAAATGTAGATAGATTCGCCTGAACACTACTACGCTTTGAGAAGCTGCGAGGACACGTCGCAACCTCCCCAAAGCTTTACGTCCCATAGACCAGCCACACGTTGCACATCACAACTTCCTCGGGTTCGAACTTCATCCGGGAAGGGGCCAGAGTGCCCCCTTCTGTCTGTTTTGGCTCGCTGGAAACTGATCGTACTCGGGCAGTTTGGAACGTTCAGTTTGGCCATGTATGTGCATGGCAGCACGTCCCAGCTGTAAGGAGGACCGCTGCAGCCTCCACGCCGCCTGAAATAGAGTGCTGCTGCCAGTCTCACGTCCTGGAATGTCCTATGTAGGAAAAGGGCGTTTCCCTGAGGGCAATACGGTGCTCCCAGTTCCCTGCAAGAGGCATGGGAAAGGCGCCAATGCCTAAAGGGAAAACGACACTGCCTGCCAGGCTCATAGTAAGGTCCATGTATTGCATTTGGAAGATTGGGCATACATCATTGGCCAGGAAAACCTAGTCCACGGAGTGCCTTCCCGTTAGTGAGCTTCTCGGAACTCTGGGAATACTGCGTCCTCCGCACCTCCCATGAAAGAACACTGAGAACTGAGGATCCCTTCCTGGGCGACTTCACAACCCTCAGGGATCTTGGGCCTCCGGGCATCTCTCCCTTAACGCCGAGTGAAAAGCAGCACACTGCTTTCTTCGTTGGAGAGCTAAGTGTCTGAGCTTTCTAAAGACCACCCAAACACGGGTCCAGCAGGTCTTTTAAGTGTACGGCCAGGGGCTCACAGCACTGCACCAGGGCCACAGTGAGAAAACACGCTCCTCAGTGTTTGTCTTGGGAAGCCTCACTGGCCGTCTCTCTAAGCCACGCAGGCCGTTGACTTTCGAAGCAACCTGAGAAAGGCGCGGTTTGCGCCTGAAACACCCAGAGCCCTTTTATAAGGTGTACGGGCGTCGGAGCCTAAAGCAAGTCAGCGGGGACGTCACGCCACTCGCCGCAGGCAGAACGGCTCTGCTACGAAGGTTCAACGGGGAAGGACAGGGTGCCGCTTCCGACCCTTTGACTGTGGCAGAAACGACACGTACTAGGCACACTGCAACTTTGATATTGGTGACCTAGTGAGAAAAGCACTATTTTCCCCCCTGGAGAGCAGAAGGCCTGTGGTGTCAAATTTCCCTGAGACAGTGCTGTTCTCTGTCTGCTCTTCACAGCTAGAGTGCCTTCACGGAGAGCAGAGTGTCCTTGGAGAAACAGAGAGTGTCCTGTGCATTCCAGGCGGCACCCCAGATCACCCACTGCAAAAGGGAAATCTACACCTCTCTCCACGGTTCAAAGGATCGATCGGATGGCCCATTCACACATCGAGGCGTTCAGCGGTTTTTCCACAGCCTTCTGGAGAAGGACTGCTGGATCTCTAGTATGCTTTTCCTATGGCACCCACGTCCTCACTGCGTCCCAGGGAACAACACTGTGTAGAGGAAAACACTTCCTGGCTGACTGAGCAGCACCATGCTACCTAAGGCCTCCGGATCACCACTCTCAAAGCAGAGTGAAAGGCAAACCTCTGCTTTTTCTCCACAGAGCTCGATGGCCAAAACATTCAACGGACTCTCTGAACACAGCACTAACTGCTCTTTTGTAGGTGACATGTCAGGGGATCTCAGGGCAGAGCGTGAGCTGCAAGGAAAACACACTTCCCTAAGTGTCCGTTCCGGGTGCACTTACTTGGCGGATCTCTCTCTATGCCACGCACAAACTAGAGAGGCCCTGCAGTTTTCCAAATGTAGATAGATTCGCCTGAACACTACTACGCTTCGAGAAGCTGCGAGGACACGTCGCAACCTCCCCAAAGCTTTACGTCCCATAGACCAGCCACACGTTGCACATCACAACTTCCTCGGGTTCGAACTTCATCCGGGGAGGGGCCAAAGTGCCTCTTTCTGTCTGTTTTGGCTCGCTGGAAACTGATCGTACTCGGGCAGTTTGGAACGTTCAGTTTGGCCATGTATGTGCATGGCAGCACATCCCAGCTGTAAGGAGGACCGCTGCAGCCTCCACGCCGCCTGAAATAGAGTGCTGCTGCCAGTCTCACGTCCTGGAATGTCCTATGTAGGAAAAGGGCGTTTCCCTGAGGGCAATACGGTGCTCCCAGTTCCCTGCAAGAGGCATGGGAAAGGCGCCAATGCCTAAAGGGAAAACGACACTGCCTGCCAGGCTCATAGTAAGGTCCATGTATTGCATTTGGAAGATTGGGCATACATCATTGGCCAGGAAAACCTAGTCCACGGAGTGCCTTCCCATTAGTGAGCTTCTCGGAACTCTGGGAATACTGCGTACTCCGCACCTCCCATGAAAGAACACTGAGAACTGAGGATCCCTTCCTGGGCGACTTCACAACCCTCAGGGATCTTGGGCCTCCGGGCATCTCTCCCTTAACGCCGAGTGAAAAGCAGCACACTGCTTTCTTCGTTGGAGAGCTAAGTGTCTGAGCTTTCTAAAGACCACCCAAACACGGGTCCAGCAGGTCTTTTAAGTGTACGGCCAGGGGCTCACAGCACTGCACCAGGGCCACAGTGAGAAAACACGCTCCTCAGTGTTTGTCTTGGGAAGCCTCACTGGCCGTCTCTCTAAGCCACGCAGGCCGTTGACTTTCGAAGCAACCTGAGAAAGGCGCGGTTTGCGCCTGAAACACCCAGAGCCCTTTTATAAGGTGTACGGGCGTCGGAGCCTAAAGCAAGTCAGCGGGGACGTCACGCCACTCGCCGCAGGCAGAACGGCTCTGCTACGAAGGTTCAACGGGGAAGGACAGGGTGCCGCTTCCGACCCTTTGACTGTGGCAGAAACGACACGTACTAGGCACACTGCAACTTTGATATTGGTGACCTAGTGAGAAAAGCACTATTTTCCCCCCTGGAGAGCAGAAGGCCTGTGGTGTCAAATTTCCCTGAGACAGTGCTGTTCTCTGTCTGCTCTTCACAGCTAGAGTGCCTTCACGGAGAGCAGAGTGTCCTTGGAGAAACAGAGAGTGTCCTGTGCATTCCAGGCGGCACCCCAGATCACCCACTGCAAAAGGGAAATCTACACCTCTCTCCA
This sequence comes from Mesoplodon bidens, assembly GCF_964165515.1. NCBI lineage: Eukaryota > Metazoa > Chordata > Mammalia > Artiodactyla > Ziphiidae > Mesoplodon > Mesoplodon bidens. The sequence goes on along the minus strand of NW_027671586.1, from coordinate 757,904 downwards.
CGGTTCAAAGGATCGATCGGATGGCCCATTCACACATCGAGGCGTTCAGCGGTTTTTCCACAGCCTTCTGGAGAAGGACTGCTGGATCTCTAGTATGCTTTTCCTATGGCACCCACGTCCTCACTGCGTCCCAGGGAACAACACTGTGTAGAGGAAAACACTTCCTGGCTGACTGAGCAGCACCATGCTACCTAAGGCCTCCGGATCACCACTCTCAAAGCAGAGTGAAAGGCAAACCTCTGCTTTTTCTCCACAGAGCTCGATGGCCAAAACATTCAACGGACTCTCTGAACACAGCACTAACTGCTCTTTTGTAGGTGACATGTCAGGGGATCTCAGGGCAGAGCGTGAGCTGCAAGGAAAACACACTTCCCTAAGTGTCCGTTCCGGGTGCACTTACTTGGCGGATCTCTCTCTATGCCACGCACAAACTAGAGAGGCCCTGCAGTTTTCCAAATGTAGATAGATTCGCCTGAACACTACTACGCTTCGAGAAGCTGCGAGGACACGTCGCAACCTCCCCAAAGCTTTACGTCCCATAGACCAGCCACACGTTGCACATCACAACTTCCTCGGGTTCGAACTTCATCCGGGGAGGGGCCAAAGTGCCTCTTTCTGTCTGTTTTGGCTCGCTGGAAACTGATCGTACTCGGGCAGTTTGGAACGTTCAGTTTGGCCATGTATGTGCATGGCAGCACATCCCAGCTGTAAGGAGGACCGCTGCAGCCTCCACGCCGCCTGAAATAGAGTGCTGCTGCCAGTCTCACGTCCTGGAATGTCCTATGTAGGAAAAGGGCGTTTCCCTGAGGGCAATACGGTGCTCCCAGTTCCCTGCAAGAGGCATGGGAAAGGCGCCAATGCCTAAAGGGAAAACGACACTGCCTGCCAGGCTCATAGTAAGGTCCATGTATTGCATTTGGAAGATTGGGCATACATCATTGGCCAGGAAAACCTAGTCCACGGAGTGCCTTCCCATTAGTGAGCTTCTCGGAACTCTGGGAATACTGCGTACTCCGCACCTCCCATGAAAGAACACTGAGAACTGAGGATCCCTTCCTGGGCGACTTCACAACCCTCAGGGATCTTGGGCCTCCGGGCATCTCTCCCTTAACGCCGAGTGAAAAGCAGCACACTGCTTTCTTCGTTGGAGAGCTAAGTGTCTGAGCTTTCTAAAGACCACCCAAACACGGGTCCAGCAGGTCTTTTAAGTGTACGGCCAGGGGCTCACAGCACTGCACCAGGGCCACAGTGAGAAAACACGCTCCTCAGTGTTTGTCTTGGGAAGCCTCACTGGCCGTCTCTCTAAGCCACGCAGGCCGTTGACTTTCGAAGCAACCTGAGAAAGGCGCGGTTTGCGCCTGAAACACCCAGAGCCCTTTTATAAGGTGTACGGGCGTCGGAGCCTAAAGCAAGTCAGCGGGGACGTCACGCCACTCGCCGCAGGCAGAACGGCTCTGCTACGAAGGTTCAACGGGGAAGGACAGGGTGCCGCTTCCGACCCTTTGACTGTGGCAGAAACGACACGTACTAGGCACACTGCAACTTTGATATTGGTGACCTAGTGAGAAAAGCACTATTTTCCCCCCTGGAGAGCAGAAGGCCTGTGGTGTCAAATTTCCCTGAGACAGTGCTGTTCTCTGTCTGCTCTTCACAGCTAGAGTGCCTTCACGGAGAGCAGAGTGTCCTTGGAGAAACAGAGAGTGTCCTGTGCATTCCAGGCGGCACCCCAGATCACCCACTGCAAAAGGGAAATCTACACCTCTCTCCACGGTTCAAAGGATCGATCGGATGGCCCATTCACACATCGAGGCGTTCAGCGGTTTTTCCACAGCCTTCTGGAGAAGGACTGCTGGATCTCTAGTATGCTTTTCCTATGGCACCCACGTCCTCACTGCGTCCCAGGGAACAACACTGTGTAGAGGAAAACACTTCCTGGCTGACTGAGCAGCACCATGCTACCTAAGGCCTCCGGATCACCACTCTCAAAGCAGAGTGAAAGGCAAACCTCTGCTTTTTCTCCACAGAGCTCGATGGCCAAAACATTCAACGGACTCTCTGAACACAGCACTAACTGCTCTTTTGTAGGTGACATGTCAGGGGATCTCAGGGCAGAGCGTGAGCTGCAAGGAAAACACACTTCCCTAAGTGTCCGTTCCGGGTGCACTTACTTGGCGGATCTCTCTCTATGCCACGCACAAACTAGAGAGGCCCTGCAGTTTTCCAAATGTAGATAGATTCGCCTGAACACTACTACGCTTCGAGAAGCTGCGAGGACACGTCGCAACCTCCCCAAAGCTTTACGTCCCATAGACCAGCCACACGTTGCACATCACACCTTCCTCGGGTTCCAACTTCATCCGGGAAGGGGCCAGAGTGCCCCCTTCTGTCTGTTTTGGCTCGCTGGAAACTGATCGTACTCGGGCAGTTTGGAACGTTCAGTTTGGCCATGTATGTGCATGGCAGCACGTCCCAGCTGTAAGGAGGACGGCTGCAGCCTCCACGCCGCCTGAAATAGAGTGCTGCTGCCAGTCTCACATCCTGGAATGTCCTATGTAGGAAAATGGCGTTTCCCTGAGGGCAGTACGGTGCTCCCAGTTCCCTGCAAGCGGCATGGGAAAGGCGCCAATGCCTAAAGGGAAAACGACACTGCCTGCCAGGCTTATAGTAAGATCCATGTATTGCATTTGGAAGATTGGGCATACATCATTGGCCAGGAAAACCTAGTCCACGGAGTGCCTTCCCGTTAGTGAGCTTCTCGGAACTCTGGGAATACTGCGTCCTCCGCACCTCCCATGAAAGAACACTGAGACCTGAGGATCCCTTCCTGGGCGACTTCACAACCCTCAGGGATCTTGGGCCTCCGGGCATCTCTCCCTTAACGCCGAGTGAAAAGCAGCACACTGCTTTCTTCGTTGGAGAGCTAAGTGTCTGAGCTTTCTAAAGTCCACCCAAACACGGGTCCAGCAGGTCTTTTAAGTGTACGGCCAGGGGCTCACAGCACTGCACCAGGGCCACAGTGAGAAAACACGCTCCTCAGTGTTTGTCTTGGGAAGCCTCACTGGCCGTCTCTCTAAGCCACGCAGGCCGTTGACTTTCGAAGCAACCTGAGAAAGGCGCGGTTTGCGCCTGAAACACCCAGAGCCCTTTTATAAGGTGTACGGGCGTCGGAGCCTAAAGCAAGTCAGCGGGGACGTCACGCCACTCGCCGCAGGCAGAACGGCTCTGCTACGAAGGTTCAACGGGGAAGGACAGGGTGCCGCTTCCGACCCTTTGACTGTGGCAGAAACGACACGTACTAGGCACACTGCAACTTTGATATTGGTGACCTAGTGAGAAAAGCACTATTTTCCCCCCTGGAGAGCAGAAGGCCTGTGGTGTCAAATTTCCCTGAGACAGTGCTGTTCTCTGTCTGCTCTTCACAGCTAGAGTGCCTTCACGGAGAGCAGAGTGTCCTTGGAGAAACAGAGAGTGTCCTGTGCATTCCAGGCGGCACCCCAGATCACCCACTGCAAAAGGGAAATCTACACCTCTCTCCACGGTTCAAAGGATCGATCGGATGGCCCATTCACACATCGAGGCGTTCAGCGGTTTTTCCACAGCCTGCTGGAGAAGGACTGCTGGATCTCTAGTATGCTTTTCCTATGGCACCCACGTCCTCACTGCGTCCCAGGGAACAACACTGTGTAGAGGATCACGTTCTTGGCTGACTGAGCAGCACCATGCTACCTCAGGCCTCCGGATCACCTCTTTGAAAGCAGAGTGAAAGGCAACCCTCTGCTTTTTCTCCAGAGAGCTCGATGGCCAAAACATTCAACGGAATCTCTGAACACAGCACTAACTGCTCTTTTGTAGGTGACATGTCAGGGGATCTCAGGGCAGAGCGTGAGCTGCAAGGAAAACACACTTCCCTAAGTGTCCGTTCCGGGTGCACTTACTTGGCGGATCTCTCTCTATGCCACGCACAAACTAGAGAGGCCCTGCAGTTTTCCAAATGTAGATAGATTCGCCTGAACACTACTACGCTTCGAGAAGCTGCGAGGACACGTCGCAATCTCCCCAAAGCTTTACGTCCCATAGACCAGCCACACGTTGCACATCACAACTTCCTCGGGTTCCAACTTCATCCGGGAAGGGGCCAGAGTGCCCCCTTCTGTCTGTTTTGGCTCGCTGGAAACTGATCGTACTCGGGCAGTTTGGAACGTTCAGTTTGGCCATGTATGTGCATGGCAGCACGTCCCAGCTGTAAGGAGGACCGCTGCAGCCTCCACGCCGCCTGAAATAGAGTGCTGCTGCCAGTCTCACATCCTGGAATGTCCTATGTAGGAAAATGGCGTTTCCCTGAGGGCAGTACGGTGCTCCCAGTTCCCTGCAAGCGGCATGGGAAAGGCGCCAATGCCTAAAGGGAAAACGACACTGCCTGCCAGGCTTATAGTAAGATCCATGTATTGCATTTGGAAGATTGGGCATACATCATTGGCCAGGAAAACCTAGTCCACGGAGTGCCTTCCCGTTAGTGAGCTTCTCGGAACTCTGGGAATACTGCGTCCTCCGCACCTCCCATGAAAGAACACTGAGACCTGAGGATCCCTTCCTGGGCGACTTCACAACCCTCAGGGATCTTGGGCCTCCGGGCATCTCTCCCTTAACGCCGAGTGAAAAGCAGCACACTGCTTTCTTCGTTGGAGAGCTAAGTGTCTGAGCTTTCTAAAGTCCACCCAAACACGGGTCCAGCAGGTCTTTTAAGTGTACGGCCAGGGGCTCACAGCACTGCACCAGGGCCACAGTGAGAAAACACGCTCCTCAGTGTTTGTCTTGGGAAGCCTCACTGGCCGTCTCTCTAAGCCACGCAGGCCGTTGACTTTCGAAGCAACCTGAGAAAGGCGCGGTTTGCGCCTGAAACACCCAGAGCCCTTTTATAAGGTGTACGGGCGTCGGAGCCTAAAGCAAGTCAGCGGGGACGTCACGCCACTCGCCGCAGGCAGAACGGCTCTGCTACGAAGGTTCAACGGGGAAGGACAGGGTGCCGCTTCCGACCCTTTGACTGTGGCAGAAACGACACGTACTAGGCACACTGCAACTTTGATATTGGTGACCTAGTGAGAAAAGCACTATTTTCCCCCCTGGAGAGCAGAAGGCCTGTGGTGTCAAATTTCCCTGAGACAGTGCTGTTCTCTGTCTGCTCTTCACAGCTAGAGTGCCTTCACGGAGAGCAGAGTGTCCTTGGAGAAACAGAGAGTGTCCTGTGCATTCCAGGCGGCACCCCAGATCACCCACTGCAAAAGGGAAATCTACACCTCTCTCCACGGTTCAAAGGATCGATCGGATGGCCCATTCACACATCGAGGCGTTCAGCGGTTTTTCCACAGCCTTCTGGAGAAGTACTGCTGGATCTCTAGTATGCTTTTCCTATGGCACCCACGTCCTCACTGCGTCCCAGGGAACAACACTGTGTAGAGGAAAACACTTCCTGGCTGACTGAGCAGCACCATGCTACCTAAGGCCTCCGGATCACCACTCTCAAAGCAGAGTGAAAGGCAAACCTCTGCTTTTTCTCCACAGAGCTCGATGGCCAAAACATTCAACGGACTCTCTGAACACAGCACTAACTGCTCTTTTGTAGGTGACATGTCAGGGGATCTCAGGGCAGAGCGTGAGCTGCAAGGAAAACACACTTCCCTAAGTGTCCGTTCCGGGTGCACTTACTTGGCGGATCTCTCTCTATGCCACGCACAAACTAGAGAGGCCCTGCAGTTTTCCAAATGTAGATAGATTCGCCTGAACACTACTACGCTTCGAGAAGCTGCGAGGACACGTCGCAACCTCCCCAAAGCTTTACGTCCCATAGACCAGCCACACGTTGCACATCACAACTTCCTCGGGTTCGAACTTCATCCGGGAAGGGGCCAGAGTGCCCCCTTCTGTCTGTTTTGGCTCGCTGGAAACTGATCGTACTCGGGCAGTTTGGAACGTTCAGTTTGGCCATGTATGTGCATGGCAGCACGTCCCAGCTGTAAGGAGGACCGCTGCAGCCTCCACGCCGCCTGAAATAGAGTGCTGCTGCCAGTCTCACATCCTGGAATGTCCTATGTAGGAAAATGGCGTTTCCCTGAGGGCAGTACGGTGCTCCCAGTTCCCTGCAAGCGGCATGGGAAAGGCGCCAATGCCTAAAGGGAAAACGACACTGCCTGCCAGGCTTATAGTAAGATCCATGTATTGCATTTGCAAGATTGGGCATACATCATTGGCCAGGAAAACCTAGTCCACGGAGTGCCTTCCCGTTAGTGAGCTTCTCGGAACTCTGGGAATACTGCGTCCTCCGCACCTTCCATGAAAGAACACTGAGACCTGAGGATCCCTTCCTGGGCGACTTCACAACCCTCAGGGATCTTGGGCCTCCGGGCATCTCTCCCTTAACGCCGAGTGAAAAGCAGCACACTGCTTTCTTCGTTGGAGAGCTAAGTGTCTGAGCTTTCTAAAGTCCACCCAAACACGGGTCCAGCAGGTCTTTTAAGTGTACGGCCAGGGGCTCACAGCACTGCACCAGGGCCACAGTGAGAAAACACGCTCCTCAGTGTTTGTCTTGGGAAGCCTCACTGGCCGTCTCTCTAAGCCACGCAGGCCGTTGACTTTCGAAGCAACCTGAGAAAGGCGCGGTTTGCGCCTGAAACACCCAGAGCCCTTTTATAAGGTGTACGGGCGTCGGAGCCTAAAGCAAGTCAGCGGGGACGTCACGCCACTCGCCGCAGGCAGAACGGCTCTGCTACGAAGGTTCAACGGGGAAGGACAGGGTGCCGCTTCCGACCCTTTGACTGTGGCAGAAACGACACGTACTAGGCACACTGCAACTTTGATATTGGTGACCTAGTGAGAAAAGCACTATTTTCCCCCCTGGAGAGCAGAAGGCCTGTGGTGTCAAATTTCCCTGAGACAGTGCTGTTCTCTGTCTGCTCTTCACAGCTAGAGTGCCTTCACGGAGAGCAGAGTGTCCTTGGAGAAACAGAGAGTGTCCTGTGCATTCCAGGCGGCACCCCAGATCACCCACTGCAAAAGGGAAATCTACACCTCTCTCCACGGTTCAAAGGATCGATCGGATGGCCCATTCACACATCGAGGCGTTCAGCGGTTTTTCCACAGCCTTCTGGAGAAGTACTGCTGGATCTCTAGTATGCTTTTCCTATGGCACCCACGTCCTCACTGCGTCCCAGGGAACAACACTGTGTAGAGGAAAACACTTCCTGGCTGACTGAGCAGCACCATGCTACCTAAGGCCTCCGGATCACCACTCTCAAAGCAGAGTGAAAGGCAAACCTCTGCTTTTTCTCCACAGAGCTCGATGGCCAAAACATTCAACGGACTCTCTGAACACAGCACTAACTGCTCTTTTGTAGGTGACATGTCAGGGGATCTCAGGGCAGAGCGTGAGCTGCAAGGAAAACACACTTCCCTAAGTGTCCGTTCCGGGTGCACTTACTTGGCGGATCTCTCTCTATGCCACGCACAAACTAGAGAGGCCCTGCAGTTTTCCAAATGTAGATAGATTCGCCTGAACACTACTACGCTTCGAGAAGCTGCGAGGACACGTCGCAACCTCCCCAAAGCTTTACGTCCCATAGACCAGCCACACGTTGCACATCACAACTTCCTCGGGTTCGAACTTCATCCGGGGAGGGGCCAAAGTGCCTCTTTCTGTCTGTTTTGGCTCGCTGGAAACTGATCGTACTCGGGCAGTTTGGAACGTTCAGTTTGGCCATGTATGTGCATGGCAGCACATCCCAGCTGTAAGGAGGACCGCTGCAGCCTCCACGCCGCCTGAAATAGAGTGCTGCTGCCAGTCTCACGTCCTGGAATGTCCTATGTAGGAAAAGGGCGTTTCCCTGAGGGCAATACGGTGCTCCCAGTTCCCTGCAAGAGGCATGGGAAAGGCGCCAATGCCTAAAGGGAAAACGACACTGCCTGCCAGGCTCATAGTAAGGTCCATGTATTGCATTTGGAAGATTGGGCATACATCATTGGCCAGGAAAACCTAGTCCACGGAGTGCCTTCCCATTAGTGAGCTTCTCGGAACTCTGGGAATACTGCGTCCTCCGCACCTCCCATGAAAGAACACTGAGACCTGAGGATCCCTTCCTGGGCGACTTCACAACCCTCAGGGATCTTGGGCCTCCGGGCATCTCTCCCTTAACGCCGAGTGAAAAGCAGCACACTGCTTTCTTCGTTGGAGAGCTAAGTGTCTGAGCTTTCTAAAGACCACCCAAACACGGGTCCAGCAGGTCTTTTAAGTGTACGGCCAGGGGCTCACAGCACTGCACCAGGGCCACAGTGAGAAAACACGCTCCTCAGTGTTTGTCTTGGGAAGCCTCACTGGCCGTCTCTCTAAGCCACGCAGGCCGTTGACTTTCGAAGCAACCTGAGAAAGGCGCGGTTTGCGCCTGAAACACCCAGAGCCCTTTTATAAGGTGTACGGGCGTCGGAGCCTAAAGCAAGTCAGCGGGGACGTCACGCCACTCGCCGCAGGCAGAACGGCTCTGCTACGAAGGTTCAACGGGGAAGGACAGGGTGCCGCTTCCGACCCTTTGACTGTGGCAGAAACGACACGTACTAGGCACACTGCAACTTTGATATTGGTGACCTAGTGAGAAAAGCACTATTTTCCCCCCTGGAGAGCAGAAGGCCTGTGGTGTCAAATTTCCCTGAGACAGTGCTGTTCTCTGTCTGCTCTTCACAGCTAGAGTGCCTTCACGGAGAGCAGAGTGTCCTTGGAGAAACAGAGAGTGTCCTGTGCATTCCAGGCGGCACCCCAGATCACCCACTGCAAAAGGGAAATCTACACCTCTCTCCACGGTTCAAAGGATCGATCGGATGGCCCATTCACACATCGAGGCGTTCAGCGGTTTTTCCACAGCCTTCTGGAGAAGGACTGCTGGATCTCTAGTATGCTTTTCCTATGGCACCCACGTCCTCACTGCGTCCCAGGGAACAACACTGTGTAGAGGAAAACACTTCCTGGCTGACTGAGCAGCACCATGCTACCTAAGGCCTCCGGATCACCACTCTCAAAGCAGAGTGAAAGGCAAACCTCTGCTTTTTCTCCAGAGAGCTCGATGGCCAAAACATTCAACGGACTCTCTGAACACAGCACTAACTGCTCTTTTGTAGGTGACATGTCAGGGGATCTCAGGGCAGAGCGTGAGCTGCAAGGAAAACACACTTCCCTAAGTGTCCGTTCCGGGTGCACTTACTTGGCGGATCTCTCTCTATGCCACGCACAAACTAGAGAGGCCCTGCACTTTTCCAAATGTAGATAGATTCGCCTGAACACTACTACGCTTCGAGAAGCTGCGAGGACACGTCGCAACCTCCCCAAAGCTTTACGTCCCATAGACCAGCCACACGTTGCACATCACAACTTCCTCGGGTTCGAACTTCATCCGGGGAGGGGCCAAAGTGCCTCTTTCTGTCTGTTTTGGCTCGCTGGAAACTGATCGTACTCGGGCAGTTTGGAACGTTCAGTTTGGCCATGTATGTGCATGGCAGCACATCCCAGCTGTAAGGAGGACCGCTGCAGCCTCCACGCCGCCTGAAATAGAGTGCTGCTGCCAGTCTCACGTCCTGGAATGTCCTATGTAGGAAAAGGGCGTTTCCCTGAGGGCAATACGGTGCTCCCAGTTCCCTGCAAGAGGCATGGGAAAGGCGCCAATGCCTAAAGGGAAAACGACACTGCCTGCCAGGCTCATAGTAAGGTCCATGTATTGCATTTGGAAGATTGGGCATACATCATTGGCCAGGAAAACCTAGTCCACGGAGTGCCTTCCCATTAGTGAGCTTCTCGGAACTCTGGGAATACTGCGTACTCCGCACCTCCCATGAAAGAACACTGAGAACTGAGGATCCCTTCCTGGGCGACTTCACAACCCTCAGGGATCTTGGGCCTCCGGGCATCTCTCCCTTAACGCCGAGTGAAAAGCAGCACACTGCTTTCTTCGTTGGAGAGCTAAGTGTCTGAGCTTTCTAAAGACCACCCAAACACGGGTCCAGCAGGTCTTTTAAGTGTACGGCCAGGGGCTCACAGCACTGCACCAGGGCCACAGTGAGAAAACACGCTCCTCAGTGTTTGTCTTGGGAAGCCTCACTGGCCGTCTCTCTAAGCCACGCAGGCCGTTGACTTTCGAAGCAACCTGAGAAAGGCGCGGTTTGCGCCTGAAACACCCAGAGCCCTTTTATAAGGTGTACGGGCGTCGGAGCCTAAAGCAAGTCAGCGGGGACGTCACGCCACTCGCCGCAGGCAGAACGGCTCTGCTACGAAGGTTCAACGGGGAAGGACAGGGTGCCGCTTCCGACCCTTTGACTGTGGCAGAAACGACACGTACTAGGCACACTGCAACTTTGATATTGGTGACCTAGTGAGAAAAGCACTATTTTCCCCCCTGGAGAGCAGAAGGCCTGTGGTGTCAAATTTCCCTGAGACAGTGCTGTTCTCTGTCTGCTCTTCACAGCTAGAGTGCCTTCACGGAGAGCAGAGTGTCCTTGGAGAAACAGAGAGTGTCCTGTGCATTCCAGGCGGCACCCCAGATCACCCACTGCAAAAGGGAAATCTACACCTCTCTCCACGGTTCAAAGGATCGATCGGATGGCCCATTCACACATCGAGGCGTTCAGCGGTTTTTCCACAGCCTTCTGGAGAAGGACTGCTGGATCTCTAGTATGCTTTTCCTATGGCACCCACGTCCTCACTGCGTCCCAGGGAACAACACTGTGTAGAGGAAAACACTTCCTGGCTGACTGAGCAGCACCATGCTACCTAAGGCCTCCGGATCACCACTCTCAAAGCAGAGTGAAAGGCAAACCTCTGCTTTTTCTCCACAGAGCTCGATGGCCAAAACATTCAACGGACTCTCTGAACACAGCACTAACTGCTCTTTTGTAGGTGACATGTCAGGGGATCTCAGGGCAGAGCGTGAGCTGCAAGGAAAACACACTTCCCTAAGTGTCCGTTCCGGGTGCACTTACTTGGCGGATCTCTCTCTATGCCACGCACAAACTAGAGAGGCCCTGCACTTTTCCAAATGTAGATAGATTCGCCTGAACACTACTACGCTTCGAGAAGCTGCGAGGACACGTCGCAACCTCCCCAAAGCTTTACGTCCCATAGACCAGCCACACGTTGCACATCACACCTTCTTCGGGTTCCAACTTCATCCGGGAAGGGGCCAGAGTGCCCCCTTCTGTCTGTTTTGGCTCGCTGGAAACTGATCGTACTCGGGCAGTTTGGAACGTTCAGTTTGGCCATGTATGTGCATGGCAGCACGTCCCAGCTGTAAGGAGGACCGCTGCAGCCTCCACGCCGCCTGAAATAGAGTGCTGCTGCCAGTCTCACATCCTGGAATGTCCTATGTAGGAAAATGGCGTTTCCCTGAGGGCAGTACGGTGCTCCCAGTTCCCTGCAAGCGGCATGGGAAAGGCGCCAATGCCTAAAGGGAAAACGACACTGCCTGCCAGGCTTATAGTAAGATCCATGTATTGCATTTGGAAGATTGGGCATACATCATTGGCCAGGAAAACCTAGTCCACGGAGTGCCTTCCCGTTAGTGAGCTTCTCGGAACTCTGGGAATACTGCGTCCTCCGCACCTCCCATGAAAGAACACTGAGACCTGAGGATCCCTTCCTGGGCGACTTCACAACCCTCAGGGATCTTGGGCCTCCGGGCATCTCTCCCTTAACGCCGAGTGAAAAGCAGCACACTGCTTTCTTCGTTGGAGAGCTAAGTGTCTGAGCTTTCTAAAGTCCACCCAAACACGGGTCCAGCAGGTCTTTTAAGTGTACGGCCAGGGGCTCACAGCACTGCACCAGGGCCACAGTGAGAAAACACGCTCCTCAGTGTTTGTCTTGGGAAGCCTCACTGGCCGTCTCTCTAAGCCAAGCAGGCCGTTGACTTTCGAAGCAACCTGAGAAAGGCGCGGTTTGCGCCTGAAACACCCAGAGCCCTTTTATAAGGTGTACGGGCGTCGGAGCCTAAAGCAAGTCAGCGGGGACGTCACGCCACTCGCCGCAGGCAGAACGGCTCTGCTACGAAGGTTCAACGGGGAAGGACAGGGTGCCGCTTCCGACCCTTTGACTGTGGCAGAAACGACACGTACTAGGCACACTGCAACTTTGATATTGGTGACCTAGTGAGAAAAGCACTATTTTCCCCCCTGGAGAGCAGAAGGCCTGTGGTGTCAAATTTCCCTGAGACAGTGCTGTTCTCTGTCTGCTCTTCACAGCTAGAGTGCCTTCACGGAGAGCAGAGTGTCCTTGGAGAAACAGAGAGTGTCCTGTGCATTCCAGGCGGCACCCCAGATCACCCACTGCAAAAGGGAAATCTACACCTCTCTCCACGGTTCAAAGGATCGATCGGATGGCCCATTCACACATCGAGGCGTTCAGCGGTTTTTCCACAGCCTTCTGGAGAAGGACTGCTGGATCTCTAGTATGCTTTTCCTATGGCACCCACGTCCTCACTGCGTCCCAGGGAACAACACTGTGTAGAGGATCACGTTCTTGGCTGACTGAGCAGCACCATGCTACCTCAGGCCTCCGGATCACCTCTTTGAAAGCAGAGTGAAAGGCAACCCTCTGCTTTTTCTCCAGAGAGCTCGATGGCCAAAACATTCAACGGAATCTCTGAACACAGCACTAACTGCTCTTTTGTAGGTGACATGTCAGGGGATCTCAGGGCAGAGCGTGAGCTGCAAGGAAAACACACTTCCCTAAGTGTCCGTTCCGGGTGCACTTACTTGGCGGATCTCTCTCTATGCCACGCACAAACTAGAGAGGCCCTGCAGTTTTCCAAATGTAGACAGATTCGCCTGAACACTACTACGCTTCGAGAAGCTGCGAGGACACGTCGCAATCTCCCCAAAGCTTTACGTCCCATAGACCAGCCACACGTTGCACATCACAACTTCCTCGGGTTCGAACTTCATCCGGGAAGGGGCCAGAGTGCCCCCTTCTGTCTGTTTTGGCTCGCTGGAAACTGATCGTACTCGGGCAGTTTGGAACGTTCAGTTTGGCCATGTATGTGCATGGCAGCACGTCCCAGCTGTAAGGAGGACCGCTGCAGCCTCCACGCCGCCTGAAATAGAGTGCTGCTGCCAGTCTCACATCCTGGAATGTCCTATGTAGGAAAATGGCGTTTCCCTGAGGGCAGTACGGTGCTCCCAGTTCCCTGCAAGCGGCATGGGAAAGGCGCCAATGCCTAAAGGGAAAACGACACTGCCTGCCAGGCTTATAGTAAGATCCATGTATTGCATTTGGAAGATTGGGCATACATCATTGGCCAGGAAAACCTAGTCCACGGAGTGCCTTCCCGTTAGTGAGCTTCTCGGAACTCTGGGAATACTGCGTCCTCCGCACCTCCCATGAAAGAACACTGAGACCTGAGGATCCCTTCCTGGGCGACTTCACAACCCTCAGGGATCTTGGGCCTCCGGGCATCTCTCCCTTAACGCCGAGTGAAAAGCAGCACACTGCTTTCTTCGTTGGAGAGCTAAGTGTCTGAGCTTTCTAAAGTCCACCCAAACACGGGTCCAGCAGGTCTTTTAAGTGTACGGCCAGGGGCTCACAGCACTGCACCAGGGCCACAGTGAGAAAACACGCTCCTCAGTGTTTGTCTTGGGAAGCCTCACTGGCCGTCTCTCTAAGCCACGCAGGCCGTTGACTTTCGAAGCAACCTGAGAAAGGCGCGGTTTGCGCCTGAAACACCCAGAGCCCTTTTATAAGGTGTACGGGCGTCGGAGCCTAAAGCAAGTCAGCGGGGACGTCACGCCACTCGCCGCAGGCAGAACGGCTCTGCTACGAAGGTTCAACGGGGAAGGACAGGGTGCCGCTTCCGACCCTTTGACTGTGGCAGAAACGACACGTACTAGGCACACTGCAACTTTGATATTGGTGACCTAGTGAGAAAAGCACTATTTTCCCCCCTGGAGAGCAGAAGGCCTGTGGTGCCAAATTTCCCTGAGACAGTGCTGTTCTCTGTCTGCTCTTCACAGCTAGAGTGCCTTCACGGAGAGCAGAGTGTCCTTGGAGAAACAGAGAGTGTCCTGTGCATTCCAGGCGGCACCCCAGATCACCCACTGCAAAAGGGAAATCTACACCTCTCTCCACGGTTCAAAGGATCGATCGGATGGCCCATTCACACATCGAGGCGTTCAGCGGTTTTTCCACAGCCTTCTGGAGAAGTACTGCTGGATCTCTAGTATGCTTTTCCTATGGCACCCACGTCCTCACTGCGTCCCAGGGAACAACACTGTGTAGAGGAAAACACTTCCTGGCTGACTGAGCAGCACCATGCTACCTAAGGCCTCCGGATCACCACTCTCAAAGCAGAGTGAAAGGCAAACCTCTGCTTTTTCTCCACAGAGCTCGATGGCCAAAACATTCAACGGACTCTCTGAACACAGCACTAACTGCTCTTTTGTAGGTGACATGTCAGGGGATCTCAGGGCAGAGCGTGAGCTGCAAGGAAAACACACTTCCCTAAGTGTCCGTTCCGGGTGCACTTACTTGGCGGATCTCTCTCTATGCCACGCACAAACTAGAGAGGCCCTGCAGTTTTCCAAATGTAGATAGATTCGCCTGAACACTACTACGCTTCGAGAAGCTGCGAGGACACGTCGCAACCTCCCCAAAGCTTTACGTCCCATAGACCAGCCACACGTTGCACATCACAACTTCCTCGGGTTCGAACTTCATCCGGGAAGGGGCCAGAGTGCCCCCTTCTGTCTGTTTTGGCTCGCTGGAAACTGATCGTACTCGGGCAGTTTGGAACGTTCAGTTTGGCCATGTATGTGCATGGCAGCACGTCCCAGCTGTAAGGAGGACCGCTGCAGCCTCCACGCCGCCTGAAATAGAGTGCTGCTGCCAGTCTCACATCCTGGAATGTCCTATGTAGGAAAATGGCGTTTCCCTGAGGGCAGTACGGTGCTCCCAGTTCCCTGCAAGCGGCATGGGAAAGGCGCCAATGCCTAAAGGGAAAACGACACTGCCTGCCAGGCTTATAGTAAGATCCATGTATTGCATTTGCAAGATTGGGCATACATCATTGGCCAGGAAAACCTAGTCCACGGAGTGCCTTCCCGTTAGTGAGCTTCTCGGAACTCTGGGAATACTGCGTCCTCCGCACCTTCCATGAAAGAACACTGAGACCTGAGGATCCCTTCCTGGGCGACTTCACAACCCTCAGGGATCTTGGGCCTCCGGGCATCTCTCCCTTAACGCCGAGTGAAAAGCAGCACACTGCTTTCTTCGTTGGAGAGCTAAGTGTCTGAGCTTTCTAAAGTCCACCCAAACACGGGTCCAGCAGGTCTTTTAAGTGTACGGCCAGGGGCTCACAGCACTGCACCAGGGCCACAGTGAGAAAACACGCTCCTCAGTGTTTGTCTTGGGAAGCCTCACTGGCCGTCTCTCTAAGCCACGCAGGCCGTTGACTTTCGAAGCAACCTGAGAAAGGCGCGGTTTGCGCCTGAAACACCCAGAGCCCTTTTATAAGGTGTACGGGCGTCGGAGCCTAAAGCAAGTCAGCGGGGACGTCACGCCACTCGCCGCAGGCAGAACGGCTCTGCTACGAAGGTTCAACGGGGAAGGACAGGGTGCCGCTTCCGACCCTTTGACTGTGGCAGAAACGACACGTACTAGGCACACTGCAACTTTGATATTGGTGACCTAGTGAGAAAAGCACTATTTTCCCCCCTGGAGAGCAGAAGGCCTGTGGTGTCAAATTTCCCTGAGACAGTGCTGTTCTCTGTCTGCTCTTCACAGCTAGAGTGCCTTCACGGAGAGCAGAGTGTCCTTGGAGAAACAGAGAGTGTCCTGTGCATTCCAGGCGGCACCCCAGATCACCCACTGCAAAAGGGAAATCTACACCTCTCTCCACGGTTCAAAGGATCGATCGGATGGCCCATTCACACATCGAGGCGTTCAGCGGTTTTTCCACAGCCTTCTGGAGAAGTACTGCTGGATCTCTAGTATGCTTTTCCTATGGCACCCACGTCCTCACTGCGTCCCAGGGAACAACACTGTGTAGAGGAAAACACTTCCTGGCTGACTGAGCAGCACCATGCTACCTAAGGCCTCCGGATCACCACTCTCAAAGCAGAGTGAAAGGCAAACCTCTGCTTTTTCTCCACAGAGCTCGATGGCCAAAACATTCAACGGACTCTCTGAACACAGCACTAACTGCTCTTTTGTAGGTGACATGTCAGGGGATCTCAGGGCAGAGCGTGAGCTGCAAGGAAAACACACTTCCCTAAGTGTCCGTTCCGGGTGCACTTACTTGGCGGATCTCTCTCTATGCCACGCACAAACTAGAGAGGCCCTGCACTTTTCCAAATGTAGATAGATTCGCCTGAACACTACTACGCTTCGAGAAGCTGCGAGGACACGTCGCAACCTCCCCAAAGCTTTACGTCCCATAGACCAGCCACACGTTGCACATCACAACTTCCTCGGGTTCGAACTTCATCCGGGGAGGGGCCAAAGTGCCTCTTTCTGTCTGTTTTGGCTCGCTGGAAACTGATCGTACTCGGGCAGTTTGGAACGTTCAGTTTGGCCATGTATGTGCATGGCAGCACATCCCAGCTGTAAGGAGGACCGCTGCAGCCTCCACGCCGCCTGAAATAGAGTGCTGCTGCCAGTCTCACGTCCTGGAATGTCCTATGTAGGAAAAGGGCGTTTCCCTGAGGGCAATACGGTGCTCCCAGTTCCCTGCAAGAGGCATGGGAAAGGCGCCAATGCCTAAAGGGAAAACGACACTGCCTGCCAGGCTCATAGTAAGGTCCATGTATTGCATTTGGAAGATTGGGCATACATCATTGGCCAGGAAAACCTAGTCCACGGAGTGCCTTCCCATTAGTGAGCTTCTCGGAACTCTGGGAATACTGCGTACTCCGCACCTCCCATGAAAGAACACTGAGAACTGAGGATCCCTTCCTGGGCGACTTCACAACCCTCAGGGATCTTGGGCCTCCGGGCATCTCTCCCTTAACGCCGAGTGAAAAGCAGCACACTGCTTTCTTCATTGGAGAGCTAAGTGTCTGAGCTTTCTAAAGACCACCCAAACACGGGTCCAGCAGGTCTTTTAAGTGTACGGCCAGGGGCTCACAGCACTGCACCAGGGCCACAGTGAGAAAACACGCTCCTCAGTGTTTGTCTTGGGAAGCCTCACTGGCCGTCTCTCTAAGCCACGCAGGCCGTTGACTTTCGAAGCAACCTGAGAAAGGCGCGGTTTGCGCCTGAAACACCCAGAGCCCTTTTATAAGGTGTACGGGCGTCGGAGCCTAAAGCAAGTCAGCGGGGACGTCACGCCACTCGCCGCAGGCAGAACGGCTCTGCTACGAAGGTTCAACGGGGAAGGACAGGGTGCCGCTTCCGACCCTTTGACTGTGGCAGAAACGACACGTACTAGGCACACTGCAACTTTGATATTGGTGACCTAGTGAGAAAAGCACTATTTTCCCCCCTGGAGAGCAGAAGGCCTGTGGTGTCAAATTTCCCTGAGACAGTGCTGTTCTCTGTCTGCTCTTCACAGCTAGAGTGCCTTCACGGAGAGCAGAGTGTCCTTGGAGAAACAGAGAGTGTCCTGTGCATTCCAGGCGGCACCCCAGATCACCCACTGCAAAAGGGAAATCTACACCTCTCTCCACGGTTCAAAGGATCGATCGGATGGCCCATTCACACATCGAGGCGTTCAGCGGTTTTTCCACAGCCTTCTGGAGAAGGACTGCTGGATCTCTAGTATGCTTTTCCTATGGCACCCACGTCCTCACTGCGTCCCAGGGAACAACACTGTGTAGAGGAAAACACTTCCTGGCTGACTGAGCAGCACCATGCTACCTAAGGCCTCCGGATCACCACTCTCAAAGCAGAGTGAAAGGCAAACCTCTGCTTTTTCTCCACAGAGCTCGATGGCCAAAACATTCAACGGACTCTCTGAACACAGCACTAACTGCTCTTTTGTAGGTGACATGTCAGGGGATCTCAGGGCAGAGCGTGAGCTGCAAGGAAAACACACTTCCCTAAGTGTCCGTTCCGGGTGCACTTACTTGGCGGATCTCTCTCTATGCCACGCACAAACTAGAGAGGCCCTGCAGTTTTCCAAATGTAGATAGATTCGCCTGAACACTACTACGCTTCGAGAAGCTGCGAGGACACGTCGCAACCTCCCCAAAGCTTTACGTCCCATAGACCAGCCACACGTTGCACATCACACCTTCCTCGGGTTCCAACTTCATCCGGGAAGGGGCCAGAGTGCCCCCTTCTGTCTGTTTTGGCTCGCTGGAAACTGATCGTACTCGGGCAGTTTGGAACGTTCAGTTTGGCCATGTATGTGCATGGCAGCACGTCCCAGCTGTAAGGAGGACCGCTGCAGCCTCCACGCCGCCTGAAATAGAGTGCTGCTGCCAGTCTCACATCCTGGAATGTCCTATGTAGGAAAATGGCGTTTCCCTGAGGGCAGTACGGTGCTCCCAGTTCCCTGCAAGCGGCATGGGAAAGGCGCCAATGCCTAAAGGGAAAACGACACTGCCTGCCAGGCTTATAGTAAGATCCATGTATTGCATTTGGAAGATTGGGCATACATCATTGGCCAGGAAAACCTAGTCCACGGAGTGCCTTCCCGTTAGTGAGCTTCTCGGAACTCTGGGAATACTGCGTCCTCCGCACCTCCCATGAAAGAACACTGAGACCTGAGGATCCCTTCCTGGGCGACTTCACAACCCTCAGGGATCTTGGGCCTCCGGGCATCTCTCCCTTAACGCCGAGTGAAAAGCAGCACACTGCTTTCTTCGTTGGAGAGCTAAGTGTCTGAGCTTTCTAAAGTCCACCCAAACACGGGTCCAGCAGGTCTTTTAAGTGTACGGCCAGGGGCTCACAGCACTGCACCAGGGCCACAGTGAGAAAACACGCTCCTCAGTGTTTGTCTTGGGAAGCCTCACTGGCCGTCTCTCTAAGCCACGCAGGCCGTTGACTTTCGAAGCAACCTGAGAAAGGCGCGGTTTGCGCCTGAAACACCCAGAGCCCTTTTATAAGGTGTACGGGCGTCGGAGCCTAAAGCAAGTCAGCGGGGACGTCACGCCACTCGCCGCAGGCAGAACGGCTCTGCTACGAAGGTTCAACGGGGAAGGACAGGGTGCCGCTTCCGACCCTTTGACTGTGGCAGAAACGACACGTACTAGGCACACTGCAACTTTGATATTGGTGACCTAGTGAGAAAAGCACTATTTTCCCCCCTGGAGAGCAGAAGGCCTGTGGTGTCAAATTTCCCTGAGACAGTGCTGTTCTCTGTCTGCTCTTCACAGCTAGAGTGCCTTCACGGAGAGCAGAGTGTCCTTGGAGAAACAGAGAGTGTCCTGTGCATTCCAGGCGGCACCCCAGATCACCCACTGCAAAAGGGAAATCTACACCTCTCTCCACGGTTCAAAGGATCGATCGGATGGCCCATTCACACATCGAGGCGTTCAGCGGTTTTTCCACAGCCTTCTGGAGAAGTACTGCTGGATCTCTAGTATGCTTTTCCTATGGCACCCACGTCCTCACTGCGTCCCAGGGAACAACACTGTGTAGAGGAAAACACTTCCTGGCTGACTGAGCAGCACCATGCTACCTAAGGCCTCCGGATCACCACTCTCAAAGCAGAGTGAAAGGCAAACCTCTGCTTTTTCTCCACAGAGCTCGATGGCCAAAACATTCAACGGACTCTCTGAACACAGCACTAACTGCTCTTTTGTAGGTGACATGTCAGGGGATCTCAGGGCAGAGCGTGAGCTGCAAGGAAAACACACTTCCCTAAGTGTCCGTTCCGGGTGCACTTACTTGGCGGATCTCTCTCTATGCCACGCACAAACTAGAGAGGCCCTGCACTTTTCCAAATGTAGATAGATTCGCCTGAACACTACTACGCTTCGAGAAGCTGCGAGGACACGTCGCAACCTCCCCAAAGCTTTACGTCCCATAGACCAGCCACACGTTGCACATCACAACTTCCTCGGGTTCGAACTTCATCCGGGGAGGGGCCAAAGTGCCTCTTTCTGTCTGTTTTGGCTCGCTGGAAACTGATCGTACTCGGGCAGTTTGGAACGTTCAGTTTGGCCATGTATGTGCATGGCAGCACATCCCAGCTGTAAGGAGGACCGCTGCAGCCTCCACGCCGCCTGAAATAGAGTGCTGCTGCCAGTCTCACGTCCTGGAATGTCCTATGTAGGAAAAGGGCGTTTCCCTGAGGGCAATACGGTGCTCCCAGTTCCCTGCAAGAGGCATGGGAAAGGCGCCAATGCCTAAAGGGAAAACGACACTGCCTGCCAGGCTCATAGTAAGGTCCATGTATTGCATTTGGAAGATTGGGCATACATCATTGGCCAGGAAAACCTAGTCCACGGAGTGCCTTCCCATTAGTGAGCTTCTCGGAACTCTGGGAATACTGCGTACTCCGCACCTCCCATGAAAGAACACTGAGAACTGAGGATCCCTTCCTGGGCGACTTCACAACCCTCAGGGATCTTGGGCCTCCGGGCATCTCTCCCTTAACGCCGAGTGAAAAGCAGCACACTGCTTTCTTCATTGGAGAGCTAAGTGTCTGAGCTTTCTAAAGACCACCCAAACACGGGTCCAGCAGGTCTTTTAAGTGTACGGCCAGGGGCTCACAGCACTGCACCAGGGCCACAGTGAGAAAACACGCTCCTCAGTGTTTGTCTTGGGAAGCCTCACTGGCCGTCTCTCTAAGCCACGCAGGCCGTTGACTTTCGAAGCAACCTGAGAAAGGCGCGGTTTGCGCCTGAAACACCCAGAGCCCTTTTATAAGGTGTACGGGCGTCGGAGCCTAAAGCAAGTCAGCGGGGACGTCACGCCACTCGCCGCAGGCAGAACGGCTCTGCTACGAAGGTTCAACGGGGAAGGACAGGGTGCCGCTTCCGACCCTTTGACTGTGGCAGAAACGACACGTACTAGGCACACTGCAACTTTGATATTGGTGACCTAGTGAGAAAAGCACTATTTTCCCCCCTGGAGAGCAGAAGGCCTGTGGTGTCAAATTTCCCTGAGACAGTGCTGTTCTCTGTCTGCTCTTCACAGCTAGAGTGCCTTCACGGAGAGCAGAGTGTCCTTGGAGAAACAGAGAGTGTCCTGTGCATTCCAGGCGGCACCCCAGATCACCCACTGCAAAAGGGAAATCTACACCTCTCTCCACGGTTCAAAGGATCGATCGGATGGCCCATTCACACATCGAGACGTTCAGCGGTTTTTCCACAGCCTTCTGGAGAAGGACTGCTGGATCTCTAGTATGCTTTTCCTATGGCACCCACGTCCTCACTGCGTCCCAGGGAACAACACTGTGTAGAGGAAAACACTTCCTGGCTGACTGAGCAGCACCATGCTACCTAAGGCCTCCGGATCACCACTCTCAAAGCAGAGTGAAAGGCAAACCTCTGCTTTTTCTCCACAGAGCTCGATGGCCAAAACATTCAACGGACTCTCTGAACACAGCACTAACTGCTCTTTTGTAGGTGACATGTCAGGGGATCTCAGGGCAGAGCGTGAGCTGCAAGGAAAACACACTTCCCTAAGTGTCCGTTCCGGGTGCACTTACTTGGCGGATCTCTCTCTATGCCACGCACAAACTAGAGAGGCCCTGCAGTTTTCCAAATGTAGATAGATTCGCCTGAACACTACTACGCTTCGAGAAGCTGCGAGGACACGTCGCAACCTCCCCAAAGCTTTACGTCCCATAGACCAGCCACACGTTGCACATCACACCTTCCTCGGGTTCCAACTTCATCCGGGAAGGGGCCAGAGTGCCCCCTTCTGTCTGTTTTGGCTCGCTGGAAACTGATCGTACTCGGGCAGTTTGGAACGTTCAGTTTGGCCATGTATGTGCATGGCAGCACGTCCCAGCTGTAAGGAGGACCGCTGCAGCCTCCACGCCGCCTGAAATAGAGTGCTGCTGCCAGTCTCACATCCTGGAATGTCCTATGTAGGAAAATGGCGTTTCCCTGAGGGCAGTACGGTGCTCCCAGTTCCCTGCAAGCGGCATGGGAAAGGCGCCAATGCCTAAAGGGAAAACGACACTGCCTGCCAGGCTTATAGTAAGATCCATGTATTGCATTTGGAAGATTGGGCATACATCATTGGCCAGGAAAACCTAGTCCACGGAGTGCCTTCCCGTTAGTGAGCTTCTCGGAACTCTGGGAATACTGCGTCCTCCGCACCTCCCATGAAAGAACACTGAGACCTGAGGATCCCTTCCTGGGCGACTTCACAACCCTCAGGGATCTTGGGCCTCCGGGCATCTCTCCCTTAACGCCGAGTGAAAAGCAGCACACTGCTTTCTTCGTTGGAGAGCTAAGTGTCTGAGCTTTCTAAAGTCCACCCAAACACGGGTCCAGCAGGTCTTTTAAGTGTACGGCCAGGGGCTCACAGCACTGCACCAGGGCCACAGTGAGAAAACACGCTCCTCAGTGTTTGTCTTGGGAAGCCTCACTGGCCGTCTCTCTAAGCCACGCAGGCCGTTGACTTTCGAAGCAACCTGAGAAAGGCGCGGTTTGCGCCTGAAACACCCAGAGCCCTTTTATAAGGTGTACGGGCGTCGGAGCCTAAAGCAAGTCAGCGGGGACGTCACGCCACTCGCCGCAGGCAGAACGGCTCTGCTACGAAGGTTCAACGGGGAAGGACAGGGTGCCGCTTCCGACCCTTTGACTGTGGCAGAAACGACACGTACTAGGCACACTGCAACTTTGATATTGGTGACCTAGTGAGAAAAGCACTATTTTCCCCCCTGGAGAGCAGAAGGCCTGTGGTGTCAAATTTCCCTGAGACAGTGCTGTTCTCTGTCTGCTCTTCACAGCTAGAGTGCCTTCACGGAGAGCAGAGTGTCCTTGGAGAAACAGAGAGTGTCCTGTGCATTCCAGGCGGCACCCCAGATCACCCACTGCAAAAGGGAAATCTACACCTCTCTCCACGGTTCAAAGGATCGATCGGATGGCCCATTCACACATCGAGGCGTTCAGCGGTTTTTCCACAGCCTTCTGGAGAAGGACTGCTGGATCTCTAGTATGCTTTTCCTATGGCACCCACGTCCTCACTGCGTCCCAGGGAACAACACTGTGTAGAGGATCACGTTCTTGGCTGACTGAGCAGCACCATGCTACCTCAGGCCTCCGGATCACCTCTTTGAAAGCAGAGTGAAAGGCAACCCTCTGCTTTTTCTCCAGAGAGCTCGATGGCCAAAACATTCAACGGAATCTCTGAACACAGCACTAACTGCTCTTTTGTAGGTGACATGTCAGGGGATCTCAGGGCAGAGCGTGAGCTGCAAGGAAAACACACTTCCCTAAGTGTCCGTTCCGGGTGCACTTACTTGGCGGATCTCTCTCTATGCCACGCACAAACTAGAGAGGCCCTGCAGTTTTCCAAATGTAGATAGATTCGCCTGAACACTACTACGCTTCGAGAAGCTGCGAGGACACGTCGCAATCTCCCCAAAGCCTTACGTCCCATAGACCAGACACACGTTGCACATCACAACTTCCTCGGGTTCGAACTTCATCCGGGAAGGGGCCAGAGTGCCCCCTTCTGTCTGTTTTGGCTCGCTGGAAACTGATCGTACTCGGGCAGTTTGGAACGTTCAGTTTGGCCATGTATGTGCATGGCAGCACGTCCCAGCTGTAAGGAGGACCGCTGCAGCCTCCACGCCGCCTGAAATAGAGTGCTGCTGCCAGTCTCACATCCTGGAATGTCCTATGTAGGAAAATGGCGTTTCCCTGAGGGCAGTACGGTGCTCCCAGTTCCCTGCAAGCGGCATGGGAAAGGCGCCAATGCCTAAAGGGAAAACGACACGGCCTGCCAGGCTTATAGTAAGATCCATGTATTGCATTTGGAAGATTGGGCATACATCATTGGCCAGGAAAACCTAGTCCACGGAGTGCCTTCCCGTTAGTGAGCTTCTCGGAACTCTGGGAATACTGCGTCCTCCGCACCTCCCATGAAAGAACACTGAGACCTGAGGATCCCTTCCTGGGCGAATTCACAACCCTCAGGGATCTTGGGCCTCCGGGCATCTCTCCCTTAACGCCGAGTGAAAAGCAGCACACTGCTTTCTTCGTTGGAGAGCTAAGTGTCTGAGCTTTCTAAAGTCCACCCAAACACGGGTCCAGCAGGTCTTTTAAGTGTACGGCCAGGGGCTCACAGCACTGCACCAGGGCCACAGTGAGAAAACACGCTCCTCAGTGTTTGTCTTGGGAAGCCTCACTGGCCGTCTCTCTAAGCCACGCAGGCCGTTGACTTTCGAAGCAACCTGAGAAAGGCGCGGTTTGCGCCTGAAACACCCAGAGCCCTTTTATAAGGTGTACAGGCGTCGGAGCCTAAAGCAAGTCAGCGGGGACGTCACGCCACTCGCCGCAGGCAGAACGGCTCTGCTACGAAGGTTCAACGGGGAAGGACAGGGTGCCGCTTCCGACCCTTTGACTGTGGCAGAAACGACACGTACTAGGCACACTGCAACTTTGATATTGGTGACCTAGTGAGAAAAGCACTATTTTCCCCCCTGGAGAGCAGAAGGCCTGTGGTGCCAAATTTCCCTGAGACAGTGCTGTTCTCTGTCTGCTCTTCACAGCTAGAGTGCCTTCACGGAGAGCAGAGTGTCCTTGGAGAAACAGAGAGTGTCCTGTGCATTCCAGGCGGCACCCCAGATCACCCACTGCAAAAGGGAAATCTACACCTCTCTCCACGGTTCAAAGGATCGATCGGATGGCCCATTCACACATCGAGGCGTTCAGCGGTTTTTCCACAGCCTTCTGGAGAAGTACTGCTGGATCTCTAGTATGCTTTTCCTATGGCACCCACGTCCTCACTGCGTCCCAGGGAACAACACTGTGTAGAGGAAAACACTTCCTGGCTGACTGAGCAGCACCATGCTACCTAAGGCCTCCGGATCACCACTCTCAAAGCAGAGTGAAAGGCAAACCTCTGCTTTATCTCCACAGAGCTCGATGGCCAAAACATTCAACGGACTCTCTGAACACAGCACTAACTGCTCTTTTGTAGGTGACATGTCAGGGGATCTCAGGGCAGAGCGTGAGCTGCAAGGAAAACACACTTCCCTAAGTGTCCGTTCCGGGTGCACTTACTTGGCGGATCTCTCTCTATGCCACGCACAAACTAGAGAGGCCCTGCAGTTTTCCAAATGTAGATAGATTCGCCTGAACACTACTACGCTTTGAGAAGCTGCGAGGACACGTCGCAACCTCCCCAAAGCTTTACGTCCCATAGACCAGCCACACGTTGCACATCACAACTTCCTCGGGTTCGAACTTCATCCGGGAAGGGGCCAGAGTGCCCCCTTCTGTCTGTTTTGGCTCGCTGGAAACTGATCGTACTCGGGCAGTTTGGAACGTTCAGTTTGGCCATGTATGTGCATGGCAGCACGTCCCAGCTGTAAGGAGGACCGCTGCAGCCTCCACGCCGCCTGAAATAGAGTGCTGCTGCCAGTCTCACATCCTGGAATGTCCTATGTAGGAAAATGGCGTTTCCCTGAGGGCAGTACGGTGCTCCCAGTTCCCTGCAAGCGGCATGGGAAAGGCGCCAATGCCTAAAGGGAAAACGACACTGCCTGCCAGGCTTATAGTAAGATCCATGTATTGCATTTGCAAGATTGGGCATACATCATTGGCCAGGAAAACCTAGTCCACGGAGTGCCTTCCCGTTAGTGAGCTTCTCGGAACTCTGGGAATACTGCGTCCTCCGCACCTCCCATGAAAGAACACTGAGACCTGAGGATCCCTTCCTGGGCGACTTCACAACCCTCAGGGATCTTGGGCCTCCGGGCATCTCTCCCTTAACGCCGAGTGAAAAGCAGCACACTGCTTTCTTCGTTGGAGAGCTAAGTGTCTGAGCTTTCTAAAGTCCACCCAAACACGGGTCCAGCAGGTCTTTTAAGTGTACGGCCAGGGGCTCACAGCACTGCACCAGGGCCACAGTGAGAAAACACGCTCCTCAGTGTTTGTCTTGGGAAGCCTCACTGGCCGTCTCTCTAAGCCACGCAGGCCGTTGACTTTCGAAGCAACCTGAGAAAGGCGCGGTTTGCTCCTGAAACACCCAGAGCCCTTTTATAAGGTGTACGGGCGTCGGAGCCTAAAGCAAGTCAGCGGGGACGTCACGCCACTCGCCGCAGGCAGAACGGCTCTGCTACGAAGGTTCAACGGGGAAGGACAGGGTGCCGCTTCCGACCCTTTGACTGTGGCAGAAACGACACGTACTAGGCACACTGCAACTTTGATATTGGTGACCTAGTGAGAAAAGCACTATTTTCCCCCCTGGAGAGCAGCAGGCCTGTGGTGTCAAATTTCCCTGAGACAGTGCTGTTCTCTGTCTGCTCTTCACAGCTAGAGTGCCTTCACGGAGAGCAGAGTGTCCTTGGAGAAACAGAGAGTGTCCTGTGCATTCCAGGCGGCACCCCAGATCACCCACTGCAAAAGGGAAATCTACACCTCTCTCCACGGTTCAAAGGATCGATCGGATGGCCCATTCACACATCGAGGCGTTCAGCGGTTTTTCCACAGCCTTCTGGAGAAGGACTGCTGGATCTCTAGTATGCTTTTCCTATGGCACCCACGTCCTCACTGCGTCCCAGGGAACAACACTGTGTAGAGGAAAACACTTCCTGGCTGACTGAGCAGCACCATGCTACCTAAGGCCTCCGGATCACCACTCTCAAAGCAGAGTGAAAGGCAAACCTCTGCTTTTTCTCCACAGAGCTCGATGGCCAAAACATTCAACGGACTCTCTGAACACAGCACTAAGTGCTCTTTTGTAGGTGACATGTCAGGGGATCTCAGGGCAGAGCGTGAGCTGCAAGGAAAACACACTTCCCTAAGTGTCCGTTCCGGGTGCACTTACTTGGCGGATCTCTCTCTATGCCACGCACAAACTAGAGAGGCCCTGCACTTTTCCAAATGTAGATAGATTCGCCTGAACACTACTACGCTTCGAGAAGCTGCGAGGACACGTCGCAACCTCCCCAAAGCTTTACGTCCCATAGACCAGCCACACGTTGCACATCACAACTTCCTCGGGTTCGAACTTCATCCGGGGAGGGGCCAGAGTGCCCCCTTCTGTCTGTTTTGGCTCGCTGGAAACTGATCGTACTCGGGCAGTTTGGAACGTTCAGTTTGGCCATGTATGTGCATGGCAGCACGTCCCAGCTGTAAGGAGGACCGCTGCAGCCTCCACGCCGCCTGAAATAGAGTGCTGCTGCCAGTCTCACATCCTGGAATGTCCTATGTAGGAAAATGGCGTTTCCCTGAGGGCAGTACGGTGCTCCCAGTTCCCTGCAAGCGGCATGGGAAAGGCGCCAATGCCTAAAGGGAAAACGACACTGCCTGCCAGGCTTATAGTAAGATCCATGTATTGCATTTGCAAGATTGGGCATACATCATTGGCCAGGAAAACCTAGTCCACGGAGTGCCTTCCCGTTAGTGAGCTTCTCGGAACTCTGGGAATACTGCGTCCTCCGCACCTTCCATGAAAGAACACTGAGACCTGAGGATCCCTTCCTGGGCGACTTCACAACCCTCAGGGATCTTGGGCCTCCGGGCATCTCTCCCTTAACGCCGAGTGAAAAGCAGCACACTGCTTTCTTCGTTGGAGAGCTAAGTGTCTGAGCTTTCTAAAGTCCACCCAAACACGGGTCCAGCAGGTCTTTTAAGTGTACGGCCAGGGGCTCACAGCACTGCACCAGGGCCACAGTGAGAAAACACGCTCCTCAGTGTTTGTCTTGGGAAGCCTCACTGGCCGTCTCTCTAAGCCACGCAGGCCGTTGACTTTCGAAGCAACCTGAGAAAGGCGCGGTTTGCGCCTGAAACACCCAGAGCCCTTTTATAAGGTGTACGGGCGTCGGAGCCTAAAGCAAGTCAGCGGGGACGTCACGCCACTCGCCGCAGGCAGAACGGCTCTGCTACGAAGGTTCAACGGGGAAGGACAGGGTGCCGCTTCCGACCCTTTGACTGTGGCAGAAACGACACGTACTAGGCACACTGCAACTTTGATATTGGTGACCTAGTGAGAAAAGCACTATTTTCCCCCCTGGAGAGCAGAAGGCCTGTGGTGTCAAATTTCCCTGAGACAGTGCTGTTCTCTGTCTGCTCTTCACAGCTAGAGTGCCTTCACGGAGAGCAGAGTGTCCTTGGAGAAACAGAGAGTGTCCTGTGCATTCCAGGCGGCACCCCAGATCACCCACTGCAAAAGGGAAATCTACACCTCTCTCCACGGTTCAAAGGATCGATCGGATGGCCCATTCACACATCGAGGCGTTCAGCGGTTTTTCCACAGCCTTCTGGAGAAGTACTGCTGGATCTCTAGTATGCTTTTCCTATGGCACCCACGTCCTCACTGCGTCCCAGGGAACAACACTGTGTAGAGGAAAACACTTCCTGGCTGACTGAGCAGCACCATGCTACCTAAGGCCTCCGGATCACCACTCTCAAAGCAGAGTGAAAGGCAAACCTCTGCTTTATCTCCACAGAGCTCGATGGCCAAAACATTCAACGGACTCTCTGAACACAGCACTAACTGCTCTTTTGTAGGTGACATGTCAGGGGATCTCAGGGCAGAGCGTGAGCTGCAAGGAAAACACACTTCCCTAAGTGTCCGTTCCGGGTGCACTTACTTGGCGGATCTCTCTCTATGCCACGCACAAACTAGAGAGGCCCTGCAGTTTTCCAAATGTAGATAGATTCGCCTGAACACTACTACGCTTTGAGAAGCTGCGAGGACACGTCGCAACCTCCCCAAAGCTTTACGTCCCATAGACCAGCCACACGTTGCACATCACAACTTCCTCGGGTTCGAACTTCATCCGGGAAGGGGCCAGAGTGCCCCCTTCTGTCTGTTTTGGCTCGCTGGAAACTGATCGTACTCGGGCAGTTTGGAACGTTCAGTTTGGCCATGTATGTGCATGGCAGCACGTCCCAGCTGTAAGGAGGACCGCTGCAGCCTCCACGCCGCCTGAAATAGAGTGCTGCTGCCAGTCTCACATCCTGGAATGTCCTATGTAGGAAAATGGCGTTTCCCTGAGGGCAGTACGGTGCTCCCAGTTCCCTGCAAGCGGCATGGGAAAGGCGCCAATGCCTAAAGGGAAAACGACACTGCCTGCCAGGCTTATAGTAAGATCCATGTATTGCATTTGCAAGATTGGGCATACATCATTGGCCAGGAAAACCTAGTCCACGGAGTGCCTTCCCGTTAGTGAGCTTCTCGGAACTCTGGGAATACTGCGTCCTCCGCACCTCCCATGAAAGAACACTGAGACCTGAGGATCCCTTCCTGGGCGACTTCACAACCCTCAGGGATCTTGGGCCTCCGGGCATCTCTCCCTTAACGCCGAGTGAAAAGCAGCACACTGCTTTCTTCGTTGGAGAGCTAAGTGTCTGAGCTTTCTAAAGTCCACCCAAACACGGGTCCAGCAGGTCTTTTAAGTGTACGGCCAGGGGCTCACAGCACTGCACCAGGGCCACAGTGAGAAAACACGCTCCTCAGTGTTTGTCTTGGGAAGCCTCACTGGCCGTCTCTCTAAGCCACGCAGGCCGTTGACTTTCGAAGCAACCTGAGAAAGGCGCGGTTTGCTCCTGAAACACCCAGAGCCCTTTTATAAGGTGTACGGGCGTCGGAGCCTAAAGCAAGTCAGCGGGGACGTCACGCCACTCGCCGCAGGCAGAACGGCTCTGCTACGAAGGTTCAACGGGGAAGGACAGGGTGCCGCTTCCGACCCTTTGACTGTGGCAGAAACGACACGTACTAGGCACACTGCAACTTTGATATTGGTGACCTAGTGAGAAAAGCACTATTTTCCCCCCTGGAGAGCAGAAGGCCTGTGGTGTCAAATTTCCCTGAGACAGTGCTGTTCTCTGTCTGCTCTTCACAGCTAGAGTGCCTTCACGGAGAGCAGAGTGTCCTTGGAGAAACAGAGAGTGTCCTGTGCATTCCAGGCGGCACCCCAGATCACCCACTGCAAAAGGGAAATCTACACCTCTCTCCACGGTTCAAAGGATCGATCGGATGGCCCATTCACACATCGAGGCGTTCAGCGGTTTTTCCACAGCCTTCTGGAGAAGGACTGCTGGATCTCTAGTATGCTTTTCCTATGGCACCCACGTCCTCACTGCGTCCCAGGGAACAACACTGTGTAGAGGAAAACACTTCCTGGCTGACTGAGCAGCACCATGCTACCTAAGGCCTCCGGATCACCACTCTCAAAGCAGAGTGAAAGGCAAACCTCTGCTTTTTCTCCACAGAGCTCGATGGCCAAAACATTCAACGGACTCTCTGAACACAGCACTAACTGCTCTTTTGTAGGTGACATGTCAGGGGATCTCAGGGCAGAGCGTGAGCTGCAAGGAAAACACACTTCCCTAAGTGTCCGTTCCGGGTGCACTTACTTGGCGGATCTCTCTCTATGCCACGCACAAACTAGAGAGGCCCTGCACTTTTCCAAATGTAGATAGATTCGCCTGAACACTACTACGCTTCGAGAAGCTGCGAGGACACGTCGCAACCTCCCCAAAGCTTTACGTCCCATAGACCAGCCACACGTTGCACATCACAACTTCCTCGGGTTCGAACTTCATCCGGGGAGGGGCCAGAGTGCCCCCTTCTGTCTGTTTTGGCTCGCTGGAAACTGATCGTACTCGGGCAGTTTGGAACGTTCAGTTTGGCCATGTATGTGCATGGCAGCACGTCCCAGCTGTAAGGAGGACCGCTGCAGCCTCCACGCCGCCTGAAATAGAGTGCTGCTGCCAGTCTCACATCCTGGAATGTCCTATGTAGGAAAATGGCGTTTCCCTGAGGGCAGTACGGTGCTCCCAGTTCCCTGCAAGCGGCATGGGAAAGGCGCCAATGCCTAAAGGGAAAACGACACTGCCTGCCAGGCTTATAGTAAGATCCATGTATTGCATTTGCAAGATTGGGCATACATCATTGGCCAGGAAAACCTAGTCCACGGAGTGCCTTCCCGTTAGTGAGCTTCTCGGAACTCTGGGAATACTGCGTCCTCCGCACCTTCCATGAAAGAACACTGAGACCTGAGGATCCCTTCCTGGGCGACTTCACAACCCTCAGGGATCTTGGGCCTCCGGGCATCTCTCCCTTAACGCCGAGTGAAAAGCAGCACACTGCTTTCTTCGTTGGAGAGCTAAGTGTCTGAGCTTTCTAAAGTCCACCCAAACACGGGTCCAGCAGGTCTTTTAAGTGTACGGCCAGGGGCTCACAGCACTGCACCAGGGCCACAGTGAGAAAACACGCTCCTCAGTGTTTGTCTTGGGAAGCCTCACTGGCCGTCTCTCTAAGCCACGCAGGCCGTTGACTTTCGAAGCAACCTGAGAAAGGCGCGGTTTGCGCCTGAAACACCCAGAGCCCTTTTATAAGGTGTACGGGCGTCGGAGCCTAAAGCAAGTCAGCGGGGACGTCACGCCACTCGCCGCAGGCAGAACGGCTCTGCTACGAAGGTTCAACGGGGAAGGACAGGGTGCCGCTTCCGACCCTTTGACTGTGGCAGAAACGACACGTACTAGGCACACTGCAACTTTGATATTGGTGACCTAGTGAGAAAAGCACTATTTTCCCCCCTGGAGAGCAGAAGGCCTGTGGTGTCAAATTTCCCTGAGACAGTGCTGTTCTCTGTCTGCTCTTCACAGCTAGAGTGCCTTCACGGAGAGCAGAGTGTCCTTGGAGAAACAGAGAGTGTCCTGTGCCTTCCAGGCGGCACCCCAGATCACCCACTGCAAAAGGGAAATCTACACCTCTCTCCACGGTTCAAAGGATCGATCGGATGGCCCATTCACACATCGAGGCGTTCAGCGGTTTTTCCACAGCCTTCTGGAGAAGGACTGCTGGATCTCTAGTATGCTTTTCCTATGGCACCCACGTCCTCACTGCGTCCCAGGGAACAACACTGTGTAGAGGATCACGTTCTTGGCTGACTGAGCAGCACCATGCTACCTCAGGCCTCCGGATCACCTCTTTGAAAGCAGAGTGAAAGGCAACCCTCTGCTTTTTCTCCAGAGAGCTCGATGGCCAAAACATTCAACGGACTCTCTGAACACAGCACTAACTGCTCTTTTGTAGGTGACATGTCAGGGGATCTCAGGGCAGAGCGTGAGCTGCAAGGAAAACACACTTCCCTAAGTGTCCGTTCCGGGTGCACTTACTTGGCGGATCTCTCTCTATGCCACGCACAAACTAGAGAGGCCCTGCAGTTTTCCAAATGTAGATAGATTCGCCTGAACACTACTACGCTTTGAGAAGCTGCGAGGACACGTCGCAACCTCCCCAAAGCTTTACGTCCCATAGACCAGCCACACGTTGCACATCACAACTTCCTCGGGTTCGAACTTCATCCGGGAAGGGGCCAGAGTGCCCCCTTCTGTCTGTTTTGGCTCGCTGGAAACTGATCGTACTCGGGCAGTTTGGAACGTTCAGTTTGGCCATGTATGTGCATGGCAGCACGTCCCAGCTGTAAGGAGGACCGCTGCAGCCTCCACGCCGCCTGAAATAGAGTGCTGCTGCCAGTCTCACATCCTGGAATGTCCTATGTAGGAAAAGGGCGTTTCCCTGAGGGCAATACGGTGCTCCCAGTTCCCTGCAAGAGGCATGGGAAAGGCGCCAATGCCTAAAGGGAAAACGACACTGCCTGCCAGGCTCATAGTAAGGTCCATGTATTGCATTTGGAAGATTGGGCATACATCATTGGCCAGGAAAACCTAGTCCACGGAGTGCCTTCCCGTTAGTGAGCTTCTCGGAACTCTGGGAATACTGCGTCCTCCGCACCTCCCATGAAAGAACACTGAGAACTGAGGATCCCTTCCTGGGCGACTTCACAACCATCAGGGATCTTGGGCCTCCGGGCATCTCTCCCTTAACGCCGAGTGAAAAGCAGCACACTGCTTTCTTCGTTGGAGAGCTAAGTGTCTGAGCTTTCTAAAGACCACCCAAACACGGGTCCAGCAGGTCTTTTAAGTGTACGGCCAGGGGCTCACAGCACTGCACCAGGGCCACAGTGAGAAAACACGCTCCTCAGTGTTTGTCTTGGGAAGCCTCACTGGCCGTCTCTCTAAGCCACGCAGGCCGTTGACTTTCGAAGCAACCTGAGAAAGGCGCGGTTTGCGCCTGAAACACCCAGAGCCCTTTTATAAGGTGTACGGGCGTCGGAGCCTAAAGCAAGTCAGCGGGGACGTCACGCCACTCACCGCAGGCAGAACGGCTCTGCTACGAAGGTTCAACGGGGAAGGACAGGGTGCCGCTTCCGACCCTTTGACTGTGGCAGAAACGACACGTACTAGGCACACTGCAACTTTGATATTGGTGACCTAGTGAGAAAAGCACTATTTTCCCCCCTGGAGAGCAGAAGGCCTGTGGTGTCAAATTTCCCTGAGACAGTGCTGTTCTCTGTCTGCTCTTCACAGCTAGAGTGCCTTCACGGAGAGCAGAGTGTCCTTGGAGAAACAGAGAGTGTCCTGTGCATTCCAGGCGGCACCCCAGATCACCCACTGCAAAAGGGAAATCTACACCTCTCTCCACGGTTCAAAGGATCGATCGGATGGCCCATTCACACATCGAGGCGTTCAGCGGTTTTTCCACAGCCTTCTGGAGAAGGACTGCTGGATCTCTAGTATGCTTTTCCTATGGCACCCACGTCCTCACTGCGTCCCAGGGAACAACACTGTGTAGAGGAAAACACTTCCTGGCTGACTGAGCAGCACCATGCTACCTAAGGCCTCCGGATCACCACTCTCAAAGCAGAGTGAAAGGCAAACCTCTGCTTTTTCTCCACAGAGCTCGATGGCCAAAACATTCAACGGACTCTCTGAACACAGCACTAACTGCTCTTTTGTAGGTGACATGTCAGGGGATCTCAGGGCAGAGCGTGAGCTGCAAGGAAAACACACTTCCCTAAGTGTCCGTTCCGGGTGCACTTACTTGGCGGATCTCTCTCTATGCCACGCACAAACTAGAGAGGCCCTGCACTTTTCCAAATGTAGATAGATTCGCCTGAACACTACTACGCTTTGAGAAGCTGCGAGGACACGTCGCAACCTCCCCAAAGCTTTACGTCCCATAGACCAGCCACACGTTGCACATCACAACTTCCTCGGGTTCGAACTTCATCCGGGGAGGGGCCAAAGTGCCTCTTTCTGTCTGTTTTGGCTCGCTGGAAACTGATCGTACTCGGGCAGTTTGGAACGTTCAGTTTGGCCATGTATGTGCATGGCAGCACATCCCAGCTGTAAGGAGGACCGCTGCAGCCTCCACGCCGCCTGAAATAGAGTGCTGCTGCCAGTCTCACGTCCTGGAATGTCCTATGTAGGAAAAGGGCGTTTCCCTGAGGGCAATACGGTGCTCCCAGTTCCCTGCAAGAGGCATGGGAAAGGCGCCAATGCCTAAAGGGAAAACGACACTGCCTGCCAGGCTCATAGTAAGGTCCATGTATTGCATTTGGAAGATTGGGCATACATCATTGGCCAGGAAAACCTAGTCCACGGAGTGCCTTCCCATTAGTGAGCTTCTCGGAACTCTGGGAATACTGCGTACTCCGCACCTCCCATGAAAGAACACTGAGAACTGAGGATCCCTTCCTGGGCGACTTCACAACCCTCAGGGATCTTGGGCCTCCGGGCATCTCTCCCTTAACGCCGAGTGAAAAGCAGCACACTGCTTTCTTCGTTGGAGAGCTAAGTGTCTGAGCTTTCTAAAGACCACCCAAACACGGGTCCAGCAGGTCTTTTAAGTGTACGGCCAGGGGCTCACAGCACTGCACCAGGGCCACAGTGAGAAAACACGCTCCTCAGTGTTTGTCTTGGGAAGCCTCACTGGCCGTCTCTCTAAGCCACGCAGGCCGTTGACTTTCGAAGCAACCTGAGAAAGGCGCGGTTTGCGCCTGAAACACCCAGAGCCCTTTTATAAGGTGTACGGGCGTCGGAGCCTAAAGCAAGTCAGCGGGGACGTCACGCCACTCGCCGCAGGCAGAACGGCTCTGCTACGAAGGTTCAACGGGGAAGGACAGGGTGCCGCTTCCGACCCTTTGACTGTGGCAGAAACGACACGTACTAGGCACACTGCAACTTTGATATTGGTGACCTAGTGAGAAAAGCACTATTTTCCCCCCTGGAGAGCAGAAGGCCTGTGGTGTCAAATTTCCCTGAGACAGTGCTGTTCTCTGTCTGCTCTTCACAGCTAGAGTGCCTTCACGGAGAGCAGAGTGTCCTTGGAGAAACAGAGAGTGTCCTGTGCATTCCAGGCGGCACCCCAGATCACCCACTGCAAAAGGGAAATCTACACCTCTCTCCACGGTTCAAAGGATCGATCGGATGGCCCATTCACACATCGAGGCGTTCAGCGGTTTTTCCACAGCCTTCTGGAGAAGGACTGCTGGATCTCTAGTATGCTTTTCCTATGGCACCCACGTCCTCACTGCGTCCCAGGGAACAACACTGTGTAGAGGAAAACACTTCCTGGCTGACTGAGCAGCACCATGCTACCTAAGGCCTCCGGATCACCACTCTCAAAGCAGAGTGAAAGGCAAACCTCTGCTTTTTCTCCACAGAGCTCGATGGCCAAAACATTCAACGGACTCTCTGAACACAGCACTAACTGCTCTTTTGTAGGTGACATGTCAGGGGATCTCAGGGCAGAGCGTGAGCTGCAAGGAAAACACACTTCCCTAAGTGTCCGTTCCGGGTGCACTTACTTGGCGGATCTCTCTCTATGCCACGCACAAACTAGAGAGGCCCTGCAGTTTTCCAAATGTAGATAGATTCGCCTGAACACTACTACGCTTCGAGAAGCTGCGAGGACACGTCGCAACCTCCCCAAAGCTTTACGTCCCATAGACCAGCCACACGTTGCACATCACACCTTCCTCGGGTTCCAACTTCATCCGGGAAGGGGCCAGAGTGCCCCCTTCTGTCTGTTTTGGCTCGCTGGAAACTGATCGTACTCGGGCAGTTTGGAACGTTCAGTTTGGCCATGTATGTGCATGGCAGCACGTCCCAGCTGTAAGGAGGACGGCTGCAGCCTCCACGCCGCCTGAAATAGAGTGCTGCTGCCAGTCTCACATCCTGGAATGTCCTATGTAGGAAAAGGGCGTTTCCCTGAGGGCAATACGGTGCTCCCAGTTCCCTGCAAGAGGCATGGGAAAGGCGCCAATGCCTAAAGGGAAAACGACACTGCCTGCCAGGCTCATAGTAAGGTCCATGTATTGCATTTGGAAGATTGGGCATACATCATTGGCCAGGAAAACCTAGTCCACGGAGTGCCTTCCCGTTAGTGAGCTTCTCGGAACTCTGGGAATACTGCGTCCTCCGCACCTCCCATGAAAGAACACTGAGAACTGAGGATCCCTTCCTGGGCGACTTCACAACCATCAGGGATCTTGGGCCTCCGGGCATCTCTCCCTTAACGCCGAGTGAAAAGCAGCACACTGCTTTCTTCGTTGGAGAGCTAAGTGTCTGAGCTTTCTAAAGACCACCCAAACACGGGTCCAGCAGGTCTTTTAAGTGTACGGCCAGGGGCTCACAGCACTGCACCAGGGCCACAGTGAGAAAACACGCTCCTCAGTGTTTGTCTTGGGAAGCCTCACTGGCCGTCTCTCTAAGCCACGCAGGCCGTTGACTTTCGAAGCAACCTGAGAAAGGCGCGGTTTGCGCCTGAAACACCCAGAGCCCTTTTATAAGGTGTACGGGCGTCGGAGCCTAAAGCAAGTCAGCGGGGACGTCACGCCACTCACCGCAGGCAGAACGGCTCTGCTACGAAGGTTCAACGGGGAAGGACAGGGTGCCGCTTCCGACCCTTTGACTGTGGCAGAAACGACACGTACTAGGCACACTGCAACTTTGATATTGGTGACCTAGTGAGAAAAGCACTATTTTCCCCCCTGGAGAGCAGAAGGCCTGTGGTGTCAAATTTCCCTGAGACAGTGCTGTTCTCTGTCTGCTCTTCACAGCTAGAGTGCCTTCACGGAGAGCAGAGTGTCCTTGGAGAAACAGAGAGTGTCCTGTGCATTCCAGGCGGCACCCCAGATCACCCACTGCAAAAGGGAAATCTACACCTCTCTCCACGGTTCAAAGGATCGATCGGATGGCCCATTCACACATCGAGGCGTTCAGCGGTTTTTCCACAGCCTTCTGGAGAAGGACTGCTGGATCTCTAGTATGCTTTTCCTATGGCACCCACGTCCTCACTGCGTCCCAGGGAACAACACTGTGTAGAGGAAAACACTTCCTGGCTGACTGAGCAGCACCATGCTACCTAAGGCCTCCGGATCACCACTCTCAAAGCAGAGTGAAAGGCAAACCTCTGCTTTTTCTCCACAGAGCTCGATGGCCAAAACATTCAACGGACTCTCTGAACACAGCACTAACTGCTCTTTTGTAGGTGACATGTCAGGGGATCTCAGGGCAGAGCGTGAGCTGCAAGGAAAACACACTTCCCTAAGTGTCCGTTCCGGGTGCACTTACTTGGCGGATCTCTCTCTATGCCACGCACAAACTAGAGAGGCCCTGCACTTTTCCAAATGTAGATAGATTCGCCTGAACACTACTACGCTTTGAGAAGCTGCGAGGACACGTCGCAACCTCCCCAAAGCTTTACGTCCCATAGACCAGCCACACGTTGCACATCACAACTTCCTCGGGTTCGAACTTCATCCGGGGAGGGGCCAAAGTGCCTCTTTCTGTCTGTTTTGGCTCGCTGGAAACTGATCGTACTCGGGCAGTTTGGAACGTTCAGTTTGGCCATGTATGTGCATGGCAGCACATCCCAGCTGTAAGGAGGACCGCTGCAGCCTCCACGCCGCCTGAAATAGAGTGCTGCTGCCAGTCTCACATCCTGGAATGTCCTATGTAGGAAAAGGGCGTTTCCCTGAGGGCAATACGGTGCTCCCAGTTCCCTGCAAGAGGCATGGGAAAGGCGCCAATGCCTAAAGGGAAAACGACACTGCCTGCCAGGCTCATAGTAAGGTCCATGTATTGCATTTGGAAGATTGGGCATACATCATTGGCCAGGAAAACCTAGTCCACGGAGTGCCTTCCCATTAGTGAGCTTCTCGGAACTCTGGGAATACTGCGTACTCCGCACCTCCCATGAAAGAACACTGAGAACTGAGGATCCCTTCCTGGGCGACTTCACAACCCTCAGGGATCTTGGGCCTCCGGGCATCTCTCCCTTAACGCCGAGTGAAAAGCAGCACACTGCTTTCTTCGTTGGAGAGCTAAGTGTCTGAGCTTTCTAAAGACCACCCAAACACGGGTCCAGCAGGTCTTTTAAGTGTACGGCCAGGGGCTCACAGCACTGCACCAGGGCCACAGTGAGAAAACACGCTCCTCAGTGTTTGTCTTGGGAAGCCTCACTGGCCGTCTCTCTAAGCCACGCAGGCCGTTGACTTTCGAAGCAACCTGAGAAAGGCGCGGTTTGCGCCTGAAACACCCAGAGCCCTTTTATAAGGTGTACGGGCGTCGGAGCCTAAAGCAAGTCAGCGGGGACGTCACGCCACTCGCCGCAGGCAGAACGGCTCTGCTACGAAGGTTCAACGGGGAAGGACAGGGTGCCGCTTCCGACCCTTTGACTGTGGCAGAAACGACACGTACTAGGCACACTGCAACTTTGATATTGGTGACCTAGTGAGAAAAGCACTATTTTCCCCCCTGGAGAGCAGAAGGCCTGTGGTGTCAAATTTCCCTGAGACAGTGCTGTTCTCTGTCTGCTCTTCACAGCTAGAGTGCCTTCACGGAGAGCAGAGTGTCCTTGGAGAAACAGAGAGTGTCCTGTGCATTCCAGGCGGCACCCCAGATCACCCACTGCAAAAGGGAAATCTACACCTCTCTCCACGGTTCAAAGGATCGATCGGATGGCCCATTCACACATCGAGGCGTTCAGCGGTTTTTCCACAGCCTTCTGGAGAAGGACTGCTGGATCTCTAGTATGCTTTTCCTATGGCACCCACGTCCTCACTGCGTCCCAGGGAACAACACTGTGTAGAGGAAAACACTTCCTGGCTGACTGAGCAGCACCATGCTACCTAAGGCCTCCGGATCACCACTCTCAAAGCAGAGTGAAAGGCAAACCTCTGCTTTTTCTCCACAGAGCTCGATGGCCAAAACATTCAACGGACTCTCTGAACACAGCACTAACTGCTCTTTTGTAGGTGACATGTCAGGGGATCTCAGGGCAGAGCGTGAGCTGCAAGGAAAACACACTTCCCTAAGTGTCCGTTCCGGGTGCACTTACTTGGCGGATCTCTCTCTATGCCACGCACAAACTAGAGAGGCCCTGCAGTTTTCCAAATGTAGATAGATTCGCCTGAACACTACTACGCTTCGAGAAGCTGCGAGGACACGTCGCAACCTCCCCAAAGCTTTACGTCCCATAGACCAGCCACACGTTGCACATCACACCTTCCTCGGGTTCCAACTTCATCCGGGAAGGGGCCAGAGTGCCCCCTTCTGTCTGTTTTGGCTCGCTGGAAACTGATCGTACTCGGGCAGTTTGGAACGTTCAGTTTGGCCATGTATGTGCATGGCAGCACGTCCCAGCTGTAAGGAGGACGGCTGCAGCCTCCACGCCGCCTGAAATAGAGTGCTGCTGCCAGTCTCACATCCTGGAATGTCCTATGTAGGAAAATGGCGTTTCCCTGAGGGCAGTACGGTGCTCCCAGTTCCCTGCAAGCGGCATGGGAAAGGCGCCAATGCCTAAAGGGAAAACGACACTGCCTGCCAGGCTTATAGTAAGATCCATGTATTGCATTTGGAAGATTGGGCATACATCATTGGCCAGGAAAACCTAGTCCACGGAGTGCCTTCCCGTTAGTGAGCTTCTCGGAACTCTGGGAATACTGCGTCCTCCGCACCTCCCATGAAAGAACACTGAGACCTGAGGATCCCTTCCTGGGCGACTTCACAACCCTCAGGGATCTTGGGCCTCCGGGCATCTCTCCCTTAACGCCGAGTGAAAAGCAGCACACTGCTTTCTTCGTTGGAGAGCTAAGTGTCTGAGCTTTCTAAAGTCCACCCAAACACGGGTCCAGCAGGTCTTTTAAGTGTACGGCCAGGGGCTCACAGCACTGCACCAGGGCCACAGTGAGAAAACACGCTCCTCAGTGTTTGTCTTGGGAAGCCTCACTGGCCGTCTCTCTAAGCCACGCAGGCCGTTGACTTTCGAAGCAACCTGAGAAAGGCGCGGTTTGCGCCTGAAACACCCAGAGCCCTTTTATAAGGTGTACGGGCGTCGGAGCCTAAAGCAAGTCAGCGGGGACGTCACGCCACTCGCCGCAGGCAGAACGGCTCTGCTACGAAGGTTCAACGGGGAAGGACAGGGTGCCGCTTCCGACCCTTTGACTGTGGCAGAAACGACACGTACTAGGCACACTGCAACTTTGATATTGGTGACCTAGTGAGAAAAGCACTATTTTCCCCCCTGGAGAGCAGAAGGCCTGTGGTGTCAAATTTCCCTGAGACAGTGCTGTTCTCTGTCTGCTCTTCACAGCTAGAGTGCCTTCACGGAGAGCAGAGTGTCCTTGGAGAAACAGAGAGTGTCCTGTGCATTCCAGGCGGCACCCCAGATCACCCACTGCAAAAGGGAAATCTACACCTCTCTCCACGGTTCAAAGGATCGATCGGATGGCCCATTCACACATCGAGGCGTTCAGCGGTTTTTCCACAGCCTTCTGGAGAAGGACTGCTGGATCTCTAGTATGCTTTTCCTATGGCACCCACGTCCTCACTGCGTCCCAGGGAACAACACTGTGTAGAGGATCACGTTCTTGGCTGACTGAGCAGCACCATGCTACCTCAGGCCTCCGGATCACCTCTTTGAAAGCAGAGTGAAAGGCAACCCTCTGCTTTTTCTCCAGAGAGCTCGATGGCCAAAACATTCAACGGAA
This sequence comes from Mesoplodon bidens, assembly GCF_964165515.1. Classification (NCBI taxonomy): domain Eukaryota; kingdom Metazoa; phylum Chordata; class Mammalia; order Artiodactyla; family Ziphiidae; genus Mesoplodon; species Mesoplodon bidens. The sequence continues at coordinate 716,961 of NW_027671586.1, read as the reverse complement.
TCTCTGAACACAGCACTAACTGCTCTTTTGTAGGTGACATGTCAGGGGATCTCAGGGCAGAGCGTGAGCTGCAAGGAAAACACACTTCCCTAAGTGTCCGTTCCGGGTGCACTTACTTGGCGGATCTCTCTCTATGCCACGCACAAACTAGAGAGGCCCTGCAGTTTTCCAAATGTAGATAGATTCGCCTGAACACTACTACGCTTCGAGAAGCTGCGAGGACACGTCGCAATCTCCCCAAAGCTTTACGTCCCATAGACCAGCCACACGTTGCACATCACAACTTCCTCGGGTTCCAACTTCATCCGGGAAGGGGCCAGAGTGCCCCCTTCTGTCTGTTTTGGCTCGCTGGAAACTGATCGTACTCGGGCAGTTTGGAACGTTCAGTTTGGCCATGTATGTGCATGGCAGCACGTCCCAGCTGTAAGGAGGACGGCTGCAGCCTCCACGCCGCCTGAAATAGAGTGCTGCTGCCAGTCTCACATCCTGGAATGTCCTATGTAGGAAAATGGCGTTTCCCTGAGGGCAGTACGGTGCTCCCAGTTCCCTGCAAGCGGCATGGGAAAGGCGCCAATGCCTAAAGGGAAAACGACACTGCCTGCCAGGCTTATAGTAAGATCCATGTATTGCATTTGGAAGATTGGGCATACATCATTGGCCAGGAAAACCTAGTCCACGGAGTGCCTTCCCGTTAGTGAGCTTCTCGGAACTCTGGGAATACTGCGTCCTCCGCACCTCCCATGAAAGAACACTGAGACCTGAGGATCCCTTCCTGGGCGACTTCACAACCCTCAGGGATCTTGGGCCTCCGGGCATCTCTCCCTTAACGCCGAGTGAAAAGCAGCACACTGCTTTCTTCGTTGGAGAGCTAAGTGTCTGAGCTTTCTAAAGTCCACCCAAACACGGGTCCAGCAGGTCTTTTAAGTGTACGGCCAGGGGCTCACAGCACTGCACCAGGGCCACAGTGAGAAAACACGCTCCTCAGTGTTTGTCTTGGGAAGCCTCACTGGCCGTCTCTCTAAGCCACGCAGGCCGTTGACTTTCGAAGCAACCTGAGAAAGGCGCGGTTTGCGCCTGAAACACCCAGAGCCCTTTTATAAGGTGTACGGGCGTCGGAGCCTAAAGCAAGTCAGAGGGGACGTCACGCCACTCGCCGCAGGCAGAACGGCTCTGCTACGAAGGTTCAACGGGGAAGGACAGGGTGCCGCTTCCGACCCTTTGACTGTGGCAGAAACGACACGTACTAGGCACACTGCAACTTTGATATTGGTGACCTAGTGAGAAAAGCACTATTTTCCCCCCTGGAGAGCAGAAGGCCTGTGGTGCCAAATTTCCCTGAGACAGTGCTGTTCTCTGTCTGCTCTTCACAGCTAGAGTGCCTTCACGGAGAGCAGAGTGTCCTTGGAGAAACAGAGAGTGTCCTGTGCATTCCAGGCGGCACCCCAGATCACCCACTGCAAAAGGGAAATCTACACCTCTCTCCACGGTTCAAAGGATCGATCGGATGGCCCATTCACACATCGAGGCGTTCAGCGGTTTTTCCACAGCCTTCTGGAGAAGTACTGCTGGATCTCTAGTATGCTTTTCCTATGGCACCCACGTCCTCACTGCGTCCCAGGGAACAACACTGTGTAGAGGAAAACACTTCCTGGCTGACTGAGCAGCACCATGCTACCTAAGGCCTCCGGATCACCACTCTCAAAGCAGAGTGAAAGGCAAACCTCTGCTTTATCTCCACAGAGCTCGATGGCCAAAACATTCAACGGACTCTCTGAACACAGCACTAACTGCTCTTTTGTAGGTGACATGTCAGGGGATCTCAGGGCAGAGCGTGAGCTGCAAGGAAAACACACTTCCCTAAGTGTCCGTTCCGGGTGCACTTACTTGGCGGATCTCTCTCTATGCCACGCACAAACTAGAGAGGCCCTGCAGTTTTCCAAATGTAGATAGATTCGCCTGAACACTACTACGCTTTGAGAAGCTGCGAGGACACGTCGCAACCTCCCCAAAGCTTTACGTCCCATAGACCAGCCACACGTTGCACATCACAACTTCCTCGGGTTCGAACTTCATCCGGGAAGGGGCCAGAGTGCCCCCTTCTGTCTGTTTTGGCTCGCTGGAAACTGATCGTACTCGGGCAGTTTGGAACGTTCAGTTTGGCCATGTATGTGCATGACAGCACGTCCCAGCTGTAAGGAGGACCGCTGCAGCCTCCACGCCGCCTGAAATAGAGTGCTGCTGCCAGTCTCACATCCTGGAATGTCCTATGTAGGAAAATGGCGTTTCCCTGAGGGCAGTACGGTGCTCCCAGTTCCCTGCAAGCGGCATGGGAAAGGCGCCAATGCCTAAAGGGAAAACGACACTGCCTGCCAGGCTTATAGTAAGATCCATGTATTGCATTTGCAAGATTGGGCATACATCATTGGCCAGGAAAACCTAGTCCACGGAGTGCCTTCCCGTTAGTGAGCTTCTCGGAACTCTGGGAATACTGCGTCCTCCGCACCTTCCATGAAAGAACACTGAGACCTGAGGATCCCTTCCTGGGCGACTTCACAACCCTCAGGGATCTTGGGCCTCCGGGCATCTCTCCCTTAACGCCGAGTGAAAAGCAGCACACTGCTTTCTTCGTTGGAGAGCTAAGTGTCTGAGCTTTCTAAAGTCCACCCAAACACGGGTCCAGCAGGTCTTTTAAGTGTACGGCCAGGGGCTCACAGCACTGCACCAGGGCCACAGTGAGAAAACACGCTCCTCAGTGTTTGTCTTGGGAAGCCTCACTGGCCGTCTCTCTAAGCCACGCAGGCCGTTGACTTTCGAAGCAACCTGAGAAAGGCGCGGTTTGCGCCTGAAACACCCAGAGCCCTTTTATAAGGTGTACGGGCGTCGGAGCCTAAAGCAAGTCAGCGGGGACGTCACGCCACTCGCCGCAGGCAGAACGGCTCTGCTACGAAGGTTCAACGGGGAAGGACAGGGTGCCGCTTCCGACCCTTTGACTGTGGCAGAAACGACACGTACTAGGCACACTGCAACTTTGATATTGGTGACCTAGTGAGAAAAGCACTATTTTCCCCCCTGGAGAGCAGAAGGCCTGTGGTGTCAAATTTCCCTGAGACAGTGCTGTTCTCTGTCTGCTCTTCACAGCTAGAGTGCCTTCACGGAGAGCAGAGTGTCCTTGGAGAAACAGAGAGTGTCCTGTGCATTCCAGGCGGCACCCCAGATCACCCACTGCAAAAGGGAAATCTACACCTCTCTCCACGGTTCAAAGGATCGATCGGATGGCCCATTCACACATCGAGGCGTTCAGCGGTTTTTCCACAGCCTTCTGGAGAAGTACTGCTGGATCTCTAGTATGCTTTTCCTATGGCACCCACGTCCTCACTGCGTCCCAGGGAACAACACTGTGTAGAGGATCACGTTCTTGGCTGACTGAGCAGCACCATGCTACCTCAGGCCTCCGGATCACCTCTTTGAAAGCAGAGTGAAAGGCAACCCTCTGCTTTTTCTCCAGAGAGCTCGATGGCCAAAACATTCAACGGACTCTCTGAACACAGCACTAACTGCTCTTTTGTAGGTGACATGTCAGGGGATCTCAGGGCAGAGCGTGAGCTGCAAGGAAAACACACTTCCCTAAGTGTCCGTTCCGGGTGCACTTACTTGGCGGATCTCTCTCTATGCCACGCACAAACTAGAGAGGCCCTGCAGTTTTCCAAATGTAGATAGATTCGCCTGAACACTACTACGCTTTGAGAAGCTGCGAGGACACGTCGCAACCTCCCCAAAGCTTTACGTCCCATAGACCAGCCACACGTTGCACATCACAACTTCCTCGGGTTCGAACTTCATCCGGGAAGGGGCCAGAGTGCCCCCTTCTGTCTGTTTTGGCTCGCTGGAAACTGATCGTACTCGGGCAGTTTGGAACGTTCAGTTTGGCCATGTATGTGCATGGCAGCACGTCCCAGCTGTAAGGAGGACCGCTGCAGCCTCCACGCCGCCTGAAATAGAGTGCTGCTGCCAGTCTCACGTCCTGGAATGTCCTATGTAGGAAAAGGGCGTTTCCCTGAGGGCAATACGGTGCTCCCAGTTCCCTGCAAGAGGCATGGGAAAGGCGCCAATGCCTAAAGGGAAAACGACACTGCCTGCCAGGCTCATAGTAAGGTCCATGTATTGCATTTGGAAGATTGGGCATACATCATTGGCCAGGAAAACCTAGTCCACGGAGTGCCTTCCCGTTAGTGAGCTTCTCGGAACTCTGGGAATACTGCGTCCTCCGCACCTCCCATGAAAGAACACTGAGAACTGAGGATCCCTTCCTGGGCGACTTCACAACCCTCAGGGATCTTGGGCCTCCGGGCATCTCTCCCTTAACGCCGAGTGAAAAGCAGCACACTGCTTTCTTCGTTGGAGAGCTAAGTGTCTGAGCTTTATAAAGACCACCCAAACACGGGTCCAGCAGGTCTTTTAAGTGTACGGCCAGGGGCTCACAGCACTGCACCAGGGCCACAGTGAGAAAACACGCTCCTCAGTGTTTGTCTTGGGAAGCCTCACTGGCCGTCTCTCTAAGCCACGCAGGCCGTTGACTTTCGAAGCAACCTGAGAAAGGCGCGGTTTGCGCCTGAAACACCCAGAGCCCTTTTATAAGGTGTACGGGCGTCGGAGCCTAAAGCAAGTCAGCGGGGACGTCACGCCACTCGCCGCAGGCAGAACGGCTCTGCTACGAAGGTTCAACGGGGAAGGACAGGGTGCCGCTTCCGACCCTTTGACTGTGGCAGAAACGACACGTACTAGGCACACTGCAACTTTGATATTGGTGACCTAGTGAGAAAAGCACTATTTTCCCCCCTGGAGAGCAGAAGGCCTGTGGTGCCAAATTTCCCTGAGACAGTGCTGTTCTCTGTCTGCTCTTCACAGCTAGAGTGCCTTCACGGAGAGCAGAGTGTCCTTGGAGAAACAGAGAGTGTCCTGTGCATTCCAGGCGGCACCCCAGATCACCCACTGCAAAAGGGAAATCTACACCTCTCTCCACGGTTCAAAGGATCGATCGGATGGCCCATTCACACATCGAGGCGTTCAGCGGTTTTTCCACAGCCTTCTGGAGAAGTACTGCTGGATCTCTAGTATGCTTTTCCTATGGCACCCACGTCCTCACTGCGTCCCAGGGAACAACACTGTGTAGAGGAAAACACTTCCTGGCTGACTGAGCAGCACCATGCTACCTAAGGCCTCCGGATCACCACTCTCAAAGCAGAGTGAAAGGCAAACCTCTGCTTTATCTCCACAGAGCTCGATGGCCAAAACATTCAACGGACTCTCTGAACACAGCACTAACTGCTCTTTTGTAGGTGACATGTCAGGGGATCTCAGGGCAGAGCGTGAGCTGCAAGGAAAACACACTTCCCTAAGTGTCCGTTCCGGGTGCACTTACTTGGCGGATCTCTCTCTATGCCACGCACAAACTAGAGAGGCCCTGCAGTTTTCCAAATGTAGATAGATTCGCCTGAACACTACTACGCTTTGAGAAGCAGCGAGGACACGTCGCAACCTCCCCAAAGCTTTACGTCCCATAGACCAGCCACACGTTGCACATCACAACTTCCTCGGGTTCGAACTTCATCCGGGAAGGGGCCAGAGTGCCCCCTTCTGTCTGTTTTGGCTCGCTGGAAACTGATCGTACTCGGGCAGTTTGGAACGTTCAGTTTGGCCATGTATGTGCATGGCAGCACGTCCCAGCTGTAAGGAGGACCGCTGCAGCCTCCACGCCGCCTGAAATAGAGTGCTGCTGCCAGTCTCACATCCTGGAATGTCCTATGTAGGAAAATGGCGTTTCCCTGAGGGCAGTACGGTGCTCCCAGTTCCCTGCAAGCGGCATGGGAAAGGCGCCAATGCCTAAAGGGAAAACGACACTGCCTGCCAGGCTTATAGTAAGATCCATGTATTGCATTTGCAAGATTGGGCATACATCATTGGCCAGGAAAACCTAGTCCACGGAGTGCCTTCCCGTTAGTGAGCTTCTCGGAACTCTGGGAATACTGCGTCCTCCGCACCTCCCATGAAAGAACACTGAGACCTGAGGATCCCTTCCTGGGCGACTTCACAACCCTCAGGGATCTTGGGCCTCCGGGCATCTCTCCCTTAACGCCGAGTGAAAAGCAGCACACTGCTTTCTTCGTTGGAGAGCTAAGTGTCTGAGCTTTCTAAAGTCCACCCAAACACGGGTCCAGCAGGTCTTTTAAGTGTACGGCCAGGGGCTCACAGCACTGCACCAGGGCCACAGTGAGAAAACACGCTCCTCAGTGTTTGTCTTGGGAAGCCTCACTGGCCGTCTCTCTAAGCCACGCAGGCCGTTGACTTTCGAAGCAACCTGAGAAAGGCGCGGTTTGCTCCTGAAACACCCAGAGCCCTTTTATAAGGTGTACGGGCGTCGGAGCCTAAAGCAAGTCAGCGGGGACGTCACGCCACTCGCCGCAGGCAGAACGGCTCTGCTACGAAGGTTCAACGGGGAAGGACAGGGTGCCGCTTCCGACCCTTTGACTGTGGCAGAAACGACACGTACTAGGCACACTGCAACTTTGATATTGGTGACCTAGTGAGAAAAGCACTATTTTCCCCCCTGGAGAGCAGAAGGCCTGTGGTGTCAAATTTCCCTGAGACAGTGCTGTTCTCTGTCTGCTCTTCACAGCTAGAGTGCCTTCACGGAGAGCAGAGTGTCCTTGGAGAAACAGAGAGTGTCCTGTGCATTCCAGGCGGCACCCCAGATCACCCACTGCAAAAGGGAAATCTACACCTCTCTCCACGGTTCAAAGGATCGATCGGATGGCCCATTCACACATCGAGGCGTTCAGCGGTTTTTCCACAGCCTTCTGGAGAAGGACTGCTGGATCTCTAGTATGCTTTTCCTATGGCACCCACGTCCTCACTGCGTCCCAGGGAACAACACTGTGTAGAGGAAAACACTTCCTGGCTGACTGAGCAGCACCATGCTACCTAAGGCCTCCGGATCACCACTCTCAAAGCAGAGTGAAAGGCAAACCTCTGCTTTTTCTCCACAGAGCTCGATGGCCAAAACATTCAACGGACTCTCTGAACACAGCACTAACTGCTCTTTTGTAGGTGACATGTCAGGGGATCTCAGGGCAGAGCGTGAGCTGCAAGGAAAACACACTTCCCTAAGTGTCCGTTCCGGGTGCACTTACTTGGCGGATCTCTCTCTATGCCACGCACAAACTAGAGAGGCCCTGCACTTTTCCAAATGTAGATAGATTCGCCTGAACACTACTACGCTTCGAGAAGCTGCGAGGACACGTCGCAACCTCCCCAAAGCTTTACGTCCCATAGACCAGCCACACGTTGCACATCACAACTTCCTCGGGTTCGAACTTCATCCGGGGAGGGGCCAGAGTGCCCCCTTCTGTCTGTTTTGGCTCGCTGGAAACTGATCGTACTCGGGCAGTTTGGAACGTTCAGTTTGGCCATGTATGTGCATGGCAGCACGTCCCAGCTGTAAGGAGGACCGCTGCAGCCTCCACGCCGCCTGAAATAGAGTGCTGCTGCCAGTCTCACATCCTGGAATGTCCTATGTAGGAAAATGGCGTTTCCCTGAGGGCAGTACGGTGCTCCCAGTTCCCTGCAAGCGGCATGGGAAAGGCGCCAATGCCTAAAGGGAAAACGACACTGCCTGCCAGGCTTATAGTAAGATCCATGTATTGCATTTGCAAGATTGGGCATACATCATTGGCCAGGAAAACCTAGTCCACGGAGTGCCTTCCCGTTAGTGAGCTTCTCGGAACTCTGGGAATACTGCGTCCTCCGCACCTTCCATGAAAGAACACTGAGACCTGAGGATCCCTTCCTGGGCGACTTCACAACCCTCAGGGATCTTGGGCCTCCGGGCATCTCTCCCTTAACGCCGAGTGAAAAGCAGCACACTGCTTTCTTCGTTGGAGAGCTAAGTGTCTGAGCTTTCTAAAGTCCACCCAAACACGGGTCCAGCAGGTCTTTTAAGTGTACGGCCAGGGGCTCACAGCACTGCACCAGGGCCACAGTGAGAAAACACGCTCCTCAGTGTTTGTCTTGGGAAGCCTCACTGGCCGTCTCTCTAAGCCACGCAGGCCGTTGACTTTCGAAGCAACCTGAGAAAGGCGCGGTTTGCGCCTGAAACACCCAGAGCCCTTTTATAAGGTGTACGGGCGTCGGAGCCTAAAGCAAGTCAGCGGGGACGTCACGCCACTCGCCGCAGGCAGAACGGCTCTGCTACGAAGGTTCAACGGGGAAGGACAGGGTGCCGCTTCCGACCCTTTGACTGTGGCAGAAACGACACGTACTAGGCACACTGCAACTTTGATATTGGTGACCTAGTGAGAAAAGCACTATTTTCCCCCCTGGAGAGCAGAAGGCCTGTGGTGTCAAATTTCCCTGAGACAGTGCTGTTCTCTGTCTGCTCTTCACAGCTAGAGTGCCTTCACGGAGAGCAGAGTGTCCTTGGAGAAACAGAGAGTGTCCTGTGCATTCCAGGCGGCACCCCAGATCACCCACTGCAAAAGGGAAATCTACACCTCTCTCCACGGTTCAAAGGATCGATCGGATGGCCCATTCACACATCGAGGCGTTCAGCGGTTTTTCCACAGCCTTCTGGAGAAGTACTGCTGGATCTCTAGTATGCTTTTCCTATGGCACCCACGTCCTCACTGCGTCCCAGGGAACAACACTGTGTAGAGGATCACGTTCTTGGCTGACTGAGCAGCACCATGCTACCTCAGGCCTCCGGATCACCTCTTTGAAAGCAGAGTGAAAGGCAACCCTCTGCTTTTTCTCCAGAGAGCTCGATGGCCAAAACATTCAACGGACTCTCTGAACACAGCACTAACTGCTCTTTTGTAGGTGACATGTCAGGGGATCTCAGGGCAGAGCGTGAGCTGCAAGGAAAACACACTTCCCTAAGTGTCCGTTCCGGGTGCACTTACTTGGCGGATCTCTCTCTATGCCACGCACAAACTAGAGAGGCCCTGCAGTTTTCCAAATGTAGATAGATTCGCCTGAACACTACTACGCTTTGAGAAGCTGCGAGGACACGTCGCAACCTCCCCAAAGCTTTACGTCCCATAGACCAGCCACACGTTGCACATCACAACTTCCTCGGGTTCGAACTTCATCCGGGAAGGGGCCAGAGTGCCCCCTTCTGTCTGTTTTGGCTCGCTGGAAACTGATCGTACTCGGGCAGTTTGGAACGTTCAGTTTGGCCATGTATGTGCATGGCAGCACGTCCCAGCTGTAAGGAGGACCGCTGCAGCCTCCACGCCGCCTGAAATAGAGTGCTGCTGCCAGTCTCACGTCCTGGAATGTCCTATGTAGGAAAAGGGCGTTTCCCTGAGGGCAATACGGTGCTCCCAGTTCCCTGCAAGAGGCATGGGAAAGGCGCCAATGCCTAAAGGGAAAACGACACTGCCTGCCAGGCTCATAGTAAGGTCCATGTATTGCATTTGGAAGATTGGGCATACATCATTGGCCAGGAAAACCTAGTCCACGGAGTGCCTTCCCGTTAGTGAGCTTCTCGGAACTCTGGGAATACTGCGTCCTCCGCACCTCCCATGAAAGAACACTGAGAACTGAGGATCCCTTCCTGGGCGACTTCACAACCCTCAGGGATCTTGGGCCTCCGGGCATCTCTCCCTTAACGCCGAGTGAAAAGCAGCACACTGCTTTCTTCGTTGGAGAGCTAAGTGTCTGAGCTTTCTAAAGACCACCCAAACACGGGTCCAGCAGGTCTTTTAAGTGTACGGCCAGGGGCTCACAGCACTGCACCAGGGCCACAGTGAGAAAACACGCTCCTCAGTGTTTGTCTTGGGAAGCCTCACTGGCCGTCTCTCTAAGCCACGCAGGCCGTTGACTTTCGAAGCAACCTGAGAAAGGCGCGGTTTGCGCCTGAAACACCCAGAGCCCTTTTATAAGGTGTACGGGCGTCGGAGCCTAAAGCAAGTCAGCGGGGACGTCACGCCACTCACCGCAGGCAGAACGGCTCTGCTACGAAGGTTCAACGGGGAAGGACAGGGTGCCGCTTCCGACCCTTTGACTGTGGCAGAAACGACACGTACTAGGCACACTGCAACTTTGATATTGGTGACCTAGTGAGAAAAGCACTATTTTCCCCCCTGGAGAGCAGAAGGCCTGTGGTGTCAAATTTCCCTGAGACAGTGCTGTTCTCTGTCTGCTCTTCACAGCTAGAGTGCCTTCACGGAGAGCAGAGTGTCCTTGGAGAAACAGAGAGTGTCCTGTGCATTCCAGGCGGCACCCCAGATCACCCACTGCAAAAGGGAAATCTACACCTCTCTCCACGGTTCAAAGGATCGATCGGATGGCCCATTCACACATCGAGGCGTTCAGCGGTTTTTCCACAGCCTTCTGGAGAAGTACTGCTGGATCTCTAGTATGCTTTTCCTATGGCACCCACGTCCTCACTGCGTCCCAGGGAACAACACTGTGTAGAGGAAAACACTTCCTGGCTGACTGAGCAGCACCATGCTACCTAAGGCCTCCGGATCACCACTCTCAAAGCAGAGTGAAAGGCAAACCTCTGCTTTTTCTCCACAGAGCTCGATGGCCAAAACATTCAACGGACTCTCTGAACACAGCACTAACTGCTCTTTTGTAGGTGACATGTCAGGGGATCTCAGGGCAGAGCGTGAGCTGCAAGGAAAACACACTTCCCTAAGTGTCCGTTCCGGGTGCACTTACTTGGCGGATCTCTCTCTATGCCACGCACAAACTAGAGAGGCCCTGCACTTTTCCAAATGTAGATAGATTCGCCTGAACACTACTACGCTTTGAGAAGCTGCGAGGACACGTCGCAACCTCCCCAAAGCTTTACGTCCCATAGACCAGCCACACGTTGCACATCACAACTTCCTCGGGTTCGAACTTCATCCGGGGAGGGGCCAAAGTGCCTCTTTCTGTCTGTTTTGGCTCGCTGGAAACTGATCGTACTCGGGCAGTTTGGAACGTTCAGTTTGGCCATGTATGTGCATGGCAGCACATCCCAGCTGTAAGGAGGACCGCTGCAGCCTCCACGCCGCCTGAAATAGAGTGCTGCTGCCAGTCTCACGTCCTGGAATGTCCTATGTAGGAAAAGGGCGTTTCCCTGAGGGCAATACGGTGCTCCCAGTTCCCTGCAAGAGGCATGGGAAAGGCGCCAATGCCTAAAGGGAAAACGACACTGCCTGCCAGGCTCATAGTAAGGTCCATGTATTGCATTTGGAAGATTGGGCATACATCATTGGCCAGGAAAACCTAGTCCACGGAGTGCCTTCCCATTAGTGAGCTTCTCGGAACTCTGGGAATACTGCGTACTCCGCACCTCCCATGAAAGAACACTGAGAACTGAGGATCCCTTCCTGGGCGACTTCACAACCCTCAGGGATCTTGGGCCTCCGGGCATCTCTCCCTTAACGCCGAGTGAAAAGCAGCACACTGCTTTCTTCGTTGGAGAGCTAAGTGTCTGAGCTTTCTAAAGACCACCCAAACACGGGTCCAGCAGGTCTTTTAAGTGTACGGCCAGGGGCTCACAGCACTGCACCAGGGCCACAGTGAGAAAACACGCTCCTCAGTGTTTGTCTTGGGAAGCCTCACTGGCCGTCTCTCTAAGCCACGCAGGCCGTTGACTTTCGAAGCAACCTGAGAAAGGCGCGGTTTGCGCCTGAAACACCCAGAGCCCTTTTATAAGGTGTACGGGCGTCGGAGCCTAAAGCAAGTCAGCGGGGACGTCACGCCACTCGCCGCAGGCAGAACGGCTCTGCTACGAAGGTTCAACGGGGAAGGACAGGGTGCCGCTTCCGACCCTTTGACTGTGGCAGAAACGACACGTACTAGGCACACTGCAACTTTGATATTGGTGACCTAGTGAGAAAAGCACTATTTTCCCCCCTGGAGAGCAGAAGGCCTGTGGTGTCAAATTTCCCTGAGACAGTGCTGTTCTCTGTCTGCTCTTCACAGCTAGAGTGCCTTCACGGAGAGCAGAGTGTCCTTGGAGAAACAGAGAGTGTCCTGTGCATTCCAGGCGGCACCCCAGATCACCCACTGCAAAAGGGAAATCTACACCTCTCTCCACGGTTCAAAGGATCGATCGGATGGCCCATTCACACATCGAGGCGTTCAGCGGTTTTTCCACAGCCTTCTGGAGAAGGACTGCTGGATCTCTAGTATGCTTTTCCTATGGCACCCACGTCCTCACTGCGTCCCAGGGAACAACACTGTGTAGAGGAAAACACTTCCTGGCTGACTGAGCAGCACCATGCTACCTAAGGCCTCCGGATCACCACTCTCAAAGCAGAGTGAAAGGCAAACCTCTGCTTTTTCTCCACAGAGCTCGATGGCCAAAACATTCAACGGACTCTCTGAACACAGCACTAACTGCTCTTTTGTAGGTGACATGTCAGGGGATCTCAGGGCAGAGCGTGAGCTGCAAGGAAAACACACTTCCCTAAGTGTCCGTTCCGGGTGCACTTACTTGGCGGATCTCTCTCTATGCCACGCACAAACTAGAGAGGCCCTGCAGTTTTCCAAATGTAGATAGATTCGCCTGAACACTACTACGCTTCGAGAAGCTGCGAGGACACGTCGCAACCTCCCCAAAGCTTTACGTCCCATAGACCAGCCACACGTTGCACATCACACCTTCCTCGGGTTCCAACTTCATCCGGGAAGGGGCCAGAGTGCCCCCTTCTGTCTGTTTTGGCTCGCTGGAAACTGATCGTACTCGGGCAGTTTGGAACGTTCAGTTTGGCCATGTATGTGCATGGCAGCACGTCCCAGCTGTAAGGAGGACGGCTGCAGCCTCCACGCCGCCTGAAATAGAGTGCTGCTGCCAGTCTCACATCCTGGAATGTCCTATGTAGGAAAATGGCGTTTCCCTGAGGGCAGTACGGTGCTCCCAGTTCCCTGCAAGCGGCATGGGAAAGGCGCCAATGCCTAAAGGGAAAACGACACTGCCTGCCAGGCTTATAGTAAGATCCATGTATTGCATTTGGAAGATTGGGCATACATCATTGGCCAGGAAAACCTAGTCCACGGAGTGCCTTCCCGTTAGTGAGCTTCTCGGAACTCTGGGAATACTGCGTCCTCCGCACCTCCCATGAAAGAACACTGAGACCTGAGGATCCCTTCCTGGGCGACTTCACAACCCTCAGGGATCTTGGGCCTCCGGGCATCTCTCCCTTAACGCCGAGTGAAAAGCAGCACACTGCTTTCTTCGTTGGAGAGCTAAGTGTCTGAGCTTTCTAAAGTCCACCCAAACACGGGTCCAGCAGGTCTTTTAAGTGTACGGCCAGGGGCTCACAGCACTGCACCAGGGCCACAGTGAGAAAACACGCTCCTCAGTGTTTGTCTTGGGAAGCCTCACTGGCCGTCTCTCTAAGCCACGCAGGCCGTTGACTTTCGAAGCAACCTGAGAAAGGCGCGGTTTGCGCCTGAAACACCCAGAGCCCTTTTATAAGGTGTACGGGCGTCGGAGCCTAAAGCAAGTCAGCGGGGACGTCACGCCACTCGCCGCAGGCAGAACGGCTCTGCTACGAAGGTTCAACGGGGAAGGACAGGGTGCCGCTTCCGACCCTTTGACTGTGGCAGAAACGACACGTACTAGGCACACTGCAACTTTGATATTGGTGACCTAGTGAGAAAAGCACTATTTTCCCCCCTGGAGAGCAGAAGGCCTGTGGTGTCAAATTTCCCTGAGACAGTGCTGTTCTCTGTCTGCTCTTCACAGCTAGAGTGCCTTCACGGAGAGCAGAGTGTCCTTGGAGAAACAGAGAGTGTCCTGTGCATTCCAGGCGGCACCCCAGATCACCCACTGCAAAAGGGAAATCTACACCTCTCTCCACGGTTCAAAGGATCGATCGGATGGCCCATTCACACATCGAGGCGTTCAGCGGTTTTTCCACAGCCTTCTGGAGAAGGACTGCTGGATCTCTAGTATGCTTTTCCTATGGCACCCACGTCCTCACTGCGTCCCAGGGAACAACACTGTGTAGAGGATCACGTTCTTGGCTGACTGAGCAGCACCATGCTACCTCAGGCCTCCGGATCACCTCTTTGAAAGCAGAGTGAAAGGCAACCCTCTGCTTTTTCTCCAGAGAGCTCGATGGCCAAAACATTCAACGGAATCTCTGAACACAGCACTAACTGCTCTTTTGTAGGTGACATGTCAGGGGATCTCAGGGCAGAGCGTGAGCTGCAAGGAAAACACACTTCCCTAAGTGTCCGTTCCGGGTGCACTTACTTGGCGGATCTCTCTCTATGCCACGCACAAACTAGAGAGGCCCTGCAGTTTTCCAAATGTAGATAGATTCGCCTGAACACTACTACGCTTCGAGAAGCTGCGAGGACACGTCGCAATCTCCCCAAAGCTTTACGTCCCATAGACCAGCCACACGTTGCACATCACAACTTCCTCGGGTTCCAACTTCATCCGGGAAGGGGCCAGAGTGCCCCCTTCTGTCTGTTTTGGCTCGCTGGAAACTGATCGTACTCGGGCAGTTTGGAACGTTCAGTTTGGCCATGTATGTGCATGGCAGCACGTCCCAGCTGTAAGGAGGACCGCTGCAGCCTCCACGCCGCCTGAAATAGAGTGCTGCTGCCAGTCTCACATCCTGGAATGTCCTATGTAGGAAAATGGCGTTTCCCTGAGGGCAGTACGGTGCTCCCAGTTCCCTGCAAGCGGCATGGGAAAGGCGCCAATGCCTAAAGGGAAAACGACACTGCCTGCCAGGCTTATAGTAAGATCCATGTATTGCATTTGGAAGATTGGGCATACATCATTGGCCAGGAAAACCTAGTCCACGGAGTGCCTTCCCGTTAGTGAGCTTCTCGGAACTCTGGGAATACTGCGTCCTCCGCACCTCCCATGAAAGAACACTGAGACCTGAGGATCCCTTCCTGGGCGACTTCACAACCCTCAGGGATCTTGGGCCTCCGGGCATCTCTCCCTTAACGCCGAGTGAAAAGCAGCACACTGCTTTCTTCGTTGGAGAGCTAAGTGTCTGAGCTTTCTAAAGTCCACCCAAACACGGGTCCAGCAGGTCTTTTAAGTGTACGGCCAGGGGCTCACAGCACTGCACCAGGGCCACAGTGAGAAAACACGCTCCTCAGTGTTTGTCTTGGGAAGCCTCACTGGCCGTCTCTCTAAGCCACGCAGGCCGTTGACTTTCGAAGCAACCTGAGAAAGGCGCGGTTTGCGCCTGAAACACCCAGAGCCCTTTTATAAGGTGTACGGGCGTCGGAGCCTAAAGCAAGTCAGAGGGGACGTCACGCCACTCGCCGCAGGCAGAACGGCTCTGCTACGAAGGTTCAACGGGGAAGGACAGGGTGCCGCTTCCGACCCTTTGACTGTGGCAGAAACGACACGTACTAGGCACACTGCAACTTTGATATTGGTGACCTAGTGAGAAAAGCACTATTTTCCCCCCTGGAGAGCAGAAGGCCTGTGGTGCCAAATTTCCCTGAGACAGTGCTGTTCTCTGTCTGCTCTTCACAGCTAGAGTGCCTTCACGGAGAGCAGAGTGTCCTTGGAGAAACAGAGAGTGTCCTGTGCATTCCAGGCGGCACCCCAGATCACCCACTGCAAAAGGGAAATCTACACCTCTCTCCACGGTTCAAAGGATCGATCGGATGGCCCATTCACACATCGAGGCGTTCAGCGGTTTTTCCACAGCCTTCTGGAGAAGTACTGCTGGATCTCTAGTATGCTTTTCCTATGGCACCCACGTCCTCACTGCGTCCCAGGGAACAACACTGTGTAGAGGAAAACACTTCCTGGCTGACTGAGCAGCACCATGCTACCTAAGGCCTCCGGATCACCACTCTCAAAGCAGAGTGAAAGGCAAACCTCTGCTTTTTCTCCACAGAGCTCGATGGCCAAAACATTCAACGGACTCTCTGAACACAGCACTAACTGCTCTTTTGTAGGTGACATGTCAGGGGATCTCAGGGCAGAGCGTGAGCTGCAAGGAAAACACACTTCCCTAAGTGTCCATTCCGGGTGCACTTACTTGGCGGATCTCTCTCTATGCCACGCACAAACTAGAGAGGCCCTGCAGTTTTCCAAATGTAGATAGATTCGCCTGAACACTACTACGCTTCGAGAAGCTGCGAGGACACGTCGCAACCTCCCCAAAGCTTTACGTCCCATAGACCAGCCACACGTTGCACATCACAACTTCCTCGGGTTCCAACTTCATCCGGGAAGGGGCCAGAGTGCCCCCTTCTGTCTGTTTTGGCTCGCTGGAAACTGATCGTACTCGGGCAGTTTGGAACGTTCAGTTTGGCCATGTATGTGCATGGCAGCACGTCCCAGCTGTAAGGAGGACCGCTGCAGCCTCCACGCCGCCTGAAATAGAGTGCTGCTGCCAGTCTCACATCCTGGAATGTCCTATGTAGGAAAATGGCGTTTCCCTGAGGGCAGTACGGTGCTCCCAGTTCCCTGCAAGCGGCATGGGAAAGGCGCCAATGCCTAAAGGGAAAACGACACTGCCTGCCAGGCTTATAGTAAGATCCATGTATTGCATTTGCAAGATTGGGCATACATCATTGGCCAGGAAAACCTAGTCCACGGAGTGCCTTCCCGTTAGTGAGCTTCTCGGAACTCTGGGAATACTGCGTCCTCCGCACCTCCCATGAAAGAACACTGAGACCTGAGGATCCCTTCCTGGGCGACTTCACAACCCTCAGGGATCTTGGGCCTCCGGGCATCTCTCCCTTAACGCCGAGTGAAAAGCAGCACACTGCTTTCTTCGTTGGAGAGCTAAGTGTCTGAGCTTTCTAAAGTCCACCCAAACACGGGTCCAGCAGGTCTTTTAAGTGTACGGCCAGGGGCTCACAGCACTGCACCAGGGCCACAGTGAGAAAACACGCTCCTCAGTGTTTGTCTTGGGAAGCCTCACTGGCCGTCTCTCTAAGCCACGCAGGCCGTTGACTTTCGAAGCAACCTGAGAAAGGCGCGGTTTGCGCCTGAAACACCCAGAGCCCTTTTATAAGGTGTACGGGCGTCGGAGCCTAAAGCAAGTCAGCGGGGACGTCACGCCACTCGCCGCAGGCAGAACGGCTCTGCTACGAAGGTTCAACGGGGAAGGACAGGGTGCCGCTTCCGACCCTTTGACTGTGGCAGAAACGACACGTACTAGGCACACTGCAACTTTGATATTGGTGACCTAGTGAGAAAAGCACTATTTTCCCCCCTGGAGAGCAGAAGGCCTGTGGTGTCAAATTTCCCTGAGACAGTGCTGTTCTCTGTCTGCTCTTCACAGCTAGAGTGCCTTCACGGAGAGCAGAGTGTCCTTGGAGAAACAGAGAGTGTCCTGTGCATTCCAGGCGGCACCCCAGATCACCCACTGCAAAAGGGAAATCTACACCTCTCTCCACGGTTCAAAGGATCGATCGGATGGCCCATTCACACATCGAGGCGTTCAGCGGTTTTTCCACAGCCTTCTGGAGAAGGACTGCTGGATCTCTAGTATGCTTTTCCTATGGCACCCACGTCCTCACTGCGTCCCAGGGAACAACACTGTGTAGAGGAAAACACTTCCTGGCTGACTGAGCAGCACCATGCTACCTAAGGCCTCCGGATCACCACTCTCAAAGCAGAGTGAAAGGCAAACCTCTGCTTTTTCTCCACAGAGCTCGATGGCCAAAACATTCAACGGACTCTCTGAACACAGCACTAACTGCTCTTTTGTAGGTGACATGTCAGGGGATCTCAGGGCAGAGCGTGAGCTGCAAGGAAAACACACTTCCCTAAGTGTCCGTTCCGGGTGCACTTACTTGGCGGATCTCTCTCTATGCCACGCACAAACTAGAGAGGCCCTGCAGTTTTCCAAATGTAGATAGATTCGCCTGAACACTACTACGCTTCGAGAAGCTGCGAGGACACGTCGCAACCTCCCCAAAGCTTTACGTCCCATAGACCAGCCACACGTTGCACATCACAACTTCCTCGGGTTCGAACTTCATCCGGGGAGGGGCCAGAGTGCCCCCTTCTGTCTGTTTTGGCTCGCTGGAAACTGATCGTACTCGGGCAGTTTGGAACGTTCAGTTTGGCCATGTATGTGCATGGCAGCACGTCCCAGCTGTAAGGAGGACCGCTGCAGCCTCCACGCCGCCTGAAATAGAGTGCTGCTGCCAGTCTCACATCCTGGAATGTCCTATGTAGGAAAATGGCGTTTCCCTGAGGGCAGTACGGTGCTCCCAGTTCCCTGCAAGCGGCATGGGAAAGGCGCCAATGCCTAAAGGGAAAACGACACTGCCTGCCAGGCTTATAGTAAGATCCATGTATTGCATTTGCAAGATTGGGCATACATCATTGGCCAGGAAAACCTAGTCCACGGAGTGCCTTCCCGTTAGTGAGCTTCTCGGAACTCTGGGAATACTGCGTCCTCCGCACCTTCCATGAAAGAACACTGAGACCTGAGGATCCCTTCCTGGGCGACTTCACAACCCTCAGGGATCTTGGGCCTCCGGGCATCTCTCCCTTAACGCCGAGTGAAAAGCAGCACACTGCTTTCTTCGTTGGAGAGCTAAGTGTCTGAGCTTTCTAAAGTCCACCCAAACACGGGTCCAGCAGGTCTTTTAAGTGTACGGCCAGGGGCTCACAGCACTGCACCAGGGCCACAGTGAGAAAACACGCTCCTCAGTGTTTGTCTTGGGAAGCCTCACTGGCCGTCTCTCTAAGCCACGCAGGCCGTTGACTTTCGAAGCAACCTGAGAAAGGCGCGGTTTGCGCCTGAAACACCCAGAGCCCTTTTATAAGGTGTACGGGCGTCGGAGCCTAAAGCAAGTCAGCGGGGACGTCACGCCACTCGCCGCAGGCAGAACGGCTCTGCTACGAAGGTTCAACGGGGAAGGACAGGGTGCCGCTTCCGACCCTTTGACTGTGGCAGAAACGACACGTACTAGGCACACTGCAACTTTGATATTGGTGACCTAGTGAGAAAAGCACTATTTTCCCCCCTGGAGAGCAGAAGGCCTGTGGTGTCAAATTTCCCTGAGACAGTGCTGTTCTCTGTCTGCTCTTCACAGCTAGAGTGCCTTCACGGAGAGCAGAGTGTCCTTGGAGAAACAGAGAGTGTCCTGTGCATTCCAGGCGGCACCCCAGATCACCCACTGCAAAAGGGAAATCTACACCTCTCTCCACGGTTCAAAGGATCGATCGGATGGCCCATTCACACATCGAGGCGTTCAGCGGTTTTTCCACAGCCTTCTGGAGAAGTACTGCTGGATCTCTAGTATGCTTTTCCTATGGCACCCACGTCCTCACTGCGTCCCAGGGAACAACACTGTGTAGAGGATCACGTTCTTGGCTGACTGAGCAGCACCATGCTACCTCAGGCCTCCGGATCACCTCTTTGAAAGCAGAGTGAAAGGCAACCCTCTGCTTTTTCTCCAGAGAGCTCGATGGCCAAAACATTCAACGGACTCTCTGAACACAGCACTAACTGCTCTTTTGTAGGTGACATGTCAGGGGATCTCAGGGCAGAGCGTGAGCTGCAAGGAAAACACACTTCCCTAAGTGTCCGTTCCGGGTGCACTTACTTGGCGGATCTCTCTCTATGCCACGCACAAACTAGAGAGGCCCTGCAGTTTTCCAAATGTAGATAGATTCGCCTGAACACTACTACGCTTTGAGAAGCTGCGAGGACACGTCGCAACCTCCCCAAAGCTTTACGTCCCATAGACCAGCCACACGTTGCACATCACAACTTCCTCGGGTTCGAACTTCATCCGGGAAGGGGCCAGAGTGCCCCCTTCTGTCTGTTTTGGCTCGCTGGAAACTGATCGTACTCGGGCAGTTTGGAACGTTCAGTTTGGCCATGTATGTGCATGACAGCACGTCCCAGCTGTAAGGAGGACCGCTGCAGCCTCCACGCCGCCTGAAATAGAGTGCTGCTGCCAGTCTCACGTCCTGGAATGTCCTATGTAGGAAAAGGGCGTTTCCCTGAGGGCAATACGGTGCTCCCAGTTCCCTGCAAGAGGCATGGGAAAGGCGCCAATGCCTAAAGGGAAAACGACACTGCCTGCCAGGCTCATAGTAAGGTCCATGTATTGCATTTGGAAGATTGGGCATACATCATTGGCCAGGAAAACCTAGTCCACGGAGTGCCTTCCCGTTAGTGAGCTTCTCGGAACTCTGGGAATACTGCGTCCTCCGCACCTCCCATGAAAGAACACTGAGAACTGAGGATCCCTTCCTGGGCGACTTCACAACCCTCAGGGATCTTGGGCCTCCGGGCATCTCTCCCTTAACGCCGAGTGAAAAGCAGCACACTGCTTTCTTCGTTGGAGAGCTAAGTGTCTGAGCTTTCTAAAGACCACCCAAACACGGGTCCAGCAGGTCTTTTAAGTGTACGGCCAGGGGCTCACAGCACTGCACCAGGGCCACAGTGAGAAAACACGCTCCTCAGTGTTTGTCTTGGGAAGCCTCACTGGCCGTCTCTCTAAGCCACGCAGGCCGTTGACTTTCGAAGCAACCTGAGAAAGGCGCGGTTTGCGCCTGAAACACCCAGAGCCCTTTTATAAGGTGTACGGGCGTCGGAGCCTAAAGCAAGTCAGCGGGGACGTCACGCCACTCACCGCAGGCAGAACGGCTCTGCTACGAAGGTTCAACGGGGAAGGACAGGGTGCCGCTTCCGACCCTTTGACTGTGGCAGAAACGACACGTACTAGGCACACTGCAACTTTGATATTGGTGACCTAGTGAGAAAAGCACTATTTTCCCCCCTGGAGAGCAGAAGGCCTGTGGTGTCAAATTTCCCTGAGACAGTGCTGTTCTCTGTCTGCTCTTCACAGCTAGAGTGCCTTCACGGAGAGCAGAGTGTCCTTGGAGAAACAGAGAGTGTCCTGTGCATTCCAGGCGGCACCCCAGATCACCCACTGCAAAAGGGAAATCTACACCTCTCTCCACGGTTCAAAGGATCGATCGGATGGCCCATTCACACATCGAGGCGTTCAGCGGTTTTTCCACAGCCTTCTGGAGAAGTACTGCTGGATCTCTAGTATGCTTTTCCTATGGCACCCACGTCCTCACTGCGTCCCAGGGAACAACACTGTGTAGAGGAAAACACTTCCTGGCTGACTGAGCAGCACCATGCTACCTAAGGCCTCCGGATCACCACTCTCAAAGCAGAGTGAAAGGCAAACCTCTGCTTTTTCTCCACAGAGCTCGATGGCCAAAACATTCAACGGACTCTCTGAACACAGCACTAACTGCTCTTTTGTAGGTGACATGTCAGGGGATCTCAGGGCAGAGCGTGAGCTGCAAGGAAAACACACTTCCCTAAGTGTCCGTTCCGGGTGCACTTATTTGGCGGATCTCTCTCTATGCCACGCACAAACTAGAGAGGCCCTGCACTTTTCCAAATGTAGATAGATTCGCCTGAACACTACTACGCTTTGAGAAGCTGCGAGGACACGTCGCAACCTCCCCAAAGCTTTACGTCCCATAGACCAGCCACACGTTGCACATAACAACTTCCTCGGGTTCGAACTTCATCCGGGGAGGGGCCAAAGTGCCTCTTTCTGTCTGTTTTGGCTCGCTGGAAACTGATCGTACTCGGGCAGTTTGGAACGTTCAGTTTGGCCATGTATGTGCATGGCAGCACATCCCAGCTGTAAGGAGGACCGCTGCAGCCTCCACGCCGCCTGAAATAGAGTGCTGCTGCCAGTCTCACGTCCTGGAATGTCCTATGTAGGAAAAGGGCGTTTCCCTGAGGGCAATACGGTGCTCCCAGTTCCCTGCAAGAGGCATGGGAAAGGCGCCAATGCCTAAAGGGAAAACGACACTGCCTGCCAGGCTCATAGTAAGGTCCATGTATTGCATTTGGAAGATTGGGCATACATCATTGGCCAGGAAAACCTAGTCCACGGAGTGCCTTCCCATTAGTGAGCTTCTCGGAACTCTGGGAATACTGCGTACTCCGCACCTCCCATGAAAGAACACTGAGAACTGAGGATCCCTTCCTGGGCGACTTCACAACCCTCAGGGATCTTGGGCCTCCGGGCATCTCTCCCTTAACGCCGAGTGAAAAGCAGCACACTGCTTTCTTCGTTGGAGAGCTAAGTGTCTGAGCTTTCTAAAGACCACCCAAACACGGGTCCAGCAGGTCTTTTAAGTGTACGGCCAGGGGCTCACAGCACTGCACCAGGGCCACAGTGAGAAAACACGCTCCTCAGTGTTTGTCTTGGGAAGCCTCACTGGCCGTCTCTCTAAGCCACGCAGGCCGTTGACTTTCGAAGCAACCTGAGAAAGGCGCGGTTTGCGCCTGAAACACCCAGAGCCCTTTTATAAGGTGTACGGGCGTCGGAGCCTAAAGCAAGTCAGCGGGGACGTCACGCCACTCGCCGCAGGCAGAACGGCTCTGCTACGAAGGTTCAACGGGGAAGGACAGGGTGCCGCTTCCGACCCTTTGACTGTGGCAGAAACGACACGTACTAGGCACACTGCAACTTTGATATTGGTGACCTAGTGAGAAAAGCACTATTTTCCCCCCTGGAGAGCAGAAGGCCTGTGGTGTCAAATTTCCCTGAGACAGTGCTGTTCTCTGTCTGCTCTTCACAGCTAGAGTGCCTTCACGGAGAGCAGAGTGTCCTTGGAGAAACAGAGAGTGTCCTGTGCATTCCAGGCGGCACCCCAGATCACCCACTGCAAAAGGGAAATCTACACCTCTCTCCACGGTTCAAAGGATCGATCGGATGGCCCATTCACACATCGAGGCGTTCAGCGGTTTTTCCACAGCCTTCTGGAGAAGGACTGCTGGATCTCTAGTATGCTTTTCCTATGGCACCCACGTCCTCACTGCGTCCCAGGGAACAACACTGTGTAGAGGAAAACACTTCCTGGCTGACTGAGCAGCACCATGCTACCTAAGGCCTCCGGATCACCACTCTCAAAGCAGAGTGAAAGGCAAACCTCTGCTTTTTCTCCACAGAGCTCGATGGCCAAAACATTCAACGGACTCTCTGAACACAGCACTAACTGCTCTTTTGTAGGTGACATGTCAGGGGATCTCAGGGCAGAGCGTGAGCTGCAAGGAAAACACACTTCCCTAAGTGTCCGTTCCGGGTGCAATACTTGGCGGATCTCTCTCTATGCCACGCACAAACTAGAGAGGCCCTGCAGTTTTCCAAATGTAGATAGATTCGCCTGAACACTACTACGCTTCGAGAAGCTGCGAGGACACGTCGCAACCTCCCCAAAGCTTTACGTCCCATAGACCAGCCACACGTTGCACATCACACCTTCCTCGGGTTCCAACTTCATCCGGGAAGGGGCCAGAGTGCCCCCTTCTGTCTGTTTTGGCTCGCTGGAAAGTGATCGTACTCGGGCAGTTTGGAACGTTCAGTTTGGCCATGTATGTGCATGGCAGCACGTCCCAGCTGTAAGGAGGACCGCTGCAGCCTCCACGCCGCCTGAAATAGAGTGCTGCTGCCAGTCTCACATCCTGGAATGTCCTATGTAGGAAAATGGCGTTTCCCTGAGGGCAGTACGGTGCTCCCAGTTCCCTGCAAGCGGCATGGGAAAGGCGCCAATGCCTAAAGGGAAAACGACACTGCCTGCCAGGCTTATAGTAAGATCCATGTATTGCATTTGGAAGATTGGGCATACATCATTGGCCAGGAAAACCTAGTCCACGGAGTGCCTTCCCGTTAGTGAGCTTCTCGGAACTCTGGGAATACTGCGTCCTCCGCACCTCCCATGAAAGAACACTGAGACCTGAGGATCCCTTCCTGGGCGACTTCACAACCCTCAGGGATCTTGGGCCTCCGGGCATCTCTCCCTTAACGCCGAGTGAAAAGCAGCACACTGCTTTCTTCGTTGGAGAGCTAAGTGTCTGAGCTTTCTAAAGTCCACCCAAACACGGGTCCAGCAGGTCTTTTAAGTGTACGGCCAGGGGCTCACAGCACTGCACCAGGGCCACAGTGAGAAAACACGCTCCTCAGTGTTTGTCTTGGGAAGCCTCACTGGCCGTCTCTCTAAGCCACGCAGGCCGTTGACTTTCGAAGCAACCTGAGAAAGGCGCGGTTTGCGCCTGAAACACCCAGAGCCCTTTTATAAGGTGTACGGGCGTCGGAGCCTAAAGCAAGTCAGCGGGGACGTCACGCCACTCGCCGCAGGCAGAACGGCTCTGCTACGAAGGTTCAACGGGGAAGGACAGGGTGCCGCTTCCGACCCTTTGACTGTGGCAGAAACGACACGTACTAGGCACACTGCAACTTTGATATTGGTGACCTAGTGAGAAAAGCACTATTTTCCCCCCTGGAGAGCAGAAGGCCTGTGGTGTCAAATTTCCCTGAGACAGTGCTGTTCTCTGTCTGCTCTTCACAGCTAGAGTGCCTTCACGGAGAGCAGAGTGTCCTTGGAGAAACAGAGAGTGTCCTGTGCATTCCAGGCGGCACCCCAGATCACCCACTGCAAAAGGGAAATCTACACCTCTCTCCACGGTTCAAAGGATCGATCGGATGGCCCATTCACACATCGAGGCGTTCAGCGGTTTTTCCACAGCCTGCTGGAGAAGGACTGCTGGATCTCTAGTATGCTTTTCCTATGGCACCCACGTCCTCACTGCGTCCCAGGGAACAACACTGTGTAGAGGATCACGTTCTTGGCTGACTGAGCAGCACCATGCTACCTCAGGCCTCCGGATCACCTCTTTGAAAGCAGAGTGAAAGGCAACCCTCTGCTTTTTCTCCAGAGAGCTCGATGGCCAAAACATTCAACGGAATCTCTGAACACAGCACTAACTGCTCTTTTGTAGGTGACATGTCAGGGGATCTCAGGGCAGAGCGTGAGCTGCAAGGAAAACACACTTCCCTAAGTGTCCGTTCCGGGTGCACTTACTTGGCGGATCTCTCTCTATGCCACGCACAAACTAGAGAGGCCCTGCAGTTTTCCAAATGTAGATAGATTCGCCTGAACACTACTACGCTTCGAGAAGCTGCGAGGACACGTCGCAATCTCCCCAAAGCTTTACGTCCCATAGACCAGCCACACGTTGCACATCACAACTTCCTCGGGTTCGAACTTCATCCGGGAAGGGGCCAGAGTGCCCCCTTCTGTCTGTTTTGGCTCGCTGGAAACTGATCGTACTCGGGCAGTTTGGAACGTTCAGTTTGGCCATGTATGTGCATGGCAGCACGTCCCAGCTGTAAGGAGGACGGCTGCAGCCTCCACGCCGCCTGAAATAGAGTGCTGCTGCCAGTCTCACATCCTGGAATGTCCTATGTAGGAAAATGGCGTTTCCCTGAGGGCAGTACGGTGCTCCCAGTTCCCTGCAAGCGGCATGGGAAAGGCGCCAATGCCTAAAGGGAAAACGACACTGCCTGCCAGGCTTATAGTAAGATCCATGTATTGCATTTGGAAGATTGGGCATACATCATTGGCCAGGAAAACCTAGTCCACGGAGTGCCTTCCCGTTAGTGAGCTTCTCGGAACTCTGGGAAAACTGCGTCCTCCGCACCTCCCATGAAAGAACACTGAGACCTGAGGATCCCTTCCTGGGCGACTTCACAACCCTCAGGGATCTTGGGCCTCCGGGCATCTCTCCCTTAACGCCGAGTGAAAAGCAGCACACTGCTTTCTTCGTTGGAGAGCTAAGTGTCTGAGCTTTCTAAAGTCCACCCAAACACGGGTCCAGCAGGTCTTTTAAGTGTACGGCCAGGGGCTCACAGCACTGCACCAGGGCCACAGTGAGAAAACACGCTCCTCAGTGTTTGTCTTGGGAAGCCTCACTGGCCGTCTCTCTAAGCCACGCAGGCCGTTGACTTTCGAAGCAACCTGAGAAAGGCGCGG
The DNA here is from genome assembly GCF_964165515.1 of Mesoplodon bidens. Classification (NCBI taxonomy): domain Eukaryota; kingdom Metazoa; phylum Chordata; class Mammalia; order Artiodactyla; family Ziphiidae; genus Mesoplodon; species Mesoplodon bidens. The sequence continues at coordinate 691,148 of NW_027671586.1, read as the reverse complement.
TTTGCGCCTGAAACACCCAGAGCCCTTTTATAAGGTGTACGGGCGTCGGAGCCTAAAGCAAGTCAGCGGGGACGTCACGCCACTCGCCGCAGGCAGAACGGCTCTGCTACGAAGGTTCAACGGGGAAGGACAGGGTGCCGCTTCCGACCCTTTGACTGTGGCAGAAACGACACGTACTAGGCACACTGCAACTTTGATATTGGTGACCTAGTGAGAAAAGCACTATTTTCCCCCCTGGAGAGCAGAAGGCCTGTGGTGCCAAATTTCCCTGAGACAGTGCTGTTCTCTGTCTGCTCTTCACAGCTAGAGTGCCTTCACGGAGAGCAGAGTGTCCTTGGAGAAACAGAGAGTGTCCTGTGCATTCCAGGCGGCACCCCAGATCACCCACTGCAAAAGGGAAATCTACACCTCTCTCCACGGTTCAAAGGATCGATCGGATGGCCCATTCACACATCGAGGCGTTCAGCGGTTTTTCCACAGCCTTCTGGAGAAGTACTGCTGGATCTCTAGTATGCTTTTCCTATGGCACCCACGTCCTCACTGCGTCCCAGGGAACAACACTGTGTAGAGGAAAACACTTCCTGGCTGACTGAGCAGCACCATGCTACCTAAGGCCTCCGGATCACCACTCTCAAAGCAGAGTGAAAGGCAAACCTCTGCTTTTTCTCCACAGAGCTCGATGGCCAAAACATTCAACGGACTCTCTGAACACAGCACTAACTGCTCTTTTGTAGGTGACATGTCAGGGGATCTCAGGGCAGAGCGTGAGCTGCAAGGAAAACACACTTCCCTAAGTGTCCGTTCCGGGTGCACTTACTTGGCGGATCTCTCTCTATGCCACGCACAAACTAGAGAGGCCCTGCAGTTTTCCAAATGTAGATAGATTCGCCTGAACACTACTACGCTTCGAGAAGCTGCGAGGACACGTCGCAATCTCCCCAAAGCTTTACGTCCCATAGACCAGCCACACGTTGCACATCACAACTTCCTCGGGTTCCAACTTCATCCGGGAAGGGGCCAGAGTGCCCCCTTCTGTCTGTTTTGGCTCGCTGGAAACTGATCGTACTCGGGCAGTTTGGAACGTTCAGTTTGGCCATGTATGTGCATGGCAGCACGTCCCAGCTGTAAGGAGGACCGCTGCAGCCTCCACGCCGCCTGAAATAGAGTGCTGCTGCCAGTCTCACATCCTGGAATGTCCTATGTAGGAAAATGGCGTTTCCCTGAGGGCAGTACGGTGCTCCCAGTTCCCTGCAAGCGGCATGGGAAAGGCGCCAATGCCTAAAGGGAAAACGACACTGCCTGCCAGGCTTATAGTAAGATCCATGTATTGCATTTGGAAGATTGGGCATACATCATTGGCCAGGAAAACCTAGTCCACGGAGTGCCTTCCCGTTAGTGAGCTTCTCGGAACTCTGGGAATACTGCGTCCTCCGCACCTCCCATGAAAGAACACTGAGACCTGAGGATCCCTTCCTGGGCGACTTCACAACCCTCAGGGATCTTGGGCCTCCGGGCATCTCTCCCTTAACGCCGAGTGAAAAGCAGCACACTGCTTTCTTCGTTGGAGAGCTAAGTGTCTGAGCTTTCTAAAGTCCACCCAAACACGGGTCCAGCAGGTCTTTTAAGTGTACGGCCAGGGGCTCACAGCACTGCACCAGGGCCACAGTGAGAAAACACGCTCCTCAGTGTTTGTCTTGGGAAGCCTCACTGGCCGTCTCTCTAAGCCACGCAGGCCGTTGACTTTCGAAGCAACCTGAGAAAGGCGCGGTTTGCGCCTGAAACACCCAGAGCCCTTTTATAAGGTGTACGGGCGTCGGAGCCTAAAGCAAGTCAGAGGGGACGTCACGCCACTCGCCGCAGGCAGAACGGCTCTGCTACGAAGGTTCAACGGGGAAGGACAGGGTGCCGCTTCCGACCCTTTGACTGTGGCAGAAACGACACGTACTAGGCACACTGCAACTTTGATATTGGTGACCTAGTGAGAAAAGCACTATTTTCCCCCCTGGAGAGCAGAAGGCCTGTGGTGCCAAATTTCCCTGAGACAGTGCTGTTCTCTGTCTGCTCTTCACAGCTAGAGTGCCTTCACGGAGAGCAGAGTGTCCTTGGAGAAACAGAGAGTGTCCTGTGCATTCCAGGCGGCACCCCAGATCACCCACTGCAAAAGGGAAATCTACACCTCTCTCCACGGTTCAAAGGATCGATCGGATGGCCCATTCACACATCGAGGCGTTCAGCGGTTTTTCCACAGCCTTCTGGAGAAGTACTGCTGGATCTCTAGTATGCTTTTCCTATGGCACCCACGTCCTCACTGCGTCCCAGGGAACAACACTGTGTAGAGGAAAACACTTCCTGGCTGACTGAGCAGCACCATGCTACCTAAGGCCTCCGGATCACCACTCTCAAAGCAGAGTGAAAGGCAAACCTCTGCTTTTTCTCCACAGAGCTCGATGGCCAAAACATTCAACGGACTCTCTGAACACAGCACTAACTGCTCTTTTGTAGGTGACATGTCAGGGGATCTCAGGGCAGAGCGTGAGCTGCAAGGAAAACACACTTCCCTAAGTGTCCATTCCGGGTGCACTTACTTGGCGGATCTCTCTCTATGCCACGCACAAACTAGAGAGGCCCTGCAGTTTTCCAAATGTAGATAGATTCGCCTGAACACTACTACGCTTCGAGAAGCTGCGAGGACACGTCGCAACCTCCCCAAAGCTTTACGTCCCATAGACCAGCCACACGTTGCACATCACAACTTCCTCGGGTTCCAACTTCATCCGGGAAGGGGCCAGAGTGCCCCCTTCTGTCTGTTTTGGCTCGCTGGAAACTGATCGTACTCGGGCAGTTTGGAACGTTCAGTTTGGCCATGTATGTGCATGGCAGCACATCCCAGCTGTAAGGAGGACCGCTGCAGCCTCCACGCCGCCTGAAATAGAGTGCTGCTGCCAGTCTCACGTCCTGGAATGTCCTATGTAGGAAAAGGGCGTTTCCCTGAGGGCAATACGGTGCTCCCAGTTCCCTGCAAGAGGCATGGGAAAGGCGCCAATGCCTAAAGGGAAAACGACACTGCCTGCCAGGCTCATAGTAAGGTCCATGTATTGCATTTGGAAGATTGGGCATACATCATTGGCCAGGAAAACCTAGTCCACGGAGTGCCTTCCCGTTAGTGAGCTTCTCGGAACTCTGGGAATACTGCGTCCTCCGCACCTCCCATGAAAGAACACTGAGAACTGAGGATCCCTTCCTGGGCGACTTCACAACCCTCAGGGATCTTGGGCCTCCGGGCATCTCTCCCTTAACGCCGAGTGAAAAGCAGCACACTGCTTTCTTCGTTGGAGAGCTAAGTGTCTGAGCTTTCTAAAGACCACCCAAACACGGGTCCAGCAGGTCTTTTAAGTGTACGGCCAGGGGCTCACAGCACTGCACCAGGGCCACAGTGAGAAAACACGCTCCTCAGTGTTTGTCTTGGGAAGCCTCACTGGCCGTCTCTCTAAGCCACGCAGGCCGTTGACTTTCGAAGCAACCTGAGAAAGGCGCGGTTTGCGCCTGAAACACCCAGAGCCCTTTTATAAGGTGTACGGGCGTCGGAGCCTAAAGCAAGTCAGCGGGGACGTCACGCCACTCACCGCAGGCAGAACGGCTCTGCTACGAAGGTTCAACGGGGAAGGACAGGGTGCCGCTTCCGACCCTTTGACTGTGGCAGAAACGACACGTACTAGGCACACTGCAACTTTGATATTGGTGACCTAGTGAGAAAAGCACTATTTTCCCCCCTGGAGAGCAGAAGGCCTGTGGTGTCAAATTTCCCTGAGACAGTGCTGTTCTCTGTCTGCTCTTCACAGCTAGAGTGCCTTCACGGAGAGCAGAGTGTCCTTGGAGAAACAGAGAGTGTCCTGTGCATTCCAGGCGGCACCCCAGATCACCCACTGCAAAAGGGAAATCTACACCTCTCTCCACGGTTCAAAGGATCGATCGGATGGCCCATTCACACATCGAGGCGTTCAGCGGTTTTTCCACAGCCTTCTGGAGAAGTACTGCTGGATCTCTAGTATGCTTTTCCTATGGCACCCACGTCCTCACTGCGTCCCAGGGAACAACACTGTGTAGAGGAAAACACTTCCTGGCTGACTGAGCAGCACCATGCTACCTAAGGCCTCCGGATCACCACTCTCAAAGCAGAGTGAAAGGCAAACCTCTGCTTTTTCTCCACAGAGCTCGATGGCCAAAACATTCAACGGACTCTCTGAACACAGCACTAACTGCTCTTTTGTAGGTGACATGTCAGGGGATCTCAGGGCAGAGCGTGAGCTGCAAGGAAAACACACTTCCCTAAGTGTCCGTTCCGGGTGCACTTATTTGGCGGATCTCTCTCTATGCCACGCACAAACTAGAGAGGCCCTGCACTTTTCCAAATGTAGATAGATTCGCCTGAACACTACTACGCTTTGAGAAGCTGCGAGGACACGTCGCAACCTCCCCAAAGCTTTACGTCCCATAGACCAGCCACACGTTGCACATCACAACTTCCTCGGGTTCGAACTTCATCCGGGGAGGGGCCAAAGTGCCTCTTTCTGTCTGTTTTGGCTCGCTGGAAACTGATCGTACTCGGGCAGTTTGGAACGTTCAGTTTGGCCATGTATGTGCATGGCAGCACATCCCAGCTGTAAGGAGGACCGCTGCAGCCTCCACGCCGCCTGAAATAGAGTGCTGCTGCCAGTCTCACGTCCTGGAATGTCCTATGTAGGAAAAGGGCGTTTCCCTGAGGGCAATACGGTGCTCCCAGTTCCCTGCAAGAGGCATGGGAAAGGCGCCAATGCCTAAAGGGAAAACGACACTGCCTGCCAGGCTCATAGTAAGGTCCATGTATTGCATTTGGAAGATTGGGCATACATCATTGGCCAGGAAAACCTAGTCCACGGAGTGCCTTCCCATTAGTGAGCTTCTCGGAACTCTGGGAATACTGCGTACTCCGCACCTCCCATGAAAGAACACTGAGAACTGAGGATCCCTTCCTGGGCGACTTCACAACCCTCAGGGATCTTGGGCCTCCGGGCATCTCTCCCTTAACGCCGAGTGAAAAGCAGCACACTGCTTTCTTCGTTGGAGAGCTAAGTGTCTGAGCTTTCTAAAGACCACCCAAACACGGGTCCAGCAGGTCTTTTAAGTGTACGGCCAGGGGCTCACAGCACTGCACCAGGGCCACAGTGAGAAAACACGCTCCTCAGTGTTTGTCTTGGGAAGCCTCACTGGCCGTCTCTCTAAGCCACGCAGGCCGTTGACTTTCGAAGCAACCTGAGAAAGGCGCGGTTTGCGCCTGAAACACCCAGAGCCCTTTTATAAGGTGTACGGGCGTCGGAGCCTAAAGCAAGTCAGCGGGGACGTCACGCCACTCGCCGCAGGCAGAACGGCTCTGCTACGAAGGTTCAACGGGGAAGGACAGGGTGCCGCTTCCGACCCTTTGACTGTGGCAGAAACGACACGTACTAGGCACACTGCAACTTTGATATTGGTGACCTAGTGAGAAAAGCACTATTTTCCCCCCTGGAGAGCAGAAGGCCTGTGGTGTCAAATTTCCCTGAGACAGTGCTGTTCTCTGTCTGCTCTTCACAGCTAGAGTGCCTTCACGGAGAGCAGAGTGTCCTTGGAGAAACAGAGAGTGTCCTGTGCATTCCAGGCGGCACCCCAGATCACCCACTGCAAAAGGGAAATCTACACCTCTCTCCACGGTTCAAAGGATCGATCGGATGGCCCATTCACACATCGAGGCGTTCAGCGGTTTTTCCACAGCCTTCTGGAGAAGGACTGCTGGATCTCTAGTATGCTTTTCCTATGGCACCCACGTCCTCACTGCGTCCCAGGGAACAACACTGTGTAGAGGAAAACACTTCCTGGCTGACTGAGCAGCACCATGCTACCTAAGGCCTCCGGATCACCACTCTCAAAGCAGAGTGAAAGGCAAACCTCTGCTTTTTCTCCACAGAGCTCGATGGCCAAAACATTCAACGGACTCTCTGAACACAGCACTAACTGCTCTTTTGTAGGTGACATGTCAGGGGATCTCAGGGCAGAGCGTGAGCTGCAAGGAAAACACACTTCCCTAAGTGTCCGTTCCGGGTGCAATACTTGGCGGATCTCTCTCTATGCCACGCACAAACTAGAGAGGCCCTGCAGTTTTCCAAATGTAGATAGATTCGCCTGAACACTACTACGCTTCGAGAAGCTGCGAGGACACGTCGCAACCTCCCCAAAGCTTTACGTCCCATAGACCAGCCACACGTTGCACATCACACCTTCCTCGGGTTCCAACTTCATCCGGGAAGGGGCCAGAGTGCCCCCTTCTGTCTGTTTTGGCTCGCTGGAAACTGATCGTACTCGGGCAGTTTGGAACGTTCAGTTTGGCCATGTATGTGCATGGCAGCACGTCCCAGCTGTAAGGAGGACCGCTGCAGCCTCCACGCCGCCTGAAATAGAGTGCTGCTGCCAGTCTCACATCCTGGAATGTCCTATGTAGGAAAATGGCGTTTCCCTGAGGGCAGTACGGTGCTCCCAGTTCCCTGCAAGCGGCATGGGAAAGGCGCCAATGCCTAAAGGGAAAACGACACTGCCTGCCAGGCTTATAGTAAGATCCATGTATTGCATTTGGAAGATTGGGCATACATCATTGGCCAGGAAAACCTAGTCCACGGAGTGCCTTCCCGTTAGTGAGCTTCTCGGAACTCTGGGAATACTGCGTCCTCCGCACCTCCCATGAAAGAACACTGAGACCTGAGGATCCCTTCCTGGGCGACTTCACAACCCTCAGGGATCTTGGGCCTCCGGGCATCTCTCCCTTAACGCCGAGTGAAAAGCAGCACACTGCTTTCTTCGTTGGAGAGCTAAGTGTCTGAGCTTTCTAAAGTCCACCCAAACACGGGTCCAGCAGGTCTTTTAAGTGTACGGCCAGGGGCTCACAGCACTGCACCAGGGCCACAGTGAGAAAACACGCTCCTCAGTGTTTGTCTTGGGAAGCCTCACTGGCCGTCTCTCTAAGCCACGCAGGCCGTTGACTTTCGAAGCAACCTGAGAAAGGCGCGGTTTGCGCCTGAAACACCCAGAGCCCTTTTATAAGGTGTACGGGCGTCGGAGCCTAAAGCAAGTCAGCGGGGACGTCACGCCACTCGCCGCAGGCAGAACGGCTCTGCTACGAAGGTTCAACGGGGAAGGACAGGGTGCCGCTTCCGACCCTTTGACTGTGGCAGAAACGACACGTACTAGGCACACTGCAACTTTGATATTGGTGACCTAGTGAGAAAAGCACTATTTTCCCCCCTGGAGAGCAGAAGGCCTGTGGTGTCAAATTTCCCTGAGACAGTGCTGTTCTCTGTCTGCTCTTCACAGCTAGAGTGCCTTCACGGAGAGCAGAGTGTCCTTGGAGAAACAGAGAGTGTCCTGTGCATTCCAGGCGGCACCCCAGATCACCCACTGCAAAAGGGAAATCTACACCTCTCTCCACGGTTCAAAGGATCGATCGGATGGCCCATTCACACATCGAGGCGTTCAGCGGTTTTTCCACAGCCTTCTGGAGAAGGACTGCTGGATCTCTAGTATGCTTTTCCTATGGCACCCACGTCCTCACTGCGTCCCAGGGAACAACACTGTGTAGAGGATCACGTTCTTGGCTGACTGAGCAGCACCATGCTACCTCAGGCCTCCGGATCACCTCTTTGAAAGCAGAGTGAAAGGCAACCCTCTGCTTTTTCTCCAGAGAGCTCGATGGCCAAAACATTCAACGGAATCTCTGAACACAGCACTAACTGCTCTTTTGTAGGTGACATGTCAGGGGATCTCAGGGCAGAGCGTGAGCTGCAAGGAAAACACACTTCCCTAAGTGTCCGTTCCGGGTGCACTTACTTGGCGGATCTCTCTCTATGCCACGCACAAACTAGAGAGGCCCTGCAGTTTTCCAAATGTAGATAGATTCGCCTGAACACTACTACGCTTCGAGAAGCTGCGAGGACACGTCGCAATCTCCCCAAAGCTTTACGTCCCATAGACCAGCCACACGTTGCACATCACAACTTCCTCGGGTTCGAACTTCATCCGGGAAGGGGCCAGAGTGCCCCCTTCTGTCTGTTTTGGCTCGCTGGAAACTGATCGTACTCGGGCAGTTTGGAACGTTCAGTTTGGCCATGTATGTGCATGGCAGCACGTCCCAGCTGTAAGGAGGACGGCTGCAGCCTCCACGCCGCCTGAAATAGAGTGCTGCTGCCAGTCTCACATCCTGGAATGTCCTATGTAGGAAAATGGCGTTTCCCTGAGGGCAGTACGGTGCTCCCAGTTCCCTGCAAGCGGCATGGGAAAGGCGCCAATGCCTAAAGGGAAAACGACACTGCCTGCCAGGCTTATAGTAAGATCCATGTATTGCATTTGGAAGATTGGGCATACATCATTGGCCAGGAAAACCTAGTCCACGGAGTGCCTTCCCGTTAGTGAGCTTCTCGGAACTCTGGGAAAACTGCGTCCTCCGCACCTCCCATGAAAGAACACTGAGACCTGAGGATCCCTTCCTGGGCGACTTCACAACCCTCAGGGATCTTGGGCCTCCGGGCATCTCTCCCTTAACGCCGAGTGAAAAGCAGCACACTGCTTTCTTCGTTGGAGAGCTAAGTGTCTGAGCTTTCTAAAGTCCACCCAAACACGGGTCCAGCAGGTCTTTTAAGTGTACGGCCAGGGGCTCACAGCACTGCACCAGGGCCACAGTGAGAAAACACGCTCCTCAGTGTTTGTCTTGGGAAGCCTCACTGGCCGTCTCTCTAAGCCACGCAGGCCGTTGACTTTCGAAGCAACCTGAGAAAGGCGCGGTTTGCGCCTGAAACACCCAGAGCCCTTTTATAAGGTGTACGGGCGTCGGAGCCTAAAGCAAGTCAGCGGGGACGTCACGCCACTCGCCGCAGGCAGAACGGCTCTGCTACGAAGGTTCAACGGGGAAGGACAGGGTGCCGCTTCCGACCCTTTGACTGTGGCAGAAACGACACGTACTAGGCACACTGCAACTTTGATATTGGTGACCTAGTGAGAAAAGCACTATTTTCCCCCCTGGAGAGCAGAAGGCCTGTGGTGCCAAATTTCCCTGAGACAGTGCTGTTCTCTGTCTGCTCTTCACAGCTAGAGTGCCTTCACGGAGAGCAGAGTGTCCTTGGAGAAACAGAGAGTGTCCTGTGCATTCCAGGCGGCACCCCAGATCACCCACTGCAAAAGGGAAATCTACACCTCTCTCCACGGTTCAAAGGATCGATCGGATGGCCCATTCACACATCGAGGCGTTCAGCGGTTTTTCCACAGCCTTCTGGAGAAGTACTGCTGGATCTCTAGTATGCTTTTCCTATGGCACCCACGTCCTCACTGCGTCCCAGGGAACAACACTGTGTAGAGGAAAACACTTCCTGGCTGACTGAGCAGCACCATGCTACCTAAGGCCTCCGGATCACCACTCTCAAAGCAGAGTGAAAGGCAAACCTCTGCTTTTTCTCCACAGAGCTCGATGGCCAAAACATTCAACGGACTCTCTGAACACAGCACTAACTGCTCTTTTGTAGGTGACATGTCAGGGGATCTCAGGGCAGAGCGTGAGCTGCAAGGAAAACACACTTCCCTAAGTGTCCGTTCCGGGTGCACTTACTTGGCGGATCTCTCTCTATGCCACGCACAAACTAGAGAGGCCCTGCAGTTTTCCAAATGTAGATAGATTCGCCTGAACACTACTACGCTTCGAGAAGCTGCGAGGACACGTCGCAACCTCCCCAAAGCTTTACGTCCCATAGACCAGCCACACGTTGCACATCACAACTTCCTCGGGTTCGAACTTCATCCGGGAAGGGGCCAGAGTGCCCCCTTCTGTCTGTTTTGGCTCGCTGGAAACTGATCGTACTCGGGCAGTTTGGAACGTTCAGTTTGGCCATGTATGTGCATGGCAGCACATCCCAGCTGTAAGGAGGACCGCTGCAGCCTCCACGCCGCCTGAAATAGAGTGCTGCTGCCAGTCTCACATCCTGGAATGTCCTATGTAGGAAAATGGCGTTTCCCTGAGGGCAGTACGGTGCTCCCAGTTCCCTGCAAGCGGCATGGGAAAGGCGCCAATGCCTAAAGGGAAAACGACACTGCCTGCCAGGCTTATAGTAAGATCCATGTATTGCATTTGCAAGATTGGGCATACATCATTGGCCAGGAAAACCTAGTCCACGGAGTGCCTTCCCGTTAGTGAGCTTCTCGGAACTCTGGGAATACTGCGTCCTCCGCACCTTCCATGAAAGAACACTGAGACCTGAGGATCCCTTCCTGGGCGACTTCACAACCCTCAGGGATCTTGGGCCTCCGGGCATCTCTCCCTTAACGCCGAGTGAAAAGCAGCACACTGCTTTCTTCGTTGGAGAGCTAAGTGTCTGAGCTTTCTAAAGTCCACCCAAACACGGGTCCAGCAGGTCTTTTAAGTGTACGGCCAGGGGCTCACAGCACTGCACCAGGGCCACAGTGAGAAAACACGCTCCTCAGTGTTTGTCTTGGGAAGCCTCACTGGCCGTCTCTCTAAGCCACGCAGGCCGTTGACTTTCGAAGCAACCTGAGAAAGGCGCGGTTTGCGCCTGAAACACCCAGAGCCCTTTTATAAGGTGTACGGGCGTCGGAGCCTAAAGCAAGTCAGCGGGGACGTCACGCCACTCGCCGCAGGCAGAACGGCTCTGCTACGAAGGTTCAACGGGGAAGGACAGGGTGCCGCTTCCGACCCTTTGACTGTGGCAGAAACGACACGTACTAGGCACACTGCAACTTTGATATTGGTGACCTAGTGAGAAAAGCACTATTTTCCCCCCTGGAGAGCAGAAGGCCTGTGGTGTCAAATTTCCCTGAGACAGTGCTGTTCTCTGTCTGCTCTTCACAGCTAGAGTGCCTTCACGGAGAGCAGAGTGTCCTTGGAGAAACAGAGAGTGTCCTGTGCATTCCAGGCGGCACCCCAGATCACCCACTGCAAAAGGGAAATCTACACCTCTCTCCACGGTTCAAAGGATCGATCGGATGGCCCATTCACACATCGAGGCGTTCAGCGGTTTTTCCACAGCCTTCTGGAGAAGTACTGCTGGATCTCTAGTATGCTTTTCCTATGGCACCCACGTCCTCACTGCGTCCCAGGGAACAACACTGTGTAGAGGATCACGTTCTTGGCTGACTGAGCAGCACCATGCTACCTCAGGCCTCCGGATCACCTCTTTGAAAGCAGAGTGAAAGGCAACCCTCTGCTTTTTCTCCAGAGAGCTCGATGGCCAAAACATTCAACGGACTCTCTGAACACAGCACTAACTGCTCTTTTGTAGGTGACATGTCAGGGGATCTCAGGGCAGAGCGTGAGCTGCAAGGAAAACACACTTCCCTAAGTGTCCGTTCCGGGTGCACTTACTTGGCGGATCTCTCTCTATGCCACGCACAAACTAGAGAGGCCCTGCAGTTTTCCAAATGTAGATAGATTCGCCTGAACACTACTACGCTTTGAGAAGCTGCGAGGACACGTCGCAACCTCCCCAAAGCTTTACGTCCCATAGACCAGCCACACGTTGCACATCACAACTTCCTCGGGTTCGAACTTCATCCGGGAAGGGGCCAGAGTGCCCCCTTCTGTCTGTTTTGGCTCGCTGGAAACTGATCGTACTCGGGCAGTTTGGAACGTTCAGTTTGGCCATGTATGTGCATGGCAGCACGTCCCAGCTGTAAGGAGGACCGCTGCAGCCTCCACGCCGCCTGAAATAGAGTGCTGCTGCCAGTCTCACGTCCTGGAATGTCCTATGTAGGAAAAGGGCGTTTCCCTGAGGGCAATACGGTGCTCCCAGTTCCCTGCAAGAGGCATGGGAAAGGCGCCAATGCCTAAAGGGAAAACGACACTGCCTGCCAGGCTCATAGTAAGGTCCATGTATTGCATTTGGAAGATTGGGCATACATCATTGGCCAGGAAAACCTAGTCCACGGAGTGCCTTCCCGTTAGTGAGCTTCTCGGAACTCTGGGAATACTGCGTCCTCCGCACCTCCCATGAAAGAACACTGAGAACTGAGGATCCCTTCCTGGGCGACTTCACAACCCTCAGGGATCTTGGGCCTCCGGGCATCTCTCCCTTAACGCCGAGTGAAAAGCAGCACACTGCTTTCTTCGTTGGAGAGCTAAGTGTCTGAGCTTTCTAAAGACCACCCAAACACGGGTCCAGCAGGTCTTTTAAGTGTACGGCCAGGGGCTCACAGCACTGCACCAGGGCCACAGTGAGAAAACACGCTCCTCAGTGTTTGTCTTGGGAAGCCTCACTGGCCGTCTCTCTAAGCCACGCAGGCCGTTGACTTTCGAAGCAACCTGAGAAAGGCGCGGTTTGCGCCTGAAACACCCAGAGCCCTTTTATAAGGTGTACGGGCGTCGGAGCCTAAAGCAAGTCAGCGGGGACGTCACGCCACTCGCCGCAGGCAGAACGGCTCTGCTACGAAGGTTCAACGGGGAAGGACAGGGTGCCGCTTCCGACCCTTTGACTGTGGCAGAAACGACACGTACTAGGCACACTGCAACTTTGATATTGGTGACCTAGTGAGAAAAGCACTATTTTCCCCCCTGGAGAGCAGAAGGCCTGTGGTGTCAAATTTCCCTGAGACAGTGCTGTTCTCTGTCTGCTCTTCACAGCTAGAGTGCCTTCACGGAGAGCAGAGTGTCCTTGGAGAAACAGAGAGTGTCCTGTGCATTCCAGGCGGCACCCCAGATCACCCACTGCAAAAGGGAAATCTACACCTCTCTCCACGGTTCAAAGGATCGATCGGATGGCCCATTCACACATCGAGGCGTTCAGCGGTTTTTCCACAGCCTTCTGGAGAAGTACTGCTGGATCTCTAGTATGCTTTTCCTATGGCACCCACGTCCTCACTGCGTCCCAGGGAACAACACTGTGTAGAGGAAAACACTTCCTGGCTGACTGAGCAGCACCATGCTACCTAAGGCCTCCGGATCACCACTCTCAAAGCAGAGTGAAAGGCAAACCTCTGCTTTTTCTCCACAGAGCTCGATGGCCAAAACATTCAACGGACTCTCTGAACACAGCACTAACTGCTCTTTTGTAGGTGACATGTCAGGGGATCTCAGGGCAGAGCGTGAGCTGCAAGGAAAACACACTTCCCTAAGTGTCCGTTCCGGGTGCACTTACTTGGCGGATCTCTCTCTATGCCACGCACAAACTAGAGAGGCCCTGCAGTTTTCCAAATGTAGATAGATTCGCCTGAACACTACTACGCTTCGAGAAGCTGCGAGGACACGTCGCAACCTCCCCAAAGCTTTACGTCCCATAGACCAGCCACACGTTGCACATCACAACTTCCTCGGGTTCGAACTTCATCCGGGGAGGGGCCAAAGTGCCTCTTTCTGTCTGTTTTGGCTCGCTGGAAACTGATCGTACTCGGGCAGTTTGGAACGTTCAGTTTGGCCATGTATGTGCATGGCAGCACATCCCAGCTGTAAGGAGGACCGCTGCAGCCTCCACGCCGCCTGAAATAGAGTGCTGCTGCCAGTCTCACGTCCTGGAATGTCCTATGTAGGAAAAGGGCGTTTCCCTGAGGGCAATACGGTGCTCCCAGTTCCCTGCAAGAGGCATGGGAAAGGCGCCAATGCCTAAAGGGAAAACGACACTGCCTGCCAGGCTCATAGTAAGGTCCATGTATTGCATTTGGAAGATTGGGCATACATCATTGGCCAGGAAAACCTAGTCCACGGAGTGCCTTCCCATTAGTGAGCTTCTCGGAACTCTGGGAATACTGCGTACTCCGCACCTCCCATGAAAGTACACTGAGAACTGAGGATCCCTTCCTGGGCGACTTCACAACCCTCAGGGATCTTGGGCCTCCGGGCATCTCTCCCTTAACGCCGAGTGAAAAGCAGCACACTGCTTTCTTCGTTGGAGAGCTAAGTGTCTGAGCTTTCTAAAGACCACCCAAACACGGGTCCAGCAGGTCTTTTAAGTGTACGGCCAGGGGCTCACAGCACTGCACCAGGGCCACAGTGAGAAAACACGCTCCTCAGTGTTTGTCTTGGGAAGCCTCACTGGCCGTCTCTCTAAGCCACGCAGGCCGTTGACTTTCGAAGCAACCTGAGAAAGGCGCGGTTTGCGCCTGAAACACCCAGAGCCCTTTTATAAGGTGTACGGGCGTCGGAGCCTAAAGCAAGTCAGCGGGGACGTCACGCCACTCGCCGCAGGCAGAACGGCTCTGCTACGAAGGTTCAACGGGGAAGGACAGGGTGCCGCTTCCGACCCTTTGACTGTGGCAGAAACGACACGTACTAGGCACACTGCAACTTTGATATTGGTGACCTAGTGAGAAAAGCACTATTTTCCCCCCTGGAGAGCAGAAGGCCTGTGGTGTCAAATTTCCCTGAGACAGTGCTGTTCTCTGTCTGCTCTTCACAGCTAGAGTGCCTTCACGGAGAGCAGAGTGTCCTTGGAGAAACAGAGAGTGTCCTGTGCATTCCAGGCGGCACCCCAGATCACCCACTGCAAAAGGGAAATCTACACCTCTCTCCACGGTTCAAAGGATCGATCGGATGGCCCATTCACACATCGAGGCGTTCAGCGGTTTTTCCACAGCCTTCTGGAGAAGTACTGCTTGTTCTCTAGTATGCTTTTCCTATGGCACCCACGTCCTCACTGCGTCCCAGGGAACAACACTGTGTAGAGGATCACGTTCTTGGCTGACTGAGCAGCACCATGCTACCTCAGGCCTCCGGATCACCTCTTTGAAAGCAGAGTGAAAGGCAACCCTCTGCTTTTTCTCCAGAGAGCTCGATGGCCAAAACATTCAACGGAATCTCTGAACACAGCACTAACTGCTCTTTTGTAGGTGACATGTCAGGGGATCTCAGGGCAGAGCGTGAGCTGCAAGGAAAACACACTTCCCTAAGTGTCCGTTCCGGGTGCACTTACTTGGCGGATCTCTCTCTATGCCACGCACAAACTAGAGAGGCCCTGCAGTTTTCCAAATGTAGATAGATTCGCCTGAACACTACTACGCTTCGAGAAGCTGCGAGGACACGTCGCAATCTCCCCAAAGCTTTACGTCCCATAGACCAGCCACACGTTGCACATCACAACTTCCTCGGGTTCCAACTTCATCCGGGAAGGGGCCAGAGTGCCCCCTTCTGTCTGTTTTGGCTCGCTGGAAACTGATCGTACTCGGGCAGTTTGGAACGTTCAGTTTGGCCATGTATGTGCATGGCAGCACGTCCCAGCTGTAAGGAGGACCGCTGCAGCCTCCACGCCGCCTGAAATAGAGTGCTGCTGCCAGTCTCACATCCTGGAATGTCCTATGTAGGAAAATGGCGTTTCCCTGAGGGCAGTACGGTGCTCCCAGTTCCCTGCAAGCGGCATGGGAAAGGCGCCAATGCCTAAAGGGAAAACGACACTGCCTGCCAGGCTTATAGTAAGATCCATGTATTGCATTTGGAAGATTGGGCATACATCATTGGCCAGGAAAACCTAGTCCACGGAGTGCCTTCCCGTTAGTGAGCTTCTCGGAACTCTGGGAATACTGCGTCCTCCGCACCTCCCATGAAAGAACACTGAGACCTGAGGATCCCTTCCTGGGCGACTTCACAACCCTCAGGGATCTTGGGCCTCCGGGCATCTCTCCCTTAACGCCGAGTGAAAAGCAGCACACTGCTTTCTTCGTTGGAGAGCTAAGTGTCTGAGCTTTCTAAAGTCCACCCAAACACGGGTCCAGCAGGTCTTTTAAGTGTACGGCCAGGGGCTCACAGCACTGCACCAGGGCCACAGTGAGAAAACACGCTCCTCAGTGTTTGTCTTGGGAAGCCTCACTGGCCGTCTCTCTAAGCCACGCAGGCCGTTGACTTTCGAAGCAACCTGAGAAAGGCGCGGTTTGCGCCTGAAACACCCAGAGCCCTTTTATAAGGTGTACGGGCGTCGGAGCCTAAAGCAAGTCAGCGGGGACGTCACGCCACTCACCGCAGGCAGAACGGCTCTGCTACGAAGGTTCAACGGGGAAGGACAGGGTGCCGCTTCCGACCCTTTGACTGTGGCAGAAACGACACGTACTAGGCACACTGCAACTTTGATATTGGTGACCTAGTGAGAAAAGCACTATTTTCCCCCCTGGAGAGCAGAAGGCCTGTGGTGTCAAATTTCCCTGAGACAGTGCTGTTCTCTGTCTGCTCTTCACAGCTAGAGTGCCTTCACGGAGAGCAGAGTGTCCTTGGAGAAACAGAGAGTGTCCTGTGCATTCCAGGCGGCACCCCAGATCACCCACTGCAAAAGGGAAATCTACACCTCTCTCCACGGTTCAAAGGATCGATCGGATGGCCCATTCACACATCGAGGCGTTCAGCGGTTTTTCCACAGCCTTCTGGAGAAGTACTGCTGGATCTCTAGTATGCTTTTCCTATGGCACCCACGTCCTCACTGCGTCCCAGGGAACAACACTGTGTAGAGGAAAACACTTCCTGGCTGACTGAGCAGCACCATGCTACCTAAGGCCTCCGGATCACCACTCTCAAAGCAGAGTGAAAGGCAAACCTCTGCTTTTTCTCCACAGAGCTCGATGGCCAAAACATTCAACGGACTCTCTGAACACAGCACTAACTGCTCTTTTGTAGGTGACATGTCAGGGGATCTCAGGGCAGAGCGTGAGCTGCAAGGAAAACACACTTCCCTAAGTGTCCGTTCCGGGTGCACTTACTTGGCGGATCTCTCTCTATGCCACGCACAAACTAGAGAGGCCCTGCAGTTTTCCAAATGTAGATAGATTCGCCTGAACACTACTACGCTTCGAGAAGCTGCGAGGACACGTCGCAACCTCCCCAAAGCTTTACGTCCCATAGACCAGCCACACGTTGCACATCACAACTTCCTCGGGTTCGAACTTCATCCGGGGAGGGGCCAAAGTGCCTCTTTCTGTCTGTTTTGGCTCGCTGGAAACTGATCGTACTCGGGCAGTTTGGAACGTTCAGTTTGGCCATGTATGTGCATGGCAGCACATCCCAGCTGTAAGGAGGACCGCTGCAGCCTCCACGCCGCCTGAAATAGAGTGCTGCTGCCAGTCTCACGTCCTGGAATGTCCTATGTAGGAAAAGGGCGTTTCCCTGAGGGCAATACGGTGCTCCCAGTTCCCTGCAAGAGGCATGGGAAAGGCGCCAATGCCTAAAGGGAAAACGACACTGCCTGCCAGGCTCATAGTAAGGTCCATGTATTGCATTTGGAAGATTGGGCATACATCATTGGCCAGGAAAACCTAGTCCACGGAGTGCCTTCCCATTAGTGAGCTTCTCGGAACTCTGGGAATACTGCGTACTCCGCACCTCCCATGAAAGTACACTGAGAACTGAGGATCCCTTCCTGGGCGACTTCACAACCCTCAGGGATCTTGGGCCTCCGGGCATCTCTCCCTTAACGCCGAGTGAAAAGCAGCACACTGCTTTCTTCGTTGGAGAGCTAAGTGTCTGAGCTTTCTAAAGACCACCCAAACACGGGTCCAGCAGGTCTTTTAAGTGTACGGCCAGGGGCTCACAGCACTGCACCAGGGCCACAGTGAGAAAACACGCTCCTCAGTGTTTGTCTTGGGAAGCCTCACTGGCCGTCTCTCTAAGCCACGCAGGCCGTTGACTTTCGAAGCAACCTGAGAAAGGCGCGGTTTGCGCCTGAAACACCCAGAGCCCTTTTATAAGGTGTACGGGCGTCGGAGCCTAAAGCAAGTCAGCGGGGACGTCACGCCACTCGCCGTAGGCAGAACGGCACTGCTACGAAGGTTCAACGGGGAAGGACAGGGTGCCGCTTCCGACCCTTTGACTGTGGCAGAAACGACACGTACTAGGCACACTGCAACTTTGATATTGGTGACCTAGTGAGAAAAGCACTATTTTCCCCCCTGGAGAGCAGAAGGCCTGTGGTGTCAAATTTCCCTGAGACAGTGCTGTTCTCTGTCTGCTCTTCACAGCTAGAGTGCCTTCACGGAGAGCAGAGTGTCCTTGGAGAAACAGAGAGTGTCCTGTGCATTCCAGGCGGCACCCCAGATCACCCACTGCAAAAGGGAAATCTACACCTCTCTCCACGGTTCAAAGGATCGATCGGATGGCCCATTCACACATCGAGGCGTTCAGCGGTTTTTCCACAGCCTTCTGGAGAAGTACTGCTTGTTCTCTAGTATGCTTTTCCTATGGCACCCACGTCCTCACTGCGTCCCAGGGAACAACACTGTGTAGAGGATCACGTTCTTGGCTGACTGAGCAGCACCATGCTACCTCAGGCCTCCGGATCACCTCTTTGAAAGCAGAGTGAAAGGCAACCCTCTGCTTTTTCTCCAGAGAGCTCGATGGCCAAAACATTCAACGGAATCTCTGAACACAGCACTAACTGCTCTTTTGTAGGTGACATGTCAGGGGATCTCAGGGCAGAGCGTGAGCTGCAAGGAAAACACACTTCCCTAAGTGTCCGTTCCGGGTGCACTTACTTGGCGGATCTCTCTCTATGCCACGCACAAACTAGAGAGGCCCTGCAGTTTTCCAAATGTAGATAGATTCGCCTGAACACTACTACGCTTCGAGAAGCTGCGAGGACACGTCGCAATCTCCCCAAAGCTTTACGTCCCATAGACCAGCCACACGTTGCACATCACAACTTCCTCGGGTTCCAACTTCATCCGGGAAGGGGCCAGAGTGCCCCCTTCTGTCTGTTTTGGCTCGCTGGAAACTGATCGTACTCGGGCAGTTTGGAACGTTCAGTTTGGCCATGTATGTGCATGGCAGCACGTCCCAGCTGTAAGGAGGACCGCTGCAGCCTCCACGCCGCCTGAAATAGAGTGCTGCTGCCAGTCTCACATCCTGGAATGTCCTATGTAGGAAAATGGCGTTTCCCTGAGGGCAGTACGGTGCTCCCAGTTCCCTGCAAGCGGCATGGGAAAGGCGCCAATGCCTAAAGGGAAAACGACACTGCCTGCCAGGCTTATAGTAAGATCCATGTATTGCATTTGGAAGATTGGGCATACATCATTGGCCAGGAAAACCTAGTCCACGGAGTGCCTTCCCGTTAGTGAGCTTCTCGGAACTCTGGGAATACTGCGTCCTCCGCACCTCCCATGAAAGAACACTGAGACCTGAGGATCCCTTCCTGGGCGACTTCACAACCCTCAGGGATCTTGGGCCTCCGGGCATCTCTCCCTTAACGCCGAGTGAAAAGCAGCACACTGCTTTCTTCGTTGGAGAGCTAAGTGTCTGAGCTTTCTAAAGTCCACCCAAACACGGGTCCAGCAGGTCTTTTAAGTGTACGGCCAGGGGCTCACAGCACTGCACCAGGGCCACAGTGAGAAAACACGCTCCTCAGTGTTTGTCTTGGGAAGCCTCACTGGCCGTCTCTCTAAGCCACGCAGGCCGTTGACTTTCGAAGCAACCTGAGAAAGGCGCGGTTTGCGCCTGAAACACCCAGAGCCCTTTTATAAGGTGTACGGGCGTCGGAGCCTAAAGCAAGTCAGCGGGGACGTCACGCCACTCACCGCAGGCAGAACGGCTCTGCTACGAAGGTTCAACGGGGAAGGACAGGGTGCCGCTTCCGACCCTTTGACTGTGGCAGAAACGACACGTACTAGGCACACTGCAACTTTGATATTGGTGACCTAGTGAGAAAAGCACTATTTTCCCCCCTGGAGAGCAGAAGGCCTGTGGTGTCAAATTTCCCTGAGACAGTGCTGTTCTCTGTCTGCTCTTCACAGCTAGAGTGCCTTCACGGAGAGCAGAGTGTCCTTGGAGAAACAGAGAGTGTCCTGTGCATTCCAGGCGGCACCCCAGATCACCCACTGCAAAAGGGAAATCTACACCTCTCTCCACGGTTCAAAGGATCGATCGGATGGCCCATTCACACATCGAGGCGTTCAGCGGTTTTTCCACAGCCTTCTGGAGAAGTACTGCTGGATCTCTAGTATGCTTTTCCTATGGCACCCACGTCCTCACTGCGTCCCAGGGAACAACACTGTGTAGAGGAAAACACTTCCTGGCTGACTGAGCAGCACCATGCTACCTAAGGCCTCCGGATCACCACTCTCAAAGCAGAGTGAAAGGCAAACCTCTGCTTTTTCTCCACAGAGCTCGATGGCCAAAACATTCAACGGACTCTCTGAACACAGCACTAACTGCTCTTTTGTAGGTGACATGTCAGGGGATCTCAGGGCAGAGCGTGAGCTGCAAGGAAAACACACTTCCCTAAGTGTCCGTTCCGGGTGCACTTACTTGGCGGATCTCTCTCTATGCCACGCACAAACTAGAGAGGCCCTGCAGTTTTCCAAATGTAGATAGATTCGCCTGAACACTACTACGCTTCGAGAAGCTGCGAGGACACGTCGCAACCTCCCCAAAGCTTTACGTCCCATAGACCAGCCACACGTTGCACATCACAACTTCCTCGGGTTCGAACTTCATCCGGGGAGGGGCCAAAGTGCCTCTTTCTGTCTGTTTTGGCTCGCTGGAAACTGATCGTACTCGGGCAGTTTGGAACGTTCAGTTTGGCCATGTATGTGCATGGCAGCACATCCCAGCTGTAAGGAGGACCGCTGCAGCCTCCACGCCGCCTGAAATAGAGTGCTGCTGCCAGTCTCACGTCCTGGAATGTCCTATGTAGGAAAAGGGCGTTTCCCTGAGGGCAATACGGTGCTCCCAGTTCCCTGCAAGAGGCATGGGAAAGGCGCCAATGCCTAAAGGGAAAACGACACTGCCTGCCAGGCTCATAGTAAGGTCCATGTATTGCATTTGGAAGATTGGGCATACATCATTGGCCAGGAAAACCTAGTCCACGGAGTGCCTTCCCATTAGTGAGCTTCTCGGAACTCTGGGAATACTGCGTACTCCGCACCTCCCATGAAAGTACACTGAGAACTGAGGATCCCTTCCTGGGCGACTTCACAACCCTCAGGGATCTTGGGCCTCCGGGCATCTCTCCCTTAACGCCGAGTGAAAAGCAGCACACTGCTTTCTTCGTTGGAGAGCTAAGTGTCTGAGCTTTCTAAAGACCACCCAAACACGGGTCCAGCAGGTCTTTTAAGTGTACGGCCAGGGGCTCACAGCACTGCACCAGGGCCACAGTGAGAAAACACGCTCCTCAGTGTTTGTCTTGGGAAGCCTCACTGGCCGTCTCTCTAAGCCACGCAGGCCGTTGACTTTCGAAGCAACCTGAGAAAGGCGCGGTTTGCGCCTGAAACACCCAGAGCCCTTTTATAAGGTGTACGGGCGTCGGAGCCTAAAGCAAGTCAGCGGGGACGTCACGCCACTCGCCGTAGGCAGAACGGCTCTGCTACGAAGGTTCAACGGGGAAGGACAGGGTGCCGCTTCCGACCCTTTGACTGTGGCAGAAACGACACGTACTAGGCACACTGCAACTTTGATATTGGTGACCTAGTGAGAAAAGCACTATTTTCCCCCCTGGAGAGCAGAAGGCCTGTGGTGTCAAATTTCCCTGAGACAGTGCTGTTCTCTGTCTGCTCTTCACAGCTAGAGTGCCTTCACGGAGAGCAGAGTGTCCTTGGAGAAACAGAGAGTGTCCTGTGCATTCCAGGCGGCACCCCAGATCACCCACTGCAAAAGGGAAATCTACACCTCTCTCCACGGTTCAAAGGATCGATCGGATGGCCCATTCACACATCGAGGCGTTCAGCGGTTTTTCCACAGCCTTCTGGAGAAGTACTGCTTGTTCTCTAGTATGCTTTTCCTATGGCACCCACGTCCTCACTGCGTCCCAGGGAACAACACTGTGTAGAGGATCACGTTCTTGGCTGACTGAGCAGCACCATGCTACCTCAGGCCTCCGGATCACCTCTTTGAAAGCAGAGTGAAAGGCAACCCTCTGCTTTTTCTCCAGAGAGCTCGATGGCCAAAACATTCAACGGAATCTCTGAACACAGCACTAACTGCTCTTTTGTAGGTGACATGTCAGGGGATCTCAGGGCAGAGCGTGAGCTGCAAGGAAAACACACTTCCCTAAGTGTCCGTTCCGGGTGCACTTACTTGGCGGATCTCTCTCTATGCCACGCACAAACTAGAGAGGCCCTGCAGTTTTCCAAATGTAGATAGATTCGCCTGAACACTACTACGCTTCGAGAAGCTGCGAGGACACGTCGCAATCTCCCCAAAGCTTTACGTCCCATAGACCAGCCACACGTTGCACATCACAACTTCCTCGGGTTCCAACTTCATCCGGGAAGGGGCCAGAGTGCCCCCTTCTGTCTGTTTTGGCTCGCTGGAAACTGATCGTACTCGGGCAGTTTGGAACGTTCAGTTTGGCCATGTATGTGCATGGCAGCACGT
The DNA here is from genome assembly GCF_964165515.1 of Mesoplodon bidens. Taxonomy (NCBI): domain Eukaryota; kingdom Metazoa; phylum Chordata; class Mammalia; order Artiodactyla; family Ziphiidae; genus Mesoplodon; species Mesoplodon bidens. Next base: position 668,821 of record NW_027671586.1, on the reverse strand, counting down.
CCCAGCTGTAAGGAGGACCGCTGCAGCCTCCACGCCGCCTGAAATAGAGTGCTGCTGCCAGTCTCACATCCTGGAATGTCCTATGTAGGAAAATGGCGTTTCCCTGAGGGCAGTACGGTGCTCCCAGTTCCCTGCAAGCGGCATGGGAAAGGCGCCAATGCCTAAAGGGAAAACGACACTGCCTGCCAGGCTTATAGTAAGATCCATGTATTGCATTTGGAAGATTGGGCATACATCATTGGCCAGGAAAACCTAGTCCACGGAGTGCCTTCCCGTTAGTGAGCTTCTCGGAACTCTGGGAATACTGCGTCCTCCGCACCTCCCATGAAAGAACACTGAGACCTGAGGATCCCTTCCTGGGCGACTTCACAACCCTCAGGGATCTTGGGCCTCCGGGCATCTCTCCCTTAACGCCGAGTGAAAAGCAGCACACTGCTTTCTTCGTTGGAGAGCTAAGTGTCTGAGCTTTCTAAAGTCCACCCAAACACGGGTCCAGCAGGTCTTTTAAGTGTACGGCCAGGGGCTCACAGCACTGCACCAGGGCCACAGTGAGAAAACACGCTCCTCAGTGTTTGTCTTGGGAAGCCTCACTGGCCGTCTCTCTAAGCCACGCAGGCCGTTGACTTTCGAAGCAACCTGAGAAAGGCGCGGTTTGCGCCTGAAACACCCAGAGCCCTTTTATAAGGTGTACGGGCGTCGGAGCCTAAAGCAAGTCAGCGGGGACGTCACGCCACTCACCGCAGGCAGAACGGCTCTGCTACGAAGGTTCAACGGGGAAGGACAGGGTGCCGCTTCCGACCCTTTGACTGTGGCAGAAACGACACGTACTAGGCACACTGCAACTTTGATATTGGTGACCTAGTGAGAAAAGCACTATTTTCCCCCCTGGAGAGCAGAAGGCCTGTGGTGTCAAATTTCCCTGAGACAGTGCTGTTCTCTGTCTGCTCTTCACAGCTAGAGTGCCTTCACGGAGAGCAGAGTGTCCTTGGAGAAACAGAGAGTGTCCTGTGCATTCCAGGCGGCACCCCAGATCACCCACTGCAAAAGGGAAATCTACACCTCTCTCCACGGTTCAAAGGATCGATCGGATGGCCCATTCACACATCGAGGCGTTCAGCGGTTTTTCCACAGCCTTCTGGAGAAGTACTGCTGGATCTCTAGTATGCTTTTCCTATGGCACCCACGTCCTCACTGCGTCCCAGGGAACAACACTGTGTAGAGGAAAACACTTCCTGGCTGACTGAGCAGCACCATGCTACCTAAGGCCTCCGGATCACCACTCTCAAAGCAGAGTGAAAGGCAAACCTCTGCTTTTTCTCCACAGAGCTCGATGGCCAAAACATTCAACGGACTCTCTGAACACAGCACTAACTGCTCTTTTGTAGGTGACATGTCAGGGGATCTCAGGGCAGAGCGTGAGCTGCAAGGAAAACACACTTCCCTAAGTGTCCGTTCCGGGTGCACTTACTTGGCGGATCTCTCTCTATGCCACGCACAAACTAGAGAGGCCCTGCAGTTTTCCAAATGTAGATAGATTCGCCTGAACACTACTACGCTTCGAGAAGCTGCGAGGACACGTCGCAACCTCCCCAAAGCTTTACGTCCCATAGACCAGCCACACGTTGCACATCACAACTTCCTCGGGTTCGAACTTCATCCGGGGAGGGGCCAAAGTGCCTCTTTCTGTCTGTTTTGGCTCGCTGGAAACTGATCGTACTCGGGCAGTTTGGAACGTTCAGTTTGGCCATGTATGTGCATGGCAGCACATCCCAGCTGTAAGGAGGACCGCTGCAGCCTCCACGCCGCCTGAAATAGAGTGCTGCTGCCAGTCTCACGTCCTGGAATGTCCTATGTAGGAAAAGGGCGTTTCCCTGAGGGCAATACGGTGCTCCCAGTTCCCTGCAAGAGGCATGGGAAAGGCGCCAATGCCTAAAGGGAAAACGACACTGCCTGCCAGGCTCATAGTAAGGTCCATGTATTGCATTTGGAAGATTGGGCATACATCATTGGCCAGGAAAACCTAGTCCACGGAGTGCCTTCCCGTTAGTGAGCTTCTCGGAACTCTGGGAATACTGCGTCCTCCGCACCTCCCATGAAAGAACACTGAGAACTGAGGATCCCTTCCTGGGCGACTTCACAACCCTCAGGGATCTTGGGCCTCCGGGCATCTCTCCCTTAACGCCGAGTGAAAAGCAGCACACTGCTTTCTTCGTTGGAGAGCTAAGTGTCTGAGCTTTCTAAAGACCACCCAAACACGGGTCCAGCAGGTCTTTTAAGTGTACGGCCAGGGGCTCACAGCACTGCACCAGGGCCACAGTGAGAAAACACGCTCCTCAGTGTTTGTCTTGGGAAGCCTCACTGGCCGTCTCTCTAAGCCACGCAGGCCGTTGACTTTCGAAGCAACCTGAGAAAGGCGCGGTTTGCGCCTGAAACACCCAGAGCCCTTTTATAAGGTGTACGGGCGTCGGAGCCTAAAGCAAGTCAGCGGGGACGTCACGCCACTCGCCGCAGGCAGAACGGCTCTGCTACGAAGGTTCAACGGGGAAGGACAGGGTGCCGCTTCCGACCCTTTGACTGTGGCAGAAACGACACGTACTAGGCACACTGCAACTTTGATATTGGTGACCTAGTGAGAAAAGCACTATTTTCCCCCCTGGAGAGCAGAAGGCCTGTGGTGTCAAATTTCCCTGAGACAGTGCTGTTCTCTGTCTGCTCTTCACAGCTAGAGTGCCTTCACGGAGAGCAGAGTGTCCTTGGAGAAACAGAGAGTGTCCTGTGCATTCCAGGCGGCACCCCAGATCACCCACTGCAAAAGGGAAATCTACACCTCTCTCCACGGTTCAAAGGATCGATCGGATGGCCCATTCACACATCGAGGCGTTCAGCGGTTTTTCCACAGCCTTCTGGAGAAGGACTGCTGGATCTCTAGTATGCTTTTCCTATGGCACCCACGTCCTCACTGCGTCCCAGGGAACAACACTGTGTAGAGGAAAACACTTCCTGGCTGACTGAGCAGCACCATGCTACCTAAGGCCTCCGGATCACCACTCTCAAAGCAGAGTGAAAGGCAACCCTCTGCTTTTTCTCCACAGAGCTCGATGGCCAAAACATTCAACGGACTCTCTGAACACAGCACTAAGTGCTCTTTTGTAGGTGACATGTCAGGGGATCTCAGGGCAGAGCGTGAGCTGCAAGGAAAACACACTTCCCTAAGTGTCCGTTCCGGGTGCACTTACTTGGCGGATCTCTCTCTATGCCACGCACAAACTAGAGAGGCCCTGCAGTTTTCCAAATGTAGATAGATTCGCCTGAACACTACTACGCTTCGAGAAGCTGCGAGGACACGTCGCAACCTCCCCAAAGCTTTACGTCCCATAGACCAGCCACACGTTGCACATCACAACTTCCTCGGGTTCGAACTTCATCCGGGAAGGGGCCAGAGTGCCCCCTTCTGTCTGTTTTGGCTCGCTGGAAACTGATCGTACTCGGGCAGTTTGGAACGTTCAGTTTGGCCATGTATGTGCATGGCAGCACGTCCCAGCTGTAAGGAGGACCGCTGCAGCCTCCACGCCGCCTGAAATAGAGTGCTGCTGCCAGTCTCACATCCTGGAATGTGCTATGTAGGAAAATGGCGTTTCCCTGAGGGCAGTACGGTGCTCCCAGTTCCCTGCAAGCGGCATGGGAAAGGCGCCAATGCCTAAAGGGAAAACGACACTGCCTGCCAGGCTTATAGTAAGATCCATGTATTGCATTTGCAAGATTGGGCATACATCATTGGCCAGGAAAACCTAGTCCACGGAGTGCCTTCCCGTTAGTGAGCTTCTCGGAACTCTGGGAATACTGCGTCCTCCGCACCTTCCATGAAAGAACACTGAGACCTGAGGATCCCTTCCTGGGCGACTTCACAACCCTCAGGGATCTTGGGCCTCCGGGCATCTCTCCCTTAACGCCGAGTGAAAAGCAGCACACTGCTTTCTTCGTTGGAGAGCTAAGTGTCTGAGCTTTCTAAAGTCCACCCAAACACGGGTCCAGCAGGTCTTTTAAGTGTACGGCCAGGGGCTCACAGCACTGCACCAGGGCCACAGTGAGAAAACACGCTCCTCAGTGTTTGTCTTGGGAAGCCTCACTGGCCGTCTCTCTAAGCCACGCAGGCCGTTGACTTTCGAAGCAACCTGAGAAAGGCGCGGTTTGCGCCTGAAACACCCAGAGCCCTTTTATAAGGTGTACGGGCGTCGGAGCCTAAAGCAAGTCAGCGGGGACGTCACGCCACTCGCCGCAGGCAGAACGGCTCTGCTACGAAGGTTCAACGGGGAAGGACAGGGTGCCGCTTCCGACCCTTTGACTGTGGCAGAAACGACACGTACTAGGCACACTGCAACTTTGATATTGGTGACCTAGTGAGAAAAGCACTATTTTCCCCCCTGGAGAGCAGAAGGCCTGTGGTGTCAAATTTCCCTGAGACAGTGCTGTTCTCTGTCTGCTCTTCACAGCTAGAGTGCCTTCACGGAGAGCAGAGTGTCCTTGGAGAAACAGAGAGTGTCCTGTGCATTCCAGGCGGCACCCCAGATCACCCACTGCAAAAGGGAAATCTACACCTCTCTCCACGGTTCAAAGGATCGATCGGATGGCCCATTCACACATCGAGGCGTTCAGCGGTTTTTCCACAGCCTTCTGGAGAAGTACTGCTTGTTCTCTAGTATGCTTTTCCTATGGCACCCACGTCCTCACTGCGTCCCAGGGAACAACACTGTGTAGAGGATCACGTTCTTGGCTGACTGAGCAGCACCATGCTACCTCAGGCCTCCGGATCACCTCTTTGAAAGCAGAGTGAAAGGCAACCCTCTGCTTTTTCTCCAGAGAGCTCGATGGCCAAAACATTCAACGGAATCTCTGAACACAGCACTAACTGCTCTTTTGTAGGTGACATGTCAGGGGATCTCAGGGCAGAGCGTGAGCTGCAAGGAAAACACACTTCCCTAAGTGTCCGTTCCGGGTGCACTTACTTGGCGGATCTCTCTCTATGCCACGCACAAACTAGAGAGGCCCTGCAGTTTTCCAAATGTAGATAGATTCGCCTGAACACTACTACGCTTCGAGAAGCTGCGAGGACACGTCGCAACCTCCCCAAAGCTTTACGTCCCATAGACCAGCCACACGTTGCACATCACAACTTCCTCGGGTTCGAACTTCATCCGGGAAGGGGCCAGAGTGCCCCCTTCTGTCTGTTTTGGCTCGCTGGAAACTGATCGTACTCGGGCAGTTTGGAACGTTCAGTTTGGCCATGTATGTGCATGGCAGCACATCCCAGCTGTAAGGAGGACCGCTGCAGCCTCCACGCCGCCTGAAATAGAGTGCTGCTGCCAGTCTCACGTCCTGGAATGTCCTATGTAGGAAAAGGGCGTTTCCCTGAGGGCAATACGGTGCTCCCAGTTCCCTGCAAGCGGCATGGGAAAGGCGCCAATGCCTAAAGGGAAAACGACACTGCCTGCCAGGCTCATAGTAAGGTCCATGTATTGCATTTGGAAGATTGGGCATACATCATTGGCCAGGAAAACCTAGTCCACGGAGTGCCTTCCCGTTAGTGAGCTTCTCGGAACTCTGGGAATACTGCGTCCTCCGCACCTCCCATGAAAGAACACTGAGACCTGAGGATCCCTTCCTGGGCGACTTCACAACCCTCAGGGATCTTGGGCCTCCGGGCATCTCTCCCTTAACGCCGAGTGAAAAGCAGCACACTGCTTTCTTCGTTGGAGAGCTAAGTGTCTGAGCTTTCTAAAGTCCACCCAAACACGGGTCCAGCAGGTCTTTTAAGTGTACGGCCAGGGGCTCACAGCACTGCACCAGGGCCACAGTGAGAAAACACGCTCCTCAGTGTTTGTCTTGGGAAGCCTCACTGGCCGTCTCTCTAAGCCACGCAGGCCGTTGACTTTCGAAGCAACCTGAGAAAGGCGCGGTTTGCGCCTGAAACACCCAGAGCCCTTTTATAAGGTGTACGGGCGTCGGAGCCTAAAGCAAGTCAGCGGGGACGTCACGCCACTCGCCGCAGGCAGAACGGCTCTGCTACGAAGGTTCAACGGGGAAGGACAGGGTGCCGCTTCCGACCCTTTGACTGTGGCAGAAACGACACGTACTAGGCACACTGCAACTTTGATATTGGTGACCTAGTGAGAAAAGCACTATTTTCCCCCCTGGAGAGCAGAAGGCCTGTGGTGTCAAATTTCCCTGAGACAGTGCTGTTCTCTGTCTGCTCTTCACAGCTAGAGTGCCTTCACGGAGAGCAGAGTGTCCTTGGAGAAACAGAGAGTGTCCTGTGCATTCCAGGCGGCACCCCAGATCACCCACTGCAAAAGGGAAATCTACACCTCTCTCCACGGTTCAAAGGATCGATCGGATGGCCCATTCACACATCGAGGCGTTCAGCGGTTTTTCCACAGCCTTCTGGAGAAGGACTGCTGGATCTCTAGTATGCTTTTCCTATGGCACCCACGTCCTCACTGCGTCCCAGGGAACAACACTGTGTAGAGGAAAACACTTCCTGGCTGACTGAGCAGCACCATGCTACCTAAGGCCTCCGGATCACCACTCTCAAAGCAGAGTGAAAGGCAAACCTCTGCTTTTTCTCCACAGAGCTCGATGGCCAAAACATTCAACGGACTCTCTGAACACAGCACTAACTGCTCTTTTGTAGGTGACATGTCAGGGGATCTCAGGGCAGAGCGTGAGCTGCAAGGAAAACACACTTCCCTAAGTGTCCGTTCCGGGTGCACTTACTTGGCGGATCTCTCTCTATGCCACGCACAAACTAGAGAGGCCCTGCACTTTTCCAAATGTAGATAGATTCGCCTGAACACTACTACGCTTCGAGAAGCTGCGAGGACACGTCGCAACCTCCCCAAAGCTTTACGTCCCATAGACCAGCCACACGTTGCACATCACAACTTCCTCGGGTTCGAACTTCATCCGGGGAGGGGCCAAAGTGCCTCTTTCTGTCTGTTTTGGCTCGCTGGAAACTGATCGTACTCGGGCAGTTTGGAACGTTCAGTTTGGCCATGTATGTGCATGACAGCACGTCCCAGCTGTAAGGAGGACCGCTGCAGCCTCCACGCCGCCTGAAATAGAGTGCTGCTGCCAGTCTCACGTCCTGGAATGTCCTATGTAGGAAAAGGGCGTTTCCCTGAGGGCAATACGGTGCTCCCAGTTCCCTGCAAGAGGCATGGGAAAGGCGCCAATGCCTAAAGGGAAAACGACACTGCCTGCCAGGCTCATAGTAAGGTCCATGTATTGCATTTGGAAGATTGGGCATACATCATTGGCCAGGAAAACCTAGTCCACGGAGTGCCTTCCCGTTAGTGAGCTTCTCGGAACTCTGGGAATACTGCGTCCTCCGCACCTCCCATGAAAGAACACTGAGAACTGAGGATCCCTTCCTGGGCGACTTCACAACCCTCAGGGATCTTGGGCCTCCGGGCATCTCTCCCTTAACGCCGAGTGAAAAGCAGCACACTGCTTTCTTCGTTGGAGAGCTAAGTGTCTGAGCTTTCTAAAGACCACCCAAACACGGGTCCAGCAGGTCTTTTAAGTGTACGGCCAGGGGCTCACAGCACTGCACCAGGGCCACAGTGAGAAAACACGCTCCTCAGTGTTTGTCTTGGGAAGCCTCACTGGCCGTCTCTCTAAGCCACGCAGGCCGTTGACTTTCGAAGCAACCTGAGAAAGGCGCGGTTTGCGCCTGAAACACCCAGAGCCCTTTTATAAGGTGTACGGGCGTCGGAGCCTAAAGCAAGTCAGCGGGGACGTCACGCCACTCGCCGCAGGCAGAACGGCTCTGCTACGAAGGTTCAACGGGGAAGGACAGGGTGCCGCTTCCGACCCTTTGACTGTGGCAGAAACGACACGTACTAGGCACACTGCAACTTTGATATTGGTGACCTAGTGAGAAAAGCACTATTTTCCCCCCTGGAGAGCAGAAGGCCTGTGGTGTCAAATTTCCCTGAGACAGTGCTGTTCTCTGTCTGCTCTTCACAGCTAGAGTGCCTTCACGGAGAGCAGAGTGTCCTTGGAGAAACAGAGAGTGTCCTGTGCATTCCAGGCGGCACCCCAGATCACCCACTGCAAAAGGGAAATCTACACCTCTCTCCACGGTTCAAAGGATCGATCGGATGGCCCATTCACACATCGAGGCGTTCAGCGGTTTTTCCACAGCCTTCTGGAGAAGGACTGCTGGATCTCTAGTATGCTTTTCCTATGGCACCCACGTCCTCACTGCGTCCCAGGGAACAACACTGTGTAGAGGAAAACACTTCCTGGCTGACTGAGCAGCACCATGCTACCTAAGGCCTCCGGATCACCACTCTCAAAGCAGAGTGAAAGGCAACCCTCTGCTTTTTCTCCACAGAGCTCGATGGCCAAAACATTCAACGGACTCTCTGAACACAGCACTAAGTGCTCTTTTGTAGGTGACATGTCAGGGGATCTCAGGGCAGAGCGTGAGCTGCAAGGAAAACACACTTCCCTAAGTGTCCGTTCCGGGTGCACTTACTTGGCGGATCTCTCTCTATGCCACGCACAAACTAGAGAGGCCCTGCAGTTTTCCAAATGTAGATAGATTCGCCTGAACACTACTACGCTTCGAGAAGCTGCGAGGACACGTCGCAACCTCCCCAAAGCTTTACGTCCCATAGACCAGCCACACGTTGCACATCACACCTTCCTCGGGTTCGAACTTCATCCGGGAAGGGGCCAGAGTGCCCCCTTCTGTCTGTTTTGGCTCGCTGGAAACTGATCGTACTCGGGCAGTTTGGAACGTTCAGTTTGGCCATGTATGTGCATGGCAGCACGTCCCAGCTGTAAGGAGGACCGCTGCAGCCTCCACGCCGCCTGAAATAGAGTGCTGCTGCCAGTCTCACATCCTGGAATGTGCTATGTAGGAAAATGGCGTTTCCCTGAGGGCAGTACGGTGCTCCCAGTTCCCTGCAAGCGGCATGGGAAAGGCGCCAATGCCTAAAGGGAAAACGACACTGCCTGCCAGGCTTATAGTAAGATCCATGTATTGCATTTGCAAGATTGGGCATACATCATTGGCCAGGAAAACCTAGTCCACGGAGTGCCTTCCCGTTAGTGAGCTTCTCGGAACTCTGGGAATACTGCGTCCTCCGCACCTTCCATGAAAGAACACTGAGACCTGAGGATCCCTTCCTGGGCGACTTCACAACCCTCAGGGATCTTGGGCCTCCGGGCATCTCTCCCTTAACGCCGAGTGAAAAGCAGCACACTGCTTTCTTCGTTGGAGAGCTAAGTGTCTGAGCTTTCTAAAGTCCACCCAAACACGGGTCCAGCAGGTCTTTTAAGTGTACGGCCAGGGGCTCACAGCACTGCACCAGGGCCACAGTGAGAAAACACGCTCCTCAGTGTTTGTCTTGGGAAGCCTCACTGGCCGTCTCTCTAAGCCACGCAGGCCGTTGACTTTCGAAGCAACCTGAGAAAGGCGCGGTTTGCGCCTGAAACACCCAGAGCCCTTTTATAAGGTGTACGGGCGTCGGAGCCTAAAGCAAGTCAGCGGGGACGTCACGCCACTCGCCGCAGGCAGAACGGCTCTGCTACGAAGGTTCAACGGGGAAGGACAGGGTGCCGCTTCCGACCCTTTGACTGTGGCAGAAACGACACGTACTAGGCACACTGCAACTTTGATATTGGTGACCTAGTGAGAAAAGCACTATTTTCCCCCCTGGAGAGCAGAAGGCCTGTGGTGTCAAATTTCCCTGAGACAGTGCTGTTCTCTGTCTGCTCTTCACAGCTAGAGTGCCTTCACGGAGAGCAGAGTGTCCTTGGAGAAACAGAGAGTGTCCTGTGCATTCCAGGCGGCACCCCAGATCACCCACTGCAAAAGGGAAATCTACACCTCTCTCCACGGTTCAAAGGATCGATCGGATGGCCCATTCACACATCGAGGCGTTCAGCGGTTTTTCCACAGCCTTCTGGAGAAGTACTGCTTGTTCTCTAGTATGCTTTTCCTATGGCACCCACGTCCTCACTGCGTCCCAGGGAACAACACTGTGTAGAGGATCACGTTCTTGGCTGACTGAGCAGCACCATGCTACCTCAGGCCTCCGGATCACCTCTTTGAAAGCAGAGTGAAAGGCAACCCTCTGCTTTTTCTCCAGAGAGCTCGATGGCCAAAACATTCAACGGAATCTCTGAACACAGCACTAACTGCTCTTTTGTAGGTGACATGTCAGGGGATCTCAGGGCAGAGCGTGAGCTGCAAGGAAAACACACTTCCCTAAGTGTCCGTTCCGGGTGCACTTACTTGGCGGATCTCTCTCTATGCCACGCACAAACTAGAGAGGCCCTGCAGTTTTCCAAATGTAGATAGATTCGCCTGAACACTACTACGCTTCGAGAAGCTGCGAGGACACGTCGCAACCTCCCCAAAGCTTTACGTCCCATAGACCAGCCACACGTTGCACATCACAACTTCCTCGGGTTCGAACTTCATCCGGGAAGGGGCCAGAGTGCCCCCTTCTGTCTGTTTTGGCTCGCTGGAAACTGATCGTACTCGGGCAGTTTGGAACGTTCAGTTTGGCCATGTATGTGCATGGCAGCACATCCCAGCTGTAAGGAGGACCGCTGCAGCCTCCACGCCGCCTGAAATAGAGTGCTGCTGCCAGTCTCACGTCCTGGAATGTCCTATGTAGGAAAAGGGCGTTTCCCTGAGGGCAATACGGTGCTCCCAGTTCCCTGCAAGCGGCATGGGAAAGGCGCCAATGCCTAAAGGGAAAACGACACTGCCTGCCAGGCTCATAGTAAGGTCCATGTATTGCATTTGGAAGATTGGGCATACATCATTGGCCAGGAAAACCTAGTCCACGGAGTGCCTTCCCGTTAGTGAGCTTCTCGGAACTCTGGGAATACTGCGTCCTCCGCACCTCCCATGAAAGAACACTGAGACCTGAGGATCCCTTCCTGGGCGACTTCACAACCCTCAGGGATCTTGGGCCTCCGGGCATCTCTCCCTTAACGCCGAGTGAAAAGCAGCACACTGCTTTCTTCGTTGGAGAGCTAAGTGTCTGAGCTTTCTAAAGTCCACCCAAACACGGGTCCAGCAGGTCTTTTAAGTGTACGGCCAGGGGCTCACAGCACTGCACCAGGGCCACAGTGAGAAAACACGCTCCTCAGTGTTTGTCTTGGGAAGCCTCACTGGCCGTCTCTCTAAGCCACGCAGGCCGTTGACTTTCGAAGCAACCTGAGAAAGGCGCGGTTTGCGCCTGAAACACCCAGAGCCCTTTTATAAGGTGTACGGGCGTCGGAGCCTAAAGCAAGTCAGCGGGGACGTCACGCCACTCGCCGCAGGCAGAACGGCTCTGCTACGAAGGTTCAACGGGGAAGGACAGGGTGCCGCTTCCGACCCTTTGACTGTGGCAGAAACGACACGTACTAGGCACACTGCAACTTTGATATTGGTGACCTAGTGAGAAAAGCACTATTTTCCCCCCTGGAGAGCAGAAGGCCTGTGGTGCCAAATTTCCCTGAGACAGTGCTGTTCTCTGTCTGCTCTTCACAGCTAGAGTGCCTTCACGGAGAGCAGAGTGTCCTTGGAGAAACAGAGAGTGTCCTGTGCATTCCAGGCGGCACCCCAGATCACCCACTGCAAAAGGGAAATCTACACCTCTCTCCACGGTTCAAAGGATCGATCGGATGGCCCATTCACACATCGAGGCGTTCAGCGGTTTTTCCACAGCCTTCTGGAGAAGTACTGCTGGATCTCTAGTATGCTTTTCCTATGGCACCCACGTCCTCACTGCGTCCCAGGGAACAACACTGTGTAGAGGAAAACACTTCCTGGCTGACTGAGCAGCACCATGCTACCTAAGGCCTCCGGATCACCACTCTCAAAGCAGAGTGAAAGGCAAACCTCTGCTTTTTCTCCACAGAGCTCGATGGCCAAAACATTCAACGGACTCTCTGAACACAGCACTAACTGCTCTTTTGTAGGTGACATGTCAGGGGATCTCAGGGCAGAGCGTGAGCTGCAAGGAAAACACACTTCCCTAAGTGTCCGTTCCGGGTGCACTTACTTGGCGGATCTCTCTCTATGCCACGCACAAACTAGAGAGGCCCTGCAGTTTTCCAAATGTAGATAGATTCGCCTGAACACTACTACGCTTCGAGAAGCTGCGAGGACACGTTGCAACCTCCCCAAAGCTTTACGTCCCATAGACCAGCCACACGTTGCACATCACAACTTCCTCGGGTTCGAACTTCATCCGTGGAGGGGCCAGAGTGCCCCCTTCTGTCTGTTTTGGCTCGCTGGAAACTGATCGTACTCGGGCAGTTTGGAACGTTCAGTTTGGCCATGTATGTGCATGGCAGCACGTCCCAGCTGTAAGGAGGACCGCTGCAGCCTCCACGCCGCCTGAAATAGAGTGCTGCTGCCAGTCTCACATCCTGGAATGTCCTATGTAGGAAAATGGCGTTTCCCTGAGGGCAGTACGGTGCTCCCAGTTCCCTGCAAGCGGCATGGGAAAGGCGCCAATGCCTAAAGGGAAAACGACACTGCCTGCCAGGCTTATAGTAAGATCCATGTATTGCATTTGCAAGATTGGGCATACATCATTGGCCAGGAAAACCTAGTCCACGGAGTGCCTTCCCGTTAGTGAGCTTCTCGGAACTCTGGGAATACTGCGTCCTCCGCACCTTCCATGAAAGAACACTGAGACCTGAGGATCCCTTCCTGGGCGACTTCACAACCCTCAGGGATCTTGGGCCTCCGGGCATCTCTCCCTTAACGCCGAGTGAAAAGCAGCACACTGCTTTCTTCGTTGAAGAGCTAAGTGTCTGAGCTTTCTAAAGTCCACCCAAACACGGGTCCAGCAGGTCTTTTAAGTGTACGGCCAGGGGCTCACAGCACTGCACCAGGGCCACAGTGAGAAAACACGCTCCTCAGTGTTTGTCTTGGGAAGCCTCACTGGCCGTCTCTCTAAGCCACGCAGGCCGTTGACTTTCGAAGCAACCTGAGAAAGGCGCGGTTTGCGCCTGAAACACCCAGAGCCCTTTTATAAGGTGTACGGGCGTCGGAGCCTAAAGCAAGTCAGCGGGGACGTCACGCCACTCGCCGCAGGCAGAACGGCTCTGCTACGAAGGTTCAACGGGGAAGGACAGGGTGCCGCTTCCGACCCTTTGACTGTGGCAGAAACGACACGTACTAGGCACACTGCAACTTTGATATTGGTGACCTAGTGAGAAAAGCACTATTTTCCCCCCTGGAGAGCAGAAGGCCTGTGGTGCCAAATTTCCCTGAGACAGTGCTGTTCTCTGTCTGCTCTTCACAGCTAGAGTGCCTTCACGGAGAGCAGAGTGTCCTTGGAGAAACAGAGAGTGTCCTGTGCATTCCAGGCGGCACCCCAGATCACCCACTGCAAAAGGGAAATCTACACCTCTCTCCACGGTTCAAAGGATCGATCGGATGGCCCATTCACACATCGAGGCGTTCAGCGGTTTTTCCACAGCCTTCTGGAGAAGTACTGCTGGATCTCTAGTATGCTTTTCCTATGGCACCCACGTCCTCACTGCGTCCCAGGGAACAACACTGTGTAGAGGAAAACACTTCCTGGCTGACTGAGCAGCACCATGCTACCTAAGGCCTCCGGATCACCACTCTCAAAGCAGAGTGAAAGGCAAACCTCTGCTTTTTCTCCACAGAGCTCGATGGCCAAAACATTCAACGGACTCTCTGAACACAGCACTAACTGCTCTTTTGTAGGTGACATGTCAGGGGATCTCAGGGCAGAGCGTGAGCTGCAAGGAAAACACACTTCCCTAAGTGTCCGTTCCGGGTGCACTTACTTGGCGGATCTCTCTCTATGCCACGCACAAACTAGAGAGGCCCTGCAGTTTTCCAAATGTAGATAGATTCGCCTGAACACTACTACGCTTCGAGAAGCTGCGAGGACACGTTGCAACCTCCCCAAAGCTTTACGTCCCATAGACCAGCCACACGTTGCACATCACAACTTCCTCGGGTTCGAACTTCATCCGTGGAGGGGCCAGAGTGCCCCCTTCTGTCTGTTTTGGCTCGCTGGAAACTGATCGTACTCGGGCAGTTTGGAACGTTCAGTTTGGCCATGTATGTGCATGGCAGCACGTCCCAGCTGTAAGGAGGACCGCTGCAGCCTCCACGCCGCCTGAAATAGAGTGCTGCTGCCAGTCTCACATCCTGGAATGTCCTATGTAGGAAAATGGCGTTTCCCTGAGGGCAGTACGGTGCTCCCAGTTCCCTGCAAGCGGCATGGGAAAGGCGCCAATGCCTAAAGGGAAAACGACACTGCCTGCCAGGCTTATAGTAAGATCCATGTATTGCATTTGCAAGATTGGGCATACATCATTGGCCAGGAAAACCTAGTCCACGGAGTGCCTTCCCGTTAGTGAGCTTCTCGGAACTCTGGGAATACTGCGTCCTCCGCACCTTCCATGAAAGAACACTGAGACCTGAGGATCCCTTCCTGGGCGACTTCACAACCCTCAGGGATCTTGGGCCTCCGGGCATCTCTCCCTTAACGCCGAGTGAAAAGCAGCACACTGCTTTCTTCGTTGAAGAGCTAAGTGTCTGAGCTTTCTAAAGTCCACCCAAACACGGGTCCAGCAGGTCTTTTAAGTGTACGGCCAGGGGCTCACAGCACTGCACCAGGGCCACAGTGAGAAAACACGCTCCTCAGTGTTTGTCTTGGGAAGCCTCACTGGCCGTCTCTCTAAGCCACGCAGGCCGTTGACTTTCGAAGCAACCTGAGAAAGGCGCGGTTTGCGCCTGAAACACCCAGAGCCCTTTTATAAGGTGTACGGGCGTCGGAGCCTAAAGCAAGTCAGCGGGGACGTCACGCCACTCGCCGCAGGCAGAACGGCTCTGCTACGAAGGTTCAACGAGGAAGGACAGGGTGCCGCTTCCGACCCTTTGACTGTGGCAGAAACGACACGTACTAGGCACACTGCAACTTTGATATTGGTGACCTAGTGAGAAAAGCACTATTTTTCCCCCTGGAGAGCAGAAGGCCTGTGGTGTCAAATTTCCCTGAGACAGTGCTGTTCTCTGTCTGCTCTTCACAGCTAGAGTGCCTTCACGGAGAGCAGAGTGTCCTTGGAGAAACAGAGAGTGTCCTGTGCATTCCAGGCGGCACCCCAGATCACCCACTGCAAAAGGGAAATCTACACCTCTCTCCACGGTTCAAAGGATCGATCGGATGGCCCATTCACACATCGAGGCGTTCAGCGGTTTTTCCACAGCCTTCTGGAGAAGTACTGCTGGATCTCTAGTATGCTTTTCCTATGGCACCCACGTCCTCACTGCGTCCCAGGGAACAACACTGTGTAGAGGATCACGTTCTTGGCTGACTGAGCAGCACCATGCTACCTCAGGCCTCCGGATCACCTCTTTGAAAGCAGAGTGAAAGGCAACCCTCTGCTTTTTCTCCAGAGAGCTCGATGGCCAAAACATTCAACGGACTCTCTGAACACAGCACTAACTGCTCTTTTGTAGGTGACATGTCAGGGGATCTCAGGGCAGAGCGTGAGCTGCAAGGAAAACACACTTCCCTAAGTGTCCGTTCCGGGTGCACTTACTTGGCGGATCTCTCTCTATGCCACGCACAAACTAGAGAGGCCCTGCAGTTTTCCAAATGTAGATAGATTCGCCTGAACACTACTACGCTTTGAGAAGCTGCGAGGACACGTCGCAACCTCCCCAAAGCTTTACGTCCCATAGACCAGCCACACGTTGCACATCACAACTTCCTCGGGTTCGAACTTCATCCGGGAAGGGGCCAGAGTGCCCCCTTCTGTCTGTTTTGGCTCGCTGGAAACTGATCGTACTCGGGCAGTTTGGAACGTTCAGTTTGGCCATGTATGTGCATGGCAGCACGTCCCAGCTGTAAGGAGGACCGCTGCAGCCTCCACGCCGCCTGAAATAGAGTGCTGCTGCCAGTCTCACGTCCTGGAATGTCCTATGTAGGAAAAGGGCGTTTCCCTGAGGGCAATACGGTGCTCCCAGTTCCCTGCAAGAGGCATGGGAAAGGTGCCAATGCCTAAAGGGAAAACGACACTGCCTGCCAGGCTCATAGTAAGGTCCATGTATTGCATTTGGAAGATTGGGCATACATCATTGGCCAGGAAAACCTAGTCCACGGAGTGCCTTCCCGTTAGTGAGCTTCTCGGAACTCTGGGAATACTGCGTCCTCCGCACCTCCCATGAAAGAACACTGAGAACTGAGGATCCCTTCCTGGGCGACTTCACAACCCTCAGGGATCTTGGGCCTCCGGGCATCTCTCCCTTAACGCCGAGTGAAAAGCAGCACACTGCTTTCTTCGTTGGAGAGCTAAGTGTCTGAGCTTTCTAAAGACCACCCAAACACGGGTCCAGCAGGTCTTTTAAGTGTACGGCCAGGGGCTCACAGCACTGCACCAGGGCCACAGTGAGAAAACACGCTCCTCAGTGTTTGTCTTGGGAAGCCTCACTGGCCGTCTCTCTAAGCCACGCAGGCCGTTGACTTTCGAAGCAACCTGAGAAAGGCGCGGTTTGCGCCTGAAACACCCAGAGCCCTTTTATAAGGTGTACGGGCGTCGGAGCCTAAAGCAAGTCAGCGGGGACGTCACGCCACTCTCCGCAGGCAGAACGGCTCTGCTACGAAGGTTCAACGGGGAAGGACAGGGTGCCGCTTCCGACCCTTTGACTGTGGCAGAAACGACACGTACTAGGCACACTGCAACTTTGATATTGGTGACCTAGTGAGAAAAGCACTATTTTCCCCCCTGGAGAGCAGAAGGCCTGTGGTGTCAAATTTCCCTGAGACAGTGCTGTTCTCTGTCTGCTCTTCACAGCTAGAGTGCCTTCACGGAGAGCAGAGTGTCCTTGGAGAAACAGAGAGTGTCCTGTGCATTCCAGGCGGCACCCCAGATCACCCACTGCAAAAGGGAAATCTACACCTCTCTCCACGGTTCAAAGGATCGATCGGATGGCCCATTCACACATCGAGGCGTTCAGCGGTTTTTCCACAGCCTTCTGGAGAAGGACTGCTGGATCTCTAGTATGCTTTTCCTATGGCACCCACGTCCTCACTGCGTCCCAGGGAACAACACTGTGTAGAGGAAAACACTTCCTGGCTGACTGAGCAGCACCATGCTACCTAAGGCCTCCGGATCACCACTCTCAAAGCAGAGTGAAAGGCAAACCTCTGCTTTTTCTCCACAGAGCTCGATGGCCAAAACATTCAACGGACTCTCTGAACACAGCACTAACTGCTCTTTTGTAGGTGACATGTCAGAGGATCTCAGGGCAGAGCGTGAGCTGCAAGGAAAACACACTTCCCTAAGTGTCCGTTCCGGGTGCACTTACTTGGCGGATCTCTCTCTATGCCACGCACAAACTAGAGAGGCCCTGCAGTTTTCCAAATGTAGATAGATTCGCCTGAACACTACTACGCTTCGAGAAGCTGCGAGGACACGTCGCAACCTCCCCAAAGCTTTACGTCCCATAGACCAGCCACACGTTGCACATCACAACTTCCTCGGGTTCGAACTTCATCCGGGAAGGGGCCAGAGTGCCCCCTTCTGTCTGTTTTGGCTCGCTGGAAACTGATCGTACTCGGGCAGTTTGGAACGTTCAGTTTGGCCATGTATGTGCATGGCAGCACGTCCCAGCTGTAAGGAGGACCGCTGCAGCCTCCACGCCGCCTGAAATAGAGTGCTGCTGCCAGTCTCACATCCTGGAATGTCCTATGTAGGAAAATGGCGTTTCCCTGAGGGCAGTACGGTGCTCCCAGTTCCCTGCAAGCGGCATGGGAAAGGCGCCAATGCCTAAAGGGAAAACGACACTGCCTGCCAGGCTTATAGTAAGATCCATGTATTGCATTTGCAAGATTGGGCATACATCATTGGCCAGGAAAACCTAGTCCACGGAGTGCCTTCCCGTTAGTGAGCTTCTCGGAACTCTGGGAATACTGCGTCCTCCGCACCTTCCATGAAAGAACACTGAGACCTGAGGATCCCTTCCTGGGCGACTTCACAACCCTCAGGGATCTTGGGCCTCCGGGCATCTCTCCCTTAACGCCGAGTGAAAAGCAGCACACTGCTTTCTTCGTTGGAGAGCTAAGTGTCTGAGCTTTCTAAAGTCCACCCAAACACGGGTCCAGCAGGTCTTTTAAGTGTACGGCCAGGGGCTCACAGCACTGCACCAGGGCCACAGTGAGAAAACACGCTCCTCAGTGTTTGTCTTGGGAAGCCTCACTGGCCGTCTCTCTAAGCCACGCAGGCCGTTGACTTTCGAAGCAACCTGAGAAAGGCGCGGTTTGCGCCTGAAACACCCAGAGCCCTTTTATAAGGTGTACGGGCGTCGGAGCCTAAAGCAAGTCAGCGGGGACGTCACGCCACTCGCCGCAGGCAGAACGGCTCTGCTACGAAGGTTCAACGGGGAAGGACAGGGTGCCGCTTCCGACCCTTTGACTGTGGCAGAAACGACACGTACTAGGCACACTGCAACTTTGATATTGGTGACCTAGTGAGAAAAGCACTATTTTCCCCCCTGGAGAGCAGAAGGCCTGTGGTGCCAAATTTCCCTGAGACAGTGCTGTTCTCTGTCTGCTCTTCACAGCTAGAGTGCCTTCACGGAGAGCAGAGTGTCCTTGGAGAAACAGAGAGTGTCCTGTGCATTCCAGGCGGCACCCCAGATCACCCACTGCAAAAGGGAAATCTACACCTCTCTCCACGGTTCAAAGGATCGATCGGATGGCCCATTCACACATCGAGGCGTTCAGCGGTTTTTCCACAGCCTTCTGGAGAAGTACTGCTGGATCTCTAGTATGCTTTTCCTATGGCACCCACGTCCTCACTGCGTCCCAGGGAACAACACTGTGTAGAGGATCACGTTCTTGGCTGACTGAGCAGCACCATGCTACCTCAGGCCTCCGGATCACCTCTTTGAAAGCAGAGTGAAAGGCAACCCTCTGCTTTTTCTCCAGAGAGCTCGATGGCCAAAACATTCAACGGACTCTCTGAACACAGCACTAACTGCTCTTTTGTAGGTGACATGTCAGGGGATCTCAGGGCAGAGCGTGAGCTGCAAGGAAAACACACTTCCCTAAGTGTCCGTTCCGGGTGCACTTACTTGGCGGATCTCTCTCTATGCCACGCACAAACTAGAGAGGCCCTGCAGTTTTCCAAATGTAGATAGATTCGCCTGAACACTACTACGCTTTGAGAAGCTGCGAGGACACGTCGCAACCTCCCCAAAGCTTTACGTCCCATAGACCAGCCACACGTTGCACATCACAACTTCCTCGGGTTCGAACTTCATCCGGGAAGGGGCCAGAGTGCCCCCTTCTGTCTGTTTTGGCTCGCTGGAAACTGATCGTACTCGGGCAGTTTGGAACGTTCAGTTTGGCCATGTATGTGCATGGCAGCACGTCCCAGCTGTAAGGAGGACCGCTGCAGCCTCCACGCCGCCTGAAATAGAGTGCTGCTGCCAGTCTCACGTCCTGGAATGTCCTATGTAGGAAAAGGGCGTTTCCCTGAGGGCAATACGGTGCTCCCAGTTCCCTGCAAGAGGCATGGGAAAGGTGCCAATGCCTAAAGGGAAAACGACACTGCCTGCCAGGCTCATAGTAAGGTCCATGTATTGCATTTGGAAGATTGGGCATACATCATTGGCCAGGAAAACCTAGTCCACGGAGTGCCTTCCCGTTAGTGAGCTTCTCGGAACTCTGGGAATACTGCGTCCTCCGCACCTCCCATGAAAGAACACTGAGAACTGAGGATCCCTTCCTGGGCGACTTCACAACCCTCAGGGATCTTGGGCCTCCGGGCATCTCTCCCTTAACGCCGAGTGAAAAGCAGCACACTGCTTTCTTCGTTGGAGAGCTAAGTGTCTGAGCTTTCTAAAGACCACCCAAACACGGGTCCAGCAGGTCTTTTAAGTGTACGGCCAGGGGCTCACAGCACTGCACCAGGGCCACAGTGAGAAAACACGCTCCTCAGTGTTTGTCTTGGGAAGCCTCACTGGCCGTCTCTCTAAGCCACGCAGGCCGTTGACTTTCGAAGCAACCTGAGAAAGGCGCGGTTTGCGCCTGAAACACCCAGAGCCCTTTTATAAGGTGTACGGGCGTCGGAGCCTAAAGCAAGTCAGCGGGGACGTCACGCCACTCTCCGCAGGCAGAACGGCTCTGCTACGAAGGTTCAACGGGGAAGGACAGGGTGCCGCTTCCGACCCTTTGACTGTGGCAGAAACGACACGTACTAGGCACACTGCAACTTTGATATTGGTGACCTAGTGAGAAAAGCACTATTTTCCCCCCTGGAGAGCAGAAGGCCTGTGGTGTCAAATTTCCCTGAGACAGTGCTGTTCTCTGTCTGCTCTTCACAGCTAGAGTGCCTTCACGGAGAGCAGAGTGTCCTTGGAGAAACAGAGAGTGTCCTGTGCATTCCAGGCGGCACCCCAGATCACCCACTGCAAAAGGGAAATCTACACCTCTCTCCACGGTTCAAAGGATCGATCGGATGGCCCATTCACACATCGAGGCGTTCAGCGGTTTTTCCACAGCCTTCTGGAGAAGGACTGCTGGATCTCTAGTATGCTTTTCCTATGGCACCCACGTCCTCACTGCGTCCCAGGGAACAACACTGTGTAGAGGAAAACACTTCCTGGCTGACTGAGCAGCACCATGCTACCTAAGGCCTCCGGATCACCACTCTCAAAGCAGAGTGAAAGGCAAACCTCTGCTTTTTCTCCACAGAGCTCGATGGCCAAAACATTCAACGGACTCTCTGAACACAGCACTAACTGCTCTTTTGTAGGTGACATGTCAGAGGATCTCAGGGCAGAGCGTGAGCTGCAAGGAAAACACACTTCCCTAAGTGTCCGTTCCGGGTGCACTTACTTGGCGGATCTCTCTCTATGCCACGCACAAACTAGAGAGGCCCTGCAGTTTTCCAAATGTAGATAGATTCGCCTGAACACTACTACGCTTCGAGAAGCTGCGAGGACACGTCGCAACCTCCCCAAAGCTTTACGTCCCATAGACCAGCCACACGTTGCACATCACAACTTCCTCGGGTTCGAACTTCATCCGGGAAGGGGCCAGAGTGCCCCCTTCTGTCTGTTTTGGCTCGCTGGAAACTGATCGTACTCGGGCAGTTTGGAACGTTCAGTTTGGCCATGTATGTGCATGGCAGCACGTCCCAGCTGTAAGGAGGACCGCTGCAGCCTCCACGCCGCCTGAAATAGAGTGCTGCTGCCAGTCTCACATCCTGGAATGTCCTATGTAGGAAAATGGCGTTTCCCTGAGGGCAGTACGGTGCTCCCAGTTCCCTGCAAGCGGCATGGGAAAGGCGCCAATGCCTAAAGGGAAAACGACACTGCCTGCCAGGCTTATAGTAAGATCCATGTATTGCATTTGCAAGATTGGGCATACATCATTGGCCAGGAAAACCTAGTCCACGGAGTGCCTTCCCGTTAGTGAGCTTCTCGGAACTCTGGGAATACTGCGTCCTCCGCACCTTCCATGAAAGAACACTGAGACCTGAGGATCCCTTCCTGGGCGACTTCACAACCCTCAGGGATCTTGGGCCTCCGGGCATCTCTCCCTTAACGCCGAGTGAAAAGCAGCACACTGCTTTCTTCGTTGGAGAGCTAAGTGTCTGAGCTTTCTAAAGTCCACCCAAACACGGGTCCAGCAGGTCTTTTAAGTGTACGGCCAGGGGCTCACAGCACTGCACCAGGGCCACAGTGAGAAAACACGCTCCTCAGTGTTTGTCTTGGGAAGCCTCACTGGCCGTCTCTCTAAGCCACGCAGGCCGTTGACTTTCGAAGCAACCTGAGAAAGGCGCGGTTTGCGCCTGAAACACCCAGAGCCCTTTTATAAGGTGTACGGGCGTCGGAGCCTAAAGCAAGTCAGCGGGGACGTCACGCCACTCGCCGCAGGCAGAACGGCTCTGCTACGAAGGTTCAACGGGGAAGGACAGGGTGCCGCTTCCGACCCTTTGACTGTGGCAGAAACGACACGTACTAGGCACACTGCAACTTTGATATTGGTGACCTAGTGAGAAAAGCACTATTTTCCCCCCTGGAGAGCAGAAGGCCTGTGGTGTCAAATTTCCCTGAGACAGTGCTGTTCTCTGTCTGCTCTTCACAGCTAGAGTGCCTTCACGGAGAGCAGAGTGTCCTTGGAGAAACAGAGAGTGTCCTGTGCATTCCAGGCGGCACCCCAGATCACCCACTGCAAAAGGGAAATCTACACCTCTCTCCACGGTTCAAAGGATCGATCGGATGGCCCATTCACACATCGAGGCGTTCAGCGGTTTTTCCACAGCCTTCTGGAGAAGTACTGCTGGATCTCTAGTATGCTTTTCCTATGGCACCCACGTCCTCACTGCGTCCCAGGGAACAACACTGTGTAGAGGATCACGTTCTTGGCTGACTGAGCAGCACCATGCTACCTCAGGCCTCCGGATCACCTCTTTGAAAGCAGAGTGAAAGGCAACCCTCTGCTTTTTCTCCAGAGAGCTCGATGGCCAAAACATTCAACGGACTCTCTGAACACAGCACTAACTGCTCTTTTGTAGGTGACATGTCAGGGGATCTCAGGGCAGAGCGTGAGCTGCAAGGAAAACACACTTCCCTAAGTGTCCGTTCCGGGTGCACTTACTTGGCGGATCTCTCTCTATGCCACGCACAAACTAGAGAGGCCCTGCAGTTTTCCAAATGTAGATAGATTCGCCTGAACACTACTACGCTTTGAGAAGCTGCGAGGACACGTCGCAACCTCCCCAAAGCTTTACGTCCCATAGACCAGCCACACGTTGCACATCACAACTTCCTCGGGTTCGAACTTCATCCGGGAAGGGGCCAGAGTGCCCCCTTCTGTCTGTTTTGGCTCGCTGGAAACTGATCGTACTCGGGCAGTTTGGAACGTTCAGTTTGGCCATGTATGTGCATGGCAGCACGTCCCAGCTGTAAGGAGGACCGCTGCAGCCTCCACGCCGCCTGAAATAGAGTGCTGCTGCCAGTCTCACGTCCTGGAATGTCCTATGTAGGAAAAGGGCGTTTCCCTGAGGGCAATACGGTGCTCCCAGTTCCCTGCAAGAGGCATGGGAAAGGCGCCAATGCCTAAAGGGAAAACGACACTGCCTGCCAGGCTCATAGTAAGGTCCATGTATTGCATTTGGAAGATTGGGCATACATCATTGGCCAGGAAAACCTAGTCCACGGAGTGCCTTCCCGTTAGTGAGCTTCTCGGAACTCTGGGAATACTGCGTCCTCCGCACCTCCCATGAAAGAACACTGAGAACTGAGGATCCCTTCCTGGGCGACTTCACAACCCTCAGGGATCTTGGGCCTCCGGGCATCTCTCCCTTAACGCCGAGTGAAAAGCAGCACACTGCTTTCTTCGTTGGAGAGCTAAGTGTCTGAGCTTTCTAAAGACCACCCAAACACGGGTCCAGCAGGTCTTTTAAGTGTACGGCCAGGGGCTCACAGCACTGCACCAGGGCCACAGTGAGAAAACACGCTCCTCAGTGTTTGTCTTGGGAAGCCTCACTGGCCGTCTCTCTAAGCCACGCAGGCCGTTGACTTTCGAAGCAACCTGAGAAAGGCGCGGTTTGCGCCTGAAACACCCAGAGCCCTTTTATAAGGTGTACGGGCGTCGGAGCCTAAAGCAAGTCAGCGGGGACGTCACGCCACTCGCCGCAGGCAGAACGGCTCTGCTACGAAGGTTCAACGGGGAAGGACAGGGTGCCGCTTCCGACCCTTTGACTGTGGCAGAAACGACACGTACTAGGCACACTGCAACTTTGATATTGGTGACCTAGTGAGAAAAGCACTATTTTCCCCCCTGGAGAGCAGAAGGCCTGTGGTGTCAAATTTCCCTGAGACAGTGCTGTTCTCTGTCTGCTCTTCACAGCTAGAGTGCCTTCACGGAGAGCAGAGTGTCCTTGGAGAAACAGAGAGTGTCCTGTGCATTCCAGGCGGCACCCCAGATCACCCACTGCAAAAGGGAAATCTACACCTCTCTCCACGGTTCAAAGGATCGATCGGATGGCCCATTCACACATCGAGGCGTTCAGCGGTTTTTCCACAGCCTTCTGGAGAAGGACTGCTGGATCTCTAGTATGCTTTTCCTATGGCACCCACGTCCTCACTGCGTCCCAGGGAACAACACTGTGTAGAGGAAAACACTTCCTGGCTGACTGAGCAGCACCATGCTACCTAAGGCCTCCGGATCACCACTCTCAAAGCAGAGTGAAAGGCAAACCTCTGCTTTTTCTCCACAGAGCTCGATGGCCAAAACATTCAACGGACTCTCTGAACACAGCACTAACTGCTCTTTTGTAGGTGACATGTCAGGGGATCTCAGGGCAGAGCGTGAGCTGCAAGGAAAACACACTTCCCTAAGTGTCCGTTCCGGGTGCACTTACTTGGCGGATCTCTCTCTATGCCACGCACAAACTAGAGAGGCCCTGCACTTTTCCAAATGTAGATAGATTCGCCTGAACACTACTACGCTTCGAGAAGCTGCGAGGACACGTCGCAACCTCCCCAAAGCTTTACGTCCCATAGACCAGCCACACGTTGCACATCACAACGTCCTCGGGTTCGAACTTCATCCGGGGAGGGGCCAAAGTGCCTCTTTCTGTCTGTTTTGGCTCGCTGGAAACTGATCGTACTCGGGCAGTTTGGAACGTTCAGTTTGGCCATGTATGTGCATGGCAGCACGTCCCAGCTGTAAGGAGGACCGCTGCAGCCTCCACGCCGCCTGAAATAGAGTGCTGCTGCCAGTCTCACGTCCTGGAATGTCCTATGTAGGAAAAGGGCGTTTCCCTGAGGGCAATACGGTGCTCCCAGTTCCCTGCAAGAGGCATGGGAAAGGCGCCAATGCCTAAAGGGAAAACGACACTGCCTGCCAGGCTCATAGTAAGGTCCATGTATTGCATTTGGAAGATTGGGCATACATCATTGGCCAGGAAAACCTAGTCCACGGAGTGCCTTCCCATTAGTGAGCTTCTCGGAACTCTGGGAATACTGCGTACTCCGCACCTCCCATGAAAGTACACTGAGAACTGAGGATCCCTTCCTGGGCGACTTCACAACCCTCAGGGATCTTGGGCCTCCGGGCATCTCTCCCTTAACGCCGAGTGAAAAGCAGCACACTGCTTTCTTCGTTGGAGAGCTAAGTGTCTGAGCTTTCTAAAGACCACCCAAACACGGGTCCAGCAGGTCTTTTAAGTGTACGGCCAGGGGCTCACAGCACTGCACCAGGGCCACAGTGAGAAAACACGCTCCTCAGTGTTTGTCTTGGGAAGCCTCACTGGCCGTCTCTCTAAGCCACGCAGGCCGTTGACTTTCGAAGCAACCTGAGAAAGGCGCGGTTTGCGCCTGAAACACCCAGAGCCCTTTTATAAGGTGTACGGGCGTCGGAGCCTAAAGCAAGTCAGCGGGGACGTCACGCCACTCGCCGCAGGCAGAACGGCTCTGCTACGAAGGTTCAACGGGGAAGGACAGGGTGCCGCTTCCGACCCTTTGACTGTGGCAGAAACGACACGTACTAGGCACACTGCAACTTTGATATTGGTGACCTAGTGAGAAAAGCACTATTTTCCCCCCTGGAGAGCAGAAGGCCTGTGGTGTCAAATTTCCCTGAGACAGTGCTGTTCTCTGTCTGCTCTTCACAGCTAGAGTGCCTTCACGGAGAGCAGAGTGTCCTTGGAGAAACAGAGAGTGTCCTGTGCATTCCAGGCGGCACCCCAGATCACCCACTGCAAAAGGGAAATCTACACCTCTCTCCACGGTTCAAAGGATCGATCGGATGGCCCATTCACACATCGAGGCGTTCAGCGGTTTTTCCACAGCCTTCTGGAGAAGTACTGCTTGTTCTCTAGTATGCTTTTCCTATGGCACCCACGTCCTCACTGCGTCCCAGGGAACAACACTGTGTAGAGGATCACGTTCTTGGCTGACTGAGCAGCACCATGCTACCTCAGGCCTCCGGATCACCTCTTTGAAAGCAGAGTGAAAGGCAACCCTCTGCTTTTTCTCCAGAGAGCTCGATGGCCAAAACATTCAACGGAATCTCTGAACACAGCACTAACTGCTCTTTTGTAGGTGACATGTCAGGGGATCTCAGGGCAGAGCGTGAGCTGCAAGGAAAACACACTTCCCTAAGTGTCCGTTCCGGGTGCACTTACTTGGCGGATCTCTCTCTATGCCACGCACAAACTAGAGAGGCCCTGCAGTTTTCCAAATGTAGATAGATTCGCCTGAACACTACTACGCTTCGAGAAGCTGCGAGGACACGTCGCAATCTCCCCAAAGCTTTACGTCCCATAGACCAGCCACACGTTGCACATCACAACTTCCTCGGGTTCCAACTTCATCCGGGAAGGGGCCAGAGTGCCCCCTTCTGTCTGTTTTGGCTCGCTGGAAACTGATCGTACTCGGGCAGTTTGGAACGTTCAGTTTGGCCATGTATGTGCATGGCAGCACGTCCCAGCTGTAAGGAGGACCGCTGCAGCCTCCACGCCGCCTGAAATAGAGTGCTGCTGCCAGTCTCACATCCTGGAATGTCCTATGTAGGAAAATGGCGTTTCCCTGAGGGCAGTACGGTGCTCCCAGTTCCCTGCAAGCGGCATGGGAAAGGCGCCAATGCCTAAAGGGAAAACGACACTGCCTGCCAGGCTTATAGTAAGATCCATGTATTGCATTTGGAAGATTGGGCATACATCATTGGCCAGGAAAACCTAGTCCACGGAGTGCCTTCCCGTTAGTGAGCTTCTCGGAACTCTGGGAATACTGCGTCCTCCGCACCTCCCATGAAAGAACACTGAGACCTGAGGATCCCTTCCTGGGCGACTTCACAACCCTCAGGGATCTTGGGCCTCCGGGCATCTCTCCCTTAACGCCGAGTGAAAAGCAGCACACTGCTTTCTTCGTTGGAGAGCTAAGTGTCTGAGCTTTCTAAAGTCCACCCAAACACGGGTCCAGCAGGTCTTTTAAGTGTACGGCCAGGGGCTCACAGCACTGCACCAGGGCCACAGTGAGAAAACACGCTCCTCAGTGTTTGTCTTGGGAAGCCTCACTGGCCGTCTCTCTAAGCCACGCAGGCCGTTGACTTTCGAAGCAACCTGAGAAAGGCGCGGTTTGCGCCTGAAACACCCAGAGCCCTTTTATAAGGTGTACGGGCGTCGGAGCCTAAAGCAAGTCAGCGGGGACGTCACGCCACTCACCGCAGGCAGAACGGCTCTGCTACGAAGGTTCAACGGGGAAGGACAGGGTGCCGCTTCCGACCCTTTGACTGTGGCAGAAACGACACGTACTAGGCACACTGCAACTTTGATATTGGTGACCTAGTGAGAAAAGCACTATTTTCCCCCCTGGAGAGCAGAAGGCCTGTGGTGTCAAATTTCCCTGAGACAGTGCTGTTCTCTGTCTGCTCTTCACAGCTAGAGTGCCTTCACGGAGAGCAGAGTGTCCTTGGAGAAACAGAGAGTGTCCTGTGCATTCCAGGCGGCACCCCAGATCACCCACTGCAAAAGGGAAATCTACACCTCTCTCCACGGTTCAAAGGATCGATCGGATGGCCCATTCACACATCGAGGCGTTCAGCGGTTTTTCCACAGCCTTCTGGAGAAGTACTGCTGGATCTCTAGTATGCTTTTCCTATGGCACCCACGTCCTCACTGCGTCCCAGGGAACAACACTGTGTAGAGGAAAACACTTCCTGGCTGACTGAGCAGCACCATGCTACCTAAGGCCTCCGGATCACCACTCTCAAAGCAGAGTGAAAGGCAAACCTCTGCTTTTTCTCCACAGAGCTCGATGGCCAAAACATTCAACGGACTCTCTGAACACAGCACTAACTGCTCTTTTGTAGGTGACATGTCAGGGGATCTCAGGGCAGAGCGTGAGCTGCAAGGAAAACACACTTCCCTAAGTGTCCGTTCCGGGTGCACTTACTTGGCGGATCTCTCTCTATGCCACGCACAAACTAGAGAGGCCCTGCAGTTTTCCAAATGTAGATAGATTCGCCTGAACACTACTACGCTTCGAGAAGCTGCGAGGACACGTCGCAACCTCCCCAAAGCTTTACGTCCCATAGACCAGCCACACGTTGCACATCACAACTTCCTCGGGTTCGAACTTCATCCGGGGAGGGGCCAAAGTGCCTCTTTCTGTCTGTTTTGGCTCGCTGGAAACTGATCGTACTCGGGCAGTTTGGAACGTTCAGTTTGGCCATGTATGTGCATGGCAGCACATCCCAGCTGTAAGGAGGACCGCTGCAGCCTCCACGCCGCCTGAAATAGAGTGCTGCTGCCAGTCTCACGTCCTGGAATGTCCTATGTAGGAAAAGGGCGTTTCCCTGAGGGCAATACGGTGCTCCCAGTTCCCTGCAAGAGGCATGGGAAAGGCGCCAATGCCTAAAGGGAAAACGACACTGCCTGCCAGGCTCATAGTAAGGTCCATGTATTGCATTTGGAAGATTGGGCATACATCATTGGCCAGGAAAACCTAGTCCACGGAGTGCCTTCCCATTAGTGAGCTTCTCGGAACTCTGGGAATACTGCGTACTCCGCACCTCCCATGAAAGTACACTGAGAACTGAGGATCCCTTCCTGGGCGACTTCACAACCCTCAGGGATCTTGGGCCTCCGGGCATCTCTCCCTTAACGCCGAGTGAAAAGCAGCACACTGCTTTCTTCGTTGGAGAGCTAAGTGTCTGAGCTTTCTAAAGACCACCCAAACACGGGTCCAGCAGGTCTTTTAAGTGTACGGCCAGGGGCTCACAGCACTGCACCAGGGCCACAGTGAGAAAACACGCTCCTCAGTGTTTGTCTTGGGAAGCCTCACTGGCCGTCTCTCTAAGCCACGCAGGCCGTTGACTTTCGAAGCAACCTGAGAAAGGCGCGGTTTGCGCCTGAAACACCCAGAGCCCTTTTATAAGGTGTACGGGCGTCGGAGCCTAAAGCAAGTCAGCGGGGACGTCACGCCACTCGCCGTAGGCAGAACGGCTCTGCTACGAAGGTTCAACGGGGAAGGACAGGGTGCCGCTTCCGACCCTTTGACTGTGGCAGAAACGACACGTACTAGGCACACTGCAACTTTGATATTGGTGACCTAGTGAGAAAAGCACTATTTTCCCCCCTGGAGAGCAGAAGGCCTGTGGTGTCAAATTTCCCTGAGACAGTGCTGTTCTCTGTCTGCTCTTCACAGCTAGAGTGCCTTCACGGAGAGCAGAGTGTCCTTGGAGAAACAGAGAGTGTCCTGTGCATTCCAGGCGGCACCCCAGATCACCCACTGCAAAAGGGAAATCTACACCTCTCTCCACGGTTCAAAGGATCGATCGGATGGCCCATTCACACATCGAGGCGTTCAGCGGTTTTTCCACAGCCTTCTGGAGAAGTACTGCTTGTTCTCTAGTATGCTTTTCCTATGGCACCCACGTCCTCACTGCGTCCCAGGGAACAACACTGTGTAGAGGATCACGTTCTTGGCTGACTGAGCAGCACCATGCTACCTCAGGCCTCCGGATCACCTCTTTGAAAGCAGAGTGAAAGGCAACCCTCTGCTTTTTCTCCAGAGAGCTCGATGGCCAAAACATTCAACGGAATCTCTGAACACAGCACTAACTGCTCTTTTGTAGGTGACATGTCAGGGGATCTCAGGGCAGAGCGTGAGCTGCAAGGAAAACACACTTCCCTAAGTGTCCGTTCCGGGTGCACTTACTTGGCGGATCTCTCTCTATGCCACGCACAAACTAGAGAGGCCCTGCAGTTTTCCAAATGTAGATAGATTCGCCTGAACACTACTACGCTTCGAGAAGCTGCGAGGACACGTCGCAATCTCCCCAAAGCTTTACGTCCCATAGACCAGCCACACGTTGCACATCACAACTTCCTCGGGTTCCAACTTCATCCGGGAAGGGGCCAGAGTGCCCCCTTCTGTCTGTTTTGGCTCGCTGGAAACTGATCGTACTCGGGCAGTTTGGAACGTTCAGTTTGGCCATGTATGTGCATGGCAGCACGTCCCAGCTGTAAGGAGGACCGCTGCAGCCTCCACGCCGCCTGAAATAGAGTGCTGCTGCCAGTCTCACATCCTGGAATGTCCTATGTAGGAAAATGGCGTTTCCCTGAGGGCAGTACGGTGCTCCCAGTTCCCTGCAAGCGGCATGGGAAAGGCGCCAATGCCTAAAGGGAAAACGACACTGCCTGCCAGGCTTATAGTAAGATCCATGTATTGCATTTGGAAGATTGGGCATACATCATTGGCCAGGAAAACCTAGTCCACGGAGTGCCTTCCCGTTAGTGAGCTTCTCGGAACTCTGGGAATACTGCGTCCTCCGCACCTCCCATGAAAGAACACTGAGACCTGAGGATCCCTTCCTGGGCGACTTCACAACCCTCAGGGATCTTGGGCCTCCGGGCATCTCTCCCTTAACGCCGAGTGAAAAGCAGCACACTGCTTTCTTCGTTGGAGAGCTAAGTGTCTGAGCTTTCTAAAGTCCACCCAAACACGGGTCCAGCAGGTCTTTTAAGTGTACGGCCAGGGGCTCACAGCACTGCACCAGGGCCACAGTGAGAAAACACGCTCCTCAGTGTTTGTCTTGGGAAGCCTCACTGGCCGTCTCTCTAAGCCACGCAGGCCGTTGACTTTCGAAGCAACCTGAGAAAGGCGCGGTTTGCGCCTGAAACACCCAGAGCCCTTTTATAAGGTGTACGGGCGTCGGAGCCTAAAGCAAGTCAGCGGGGACGTCACGCCACTCTCCGCAGGCAGAACGGCTCTGCTACGAAGGTTCAACGGGGAAGGACAGGGTGCCGCTTCCGACCCTTTGACTGTGGCAGAAACGACACGTACTAGGCACACTGCAACTTTGATATTGGTGACCTAGTGAGAAAAGCACTATTTTCCCCCCTGGAGAGCAGAAGGCCTGTGGTGTCAAATTTCCCTGAGACAGTGCTGTTCTCTGTCTGCTCTTCACAGCTAGAGTGCCTTCACGGAGAGCAGAGTGTCCTTGGAGAAACAGAGAGTGTCCTGTGCATTCCAGGCGGCACCCCAGATCACCCACTGCAAAAGGGAAATCTACACCTCTCTCCACGGTTCAAAGGATCGATCGGATGGCCCATTCACACATCGAGGCGTTCAGCGGTTTTTCCACAGCCTTCTGGAGAAGTACTGCTGGATCTCTAGTATGCTTTTCCTATGGCACCCACGTCCTCACTGCGTCCCAGGGAACAACACTGTGTAGAGGAAAACACTTCCTGGCTGACTGAGCAGCACCATGCTACCTAAGGCCTCCGGATCACCACTCTCAAAGCAGAGTGAAAGGCAAACCTCTGCTTTTTCTCCACAGAGCTCGATGGCCAAAACATTCAACGGACTCTCTGAACACAGCACTAACTGCTCTTTTGTAGGTGACATGTCAGGGGATCTCAGGGCAGAGCGTGAGCTGCAAGGAAAACACACTTCCCTAAGTGTCCGTTCCGGGTGCACTTACTTGGCGGATCTCTCTCTATGCCACGCACAAACTAGAGAGGCCCTGCAGTTTTCCAAATGTAGATAGATTCGCCTGAACACTACTACGCTTCGAGAAGCTGCGAGGACACGTCGCAACCTCCCCAAAGCTTTACGTCCCATAGACCAGCCACACGTTGCACATCACAACTTCCTCGGGTTCGAACTTCATCCGGGGAGGGGCCAAAGTGCCTCTTTCTGTCTGTTTTGGCTCGCTGGAAACTGATCGTACTCGGGCAGTTTGGAACGTTCAGTTTGGCCATGTATGTGCATGACAGCACGTCCCAGCTGTAAGGAGGACCGCTGCAGCCTCCACGCCGCCTGAAATAGAGTGCTGCTGCCAGTCTCACGTCCTGGAATGTCCTATGTAGGAAAAGGGCGTTTCCCTGAGGGCAATACGGTGCTCCCAGTTCCCTGCAAGAGGCATGGGAAAGGCGCCAATGCCTAAAGGGAAAACGACACTGCCTGCCAGGCTCATAGTAAGGTCCATGTATTGCATTTGGAAGATTGGGCATACATCATTGGCCAGGAAAACCTAGTCCACGGAGTGCCTTCCCGTTAGTGAGCTTCTCGGAACTCTGGGAATACTGCGTCCTCCGCACCTCCCATGAAAGAACACTGAGAACTGAGGATCCCTTCCTGGGCGACTTCACAACCCTCAGGGATCTTGGGCCTCCGGGCATCTCTCCCTTAACGCCGAGTGAAAAGCAGCACACTGCTTTCTTCGTTGGAGAGCTAAGTGTCTGAGCTTTCTAAAGACCACCCAAACACGGGTCCAGCAGGTCTTTTAAGTGTACGGCCAGGGGCTCACAGCACTGCACCAGGGCCACAGTGAGAAAACACGCTCCTCAGTGTTTGTCTTGGGAAGCCTCACTGGCCGTCTCTCTAAGCCACGCAGGCCGTTGACTTTCGAAGCAACCTGAGAAAGGCGCGGTTTGCGCCTGAAACACCCAGAGCCCTTTTATAAGGTGTACGGGCGTCGGAGCCTAAAGCAAGTCAGCGGGGACGTCACGCCACTCGCCGCAGGCAGAACGGCTCTGCTACGAAGGTTCAACGGGGAAGGACAGGGTGCCGCTTCCGACCCTTTGACTGTGGCAGAAACGACACGTACTAGGCACACTGCAACTTTGATATTGGTGACCTAGTGAGAAAAGCACTATTTTCCCCCCTGGAGAGCAGAAGGCCTGTGGTGTCAAATTTCCCTGAGACAGTGCTGTTCTCTGTCTGCTCTTCACAGCTAGAGTGCCTTCACGGAGAGCAGAGTGTCCTTGGAGAAACAGAGAGTGTCCTGTGCATTCCAGGCGGCACCCCAGATCACCCACTGCAAAAGGGAAATCTACACCTCTCTCCACGGTTCAAAGGATCGATCGGATGGCCCATTCACACATCGAGGCGTTCAGCGGTTTTTCCACAGCCTTCTGGAGAAGGACTGCTGGATCTCTAGTATGCTTTTCCTATGGCACCCACGTCCTCACTGCGTCCCAGGGAACAACACTGTGTAGAGGAAAACACTTCCTGGCTGACTGAGCAGCACCATGCTACCTAAGGCCTCCGGATCACCACTCTCAAAGCAGAGTGAAAGGCAACCCTCTGCTTTTTCTCCACAGAGCTCGATGGCCAAAACATTCAACGGACTCTCTGAACACAGCACTAAGTGCTCTTTTGTAGGTGACATGTCAGGGGATCTCAGGGCAGAGCGTGAGCTGCAAGGAAAACACACTTCCCTAAGTGTCCGTTCCGGGTGCACTTACTTGGCGGATCTCTCTCTATGCCACGCACAAACTAGAGAGGCCCTGCAGTTTTCCAAATGTAGATAGATTCGCCTGAACACTACTACGCTTCGAGAAGCTGCGAGGACACGTCGCAACCTCCCCAAAGCTTTACGTCCCATAGACCAGCCACACGTTGCACATCACAACTTCCTCGGGTTCGAACTTCATCCGGGAAGGGGCCAGAGTGCCCCCTTCTGTCTGTTTTGGCTCGCTGGAAACTGATCGTACTCGGGCAGTTTGGAACGTTCAGTTTGGCCATGTATGTGCATGGCAGCACGTCCCAGCTGTAAGGAGGACCGCTGCAGCCTCCACGCCGCCTGAAATAGAGTGCTGCTGCCAGTCTCACATCCTGGAATGTGCTATGTAGGAAAATGGCGTTTCCCTGAGGGCAGTACGGTGCTCCCAGTTCCCTGCAAGCGGCATGGGAAAGGCGCCAATGCCTAAAGGGAAAACGACACTGCCTGCCAGGCTTATAGTAAGATCCATGTATTGCATTTGCAAGATTGGGCATACATCATTGGCCAGGAAAACCTAGTCCACGGAGTGCCTTCCCGTTAGTGAGCTTCTCGGAACTCTGGGAATACTGCGTCCTCCGCACCTTCCATGAAAGAACACTGAGACCTGAGGATCCCTTCCTGGGCGACTTCACAACCCTCAGGGATCTTGGGCCTCCGGGCATCTCTCCCTTAACGCCGAGTGAAAAGCAGCACACTGCTTTCTTCGTTGGAGAGCTAAGTGTCTGAGCTTTCTAAAGTCCACCCAAACACGGGTCCAGCAGGTCTTTTAAGTGTACGGCCAGGGGCTCACAGCACTGCACCAGGGCCACAGTGAGAAAACACGCTCCTCAGTGTTTGTCTTGGGAAGCCTCACTGGCCGTCTCTCTAAGCCACGCAGGCCGTTGACTTTCGAAGCAACCTGAGAAAGGCGCGGTTTGCGCCTGAAACACCCAGAGCCCTTTTATAAGGTGTACGGGCGTCGGAGCCTAAAGCAAGTCAGCGGGGACGTCACGCCACTCGCCGCAGGCAGAACGGCTCTGCTACGAAGGTTCAACGGGGAAGGACAGGGTGCCGCTTCCGACCCTTTGACTGTGGCAGAAACGACACGTACTAGGCACACTGCAACTTTGATATTGGTGACCTAGTGAGAAAAGCACTATTTTCCCCCCTGGAGAGCAGAAGGCCTGTGGTGTCAAATTTCCCTGAGACAGTGCTGTTCTCTGTCTGCTCTTCACAGCTAGAGTGCCTTCACGGAGAGCAGAGTGTCCTTGGAGAAACAGAGAGTGTCCTGTGCATTCCAGGCGGCACCCCAGATCACCCACTGCAAAAGGGAAATCTACACCTCTCTCCACGGTTCAAAGGATCGATCGGATGGCCCATTCACACATCGAGGCGTTCAGCGGTTTTTCCACAGCCTTCTGGAGAAGTACTGCTTGTTCTCTAGTATGCTTTTCCTATGGCACCCACGTCCTCACTGCGTCCCAGGGAACAACACTGTGTAGAGGATCACGTTCTTGGCTGACTGAGCAGCACCATGCTACCTCAGGCCTCCGGATCACCTCTTTGAAAGCAGAGTGAAAGGCAACCCTCTGCTTTTTCTCCAGAGAGCTCGATGGCCAAAACATTCAACGGAATCTCTGAACACAGCACTAACTGCTCTTTTGTAGGTGACATGTCAGGGGATCTCAGGGCAGAGCGTGAGCTGCAAGGAAAACACACTTCCCTAAGTGTCCGTTCCGGGTGCACTTACTTGGCGGATCTCTCTCTATGCCACGCACAAACTAGAGAGGCCCTGCAGTTTTCCAAATGTAGATAGATTCGCCTGAACACTACTACGCTTCGAGAAGCTGCGAGGACACGTCGCAACCTCCCCAAAGCTTTACGTCCCATAGACCAGCCACACGTTGCACATCACAACTTCCTCGGGTTCGAACTTCATCCGGGAAGGGGCCAGAGTGCCCCCTTCTGTCTGTTTTGGCTCGCTGGAAACTGATCGTACTCGGGCAGTTTGGAACGTTCAGTTTGGCCATGTATGTGCATGGCAGCACATCCCAGCTGTAAGGAGGACCGCTGCAGCCTCCACGCCGCCTGAAATAGAGTGCTGCTGCCAGTCTCACGTCCTGGAATGTCCTATGTAGGAAAAGGGCGTTTCCCTGAGGGCAATACGGTGCTCCCAGTTCCCTGCAAGCGGCATGGGAAAGGCGCCAATGCCTAAAGGGAAAACGACACTGCCTGCCAGGCTCATAGTAAGGTCCATGTATTGCATTTGGAAGATTGGGCATACATCATTGGCCAGGAAAACCTAGTCCACGGAGTGCCTTCCCGTTAGTGAGCTTCTCGGAACTCTGGGAATACTGCGTCCTCCGCACCTCCCATGAAAGAACACTGAGACCTGAGGATCCCTTCCTGGGCGACTTCACAACCCTCAGGGATCTTGGGCCTCCGGGCATCTCTCCCTTAACGCCGAGTGAAAAGCAGCACACTGCTTTCTTCGTTGGAGAGCTAAGTGTCTGAGCTTTCTAAAGTCCACCCAAACACGGGTCCAGCAGGTCTTTTAAGTGTACGGCCAGGGGCTCACAGCACTGCACCAGGGCCACAGTGAGAAAACACGCTCCTCAGTGTTTGTCTTGGGAAGCCTCACTGGCCGTCTCTCTAAGCCACGCAGGCCGTTGACTTTCGAAGCAACCTGAGAAAGGCGCGGTTTGCGCCTGAAACACCCAGAGCCCTTTTATAAGGTGTACGGGCGTCGGAGCCTAAAGCAAGTCAGCGGGGACGTCACGCCACTCGCCGCAGGCAGAACGGCTCTGCTACGAAGGTTCAACGGGGAAGGACAGGGTGCCGCTTCCGACCCTTTGACTGTGGCAGAAACGACACGTACTAGGCACACTGCAACTTTGATATTGGTGACCTAGTGAGAAAAGCACTATTTTCCCCCCTGGAGAGCAGAAGGCCTGTGGTGTCAAATTTCCCTGAGACAGTGCTGTTCTCTGTCTGCTCTTCACAGCTAGAGTGCCTTCACGGAGAGCAGAGTGTCCTTGGAGAAACAGAGAGTGTCCTGTGCATTCCAGGCGGCACCCCAGATCACCCACTGCAAAAGGGAAATCTACACCTCTCTCCACGGTTCAAAGGATCGATCGGATGGCCCATTCACACATCGAGGCGTTCAGCGGTTTTTCCACAGCCTTCTGGAGAAGGACTGCTGGATCTCTAGTATGCTTTTCCTATGGCACCCACGTCCTCACTGCGTCCCAGGGAACAACACTGTGTAGAGGAAAACACTTCCTGGCTGACTGAGCAGCACCATGCTACCTAAGGCCTCCGGATCACCACTCTCAAAGCAGAGTGAAAGGCAAACCTCTGCTTTTTCTCCACAGAGCTCGATGGCCAAAACATTCAACGGACTCTCTGAACACAGCACTAACTGCTCTTTTGTAGGTGACATGTCAGGGGATCTCAGGGCAGAGCGTGAGCTGCAAGGAAAACACACTTCCCTAAGTGTCCGTTCCGGGTGCACTTACTTGGCGGATCTCTCTCTATGCCACGCACAAACTAGAGAGGCCCTGCAGTTTTCCAAATGTAGATAGATTCGCCTGAACACTACTACGCTTCGAGAAGCTGCGAGGACACGTCGCAACCTCCCCAAAGCTTTACGTCCCATAGACCAGCCACACGTTGCACATCACAACTTCCTCGGGTTCGAACTTCATCCGGGGAGGGGCCAAAGTGCCTCTTTCTGTCTGTTTTGGCTCGCTGGAAACTGATCGTACTCGGGCAGTTTGGAACGTTCAGTTTGGCCATGTATGTGCATGACAGCACGTCCCAGCTGTAAGGAGGACCGCTGCAGCCTCCACGCCGCCTGAAATAGAGTGCTGCTGCCAGTCTCACGTCCTGGAATGTCCTATGTAGGAAAAGGGCGTTTCCCTGAGGGCAATACGGTGCTCCCAGTTCCCTGCAAGAGGCATGGGAAAGGCGCCAATGCCTAAAGGGAAAACGACACTGCCTGCCAGGCTCATAGTAAGGTCCATGTATTGCATTTGGAAGATTGGGCATACATCATTGGCCAGGAAAACCTAGTCCACGGAGTGCCTTCCCGTTAGTGAGCTTCTCGGAACTCTGGGAATACTGCGTCCTCCGCACCTCCCATGAAAGAACACTGAGAACTGAGGATCCCTTCCTGGGCGACTTCACAACCCTCAGGGATCTTGGGCCTCCGGGCATCTCTCCCTTAACGCCGAGTGAAAAGCAGCACACTGCTTTCTTCGTTGGAGAGCTAAGTGTCTGAGCTTTCTAAAGACCACCCAAACACGGGTCCAGCAGGTCTTTTAAGTGTACGGCCAGGGGCTCACAGCACTGCACCAGGGCCACAGTGAGAAAACACGCTCCTCAGTGTTTGTCTTGGGAAGCCTCACTGGCCGTCTCTCTAAGCCACGCAGGCCGTTGACTTTCGAAGCAACCTGAGAAAGGCGCGGTTTGCGCCTGAAACACCCAGAGCCCTTTTATAAGGTGTACGGGCGTCGGAGCCTAAAGCAAGTCAGCGGGGACGTCACGCCACTCGCCGCAGGCAGAACGGCTCTGCTACGAAGGTTCAACGGGGAAGGACAGGGTGCCGCTTCCGACCCTTTGACTGTGGCAGAAACGACACGTACTAGGCACACTGCAACTTTGATATTGGTGACCTAGTGAGAAAAGCACTATTTTCCCCCCTGGAGAGCAGAAGGCCTGTGGTGTCAAATTTCCCTGAGACAGTGCTGTTCTCTGTCTGCTCTTCACAGCTAGAGTGCCTTCACGGAGAGCAGAGTGTCCTTGGAGAAACAGAGAGTGTCCTGTGCATTCCAGGCGGCACCCCAGATCACCCACTGCAAAAGGGAAATCTACACCTCTCTCCACGGTTCAAAGGATCGATCGGATGGCCCATTCACACATCGAGGCGTTCAGCGGTTTTTCCACAGCCTTCTGGAGAAGGACTGCTGGATCTCTAGTATGCTTTTCCTATGGCACCCACGTCCTCACTGCGTCCCAGGGAACAACACTGTGTAGAGGAAAACACTTCCTGGCTGACTGAGCAGCACCATGCTACCTAAGGCCTCCGGATCACCACTCTCAAAGCAGAGTGAAAGGCAACCCTCTGCTTTTTCTCCACAGAGCTCGATGGCCAAAACATTCAACGGACTCTCTGAACACAGCACTAAGTGCTCTTTTGTAGGTGACATGTCAGGGGATCTCAGGGCAGAGCGTGAGCTGCAAGGAAAACACACTTCCCTAAGTGTCCGTTCCGGGTGCACTTACTTGGCGGATCTCTCTCTATGCCACGCACAAACTAGAGAGGCCCTGCAGTTTTCCAAATGTAGATAGATTCGCCTGAACACTACTACGCTTCGAGAAGCTGCGAGGACACGTCGCAACCTCCCCAAAGCTTTACGTCCCATAGACCAGCCACACGTTGCACATCACAACTTCCTCGGGTTCGAACTTCATCCGGGAAGGGGCCAGAGTGCCCCCTTCTGTCTGTTTTGGCTCGCTGGAAACTGATCGTACTCGGGCAGTTTGGAACGTTCAGTTTGGCCATGTATGTGCATGGCAGCACGTCCCAGCTGTAAGGAGGACCGCTGCAGCCTCCACGCCGCCTGAAATAGAGTGCTGCTGCCAGTCTCACATCCTGGAATGTGCTATGTAGGAAAATGGCGTTTCCCTGAGGGCAGTACGGTGCTCCCAGTTCCCTGCAAGCGGCATGGGAAAGGCGCCAATGCCTAAAGGGAAAACGACACTGCCTGCCAGGCTTATAGTAAGATCCATGTATTGCATTTGCAAGATTGGGCATACATCATTGGCCAGGAAAACCTAGTCCACGGAGTGCCTTCCCGTTAGTGAGCTTCTCGGAACTCTGGGAATACTGCGTCCTCCGCACCTTCCATGAAAGAACACTGAGACCTGAGGATCCCTTCCTGGGCGACTTCACAACCCTCAGGGATCTTGGGCCTCCGGGCATCTCTCCCTTAACGCCGAGTGAAAAGCAGCACACTGCTTTCTTCGTTGGAGAGCTAAGTGTCTGAGCTTTCTAAAGTCCACCCAAACACGGGTCCAGCAGGTCTTTTAAGTGTACGGCCAGGGGCTCACAGCACTGCACCAGGGCCACAGTGAGAAAACACGCTCCTCAGTGTTTGTCTTGGGAAGCCTCACTGGCCGTCTCTCTAAGCCACGCAGGCCGTTGACTTTCGAAGCAACCTGAGAAAGGCGCGGTTTGCGCCTGAAACACCCAGAGCCCTTTTATAAGGTGTACGGGCGTCGGAGCCTAAAGCAAGTCAGCGGGGACGTCACGCCACTCGCCGCAGGCAGAACGGCTCTGCTACGAAGGTTCAACGGGGAAGGACAGGGTGCCGCTTCCGACCCTTTGACTGTGGCAGAAACGACACGTACTAGGCACACTGCAACTTTGATATTGGTGACCTAGTGAGAAAAGCACTATTTTCCCCCCTGGAGAGCAGAAGGCCTGTGGTGTCAAATTTCCCTGAGACAGTGCTGTTCTCTGTCTGCTCTTCACAGCTAGAGTGCCTTCACGGAGAGCAGAGTGTCCTTGGAGAAACAGAGAGTGTCCTGTGCATTCCAGGCGGCACCCCAGATCACCCACTGCAAAAGGGAAATCTACACCTCTCTCCACGGTTCAAAGGATCGATCGGATGGCCCATTCACACATCGAGGCGTTCAGCGGTTTTTCCACAGCCTTCTGGAGAAGTACTGCTTGTTCTCTAGTATGCTTTTCCTATGGCACCCACGTCCTCACTGCGTCCCAGGGAACAACACTGTGTAGAGGATCACGTTCTTGGCTGACTGAGCAGCACCATGCTACCTCAGGCCTCCGGATCACCTCTTTGAAAGCAGAGTGAAAGGCAACCCTCTGCTTTTTCTCCAGAGAGCTCGATGGCCAAAACATTCAACGGAATCTCTGAACACAGCACTAACTGCTCTTTTGTAGGTGACATGTCAGGGGATCTCAGGGCAGAGCGTGAGCTGCAAGGAAAACACACTTCCCTAAGTGTCCGTTCCGGGTGCACTTACTTGGCGGATCTCTCTCTATGCCACGCACAAACTAGAGAGGCCCTGCAGTTTTCCAAATGTAGATAGATTCGCCTGAACACTACTACGCTTCGAGAAGCTGCGAGGACACGTCGCAACCTCCCCAAAGCTTTACGTCCCATAGACCAGCCACACGTTGCACATCACAACTTCCTCGGGTTCGAACTTCATCCGGGAAGGGGCCAGAGTGCCCCCTTCTGTCTGTTTTGGCTCGCTGGAAACTGATCGTACTCGGGCAGTTTGGAACGTTCAGTTTGGCCATGTATGTGCATGGCAGCACATCCCAGCTGTAAGGAGGACCGCTGCAGCCTCCACGCCGCCTGAAATAGAGTGCTGCTGCCAGTCTCACGTCCTGGAATGTCCTATGTAGGAAAAGGGCGTTTCCCTGAGGGCAATACGGTGCTCCCAGTTCCCTGCAAGCGGCATGGGAAAGGCGCCAATGCCTAAAGGGAAAACGACACTGCCTGCCAGGCTCATAGTAAGGTCCATGTATTGCATTTGGAAGATTGGGCATACATCATTGGCCAGGAAAACCTAGTCCACGGAGTGCCTTCCCGTTAGTGAGCTTCTCGGAACTCTGGGAATACTGCGTCCTCCGCACCTCCCATGAAAGAACACTGAGACCTGAGGATCCCTTCCTGGGCGACTTCACAACCCTCAGGGATCTTGGGCCTCCGGGCATCTCTCCCTTAACGCCGAGTGAAAAGCAGCACACTGCTTTCTTCGTTGGAGAGCTAAGTGTCTGAGCTTTCTAAAGTCCACCCAAACACGGGTCCAGCAGGTCTTTTAAGTGTACGGCCAGGGGCTCACAGCACTGCACCAGGGCCACAGTGAGAAAACACGCTCCTCAGTGTTTGTCTTGGGAAGCCTCACTGGCCGTCTCTCTAAGCCACGCAGGCCGTTGACTTTCGAAGCAACCTGAGAAAGGCGCGGTTTGCGCCTGAAACACCCAGAGCCCTTTTATAAGGTGTACGGGCGTCGGAGCCTAAAGCAAGTCAGCGGGGACGTCACGCCACTCGCCGCAGGCAGAACGGCTCTGCTACGAAGGTTCAACGGGGAAGGACAGGGTGCCGCTTCCGACCCTTTGACTGTGGCAGAAACGACACGTACTAGGCACACTGCAACTTTGATATTGGTGACCTAGTGAGAAAAGCACTATTTTCCCCCCTGGAGAGCAGAAGGCCTGTGGTGCCAAATTTCCCTGAGACAGTGCTGTTCTCTGTCTGCTCTTCACAGCTAGAGTGCCTTCACGGAGAGCAGAGTGTCCTTGGAGAAACAGAGAGTGTCCTGTGCATTCCAGGCGGCACCCCAGATCACCCACTGCAAAAGGGAAATCTACACCTCTCTCCACGGTTCAAAGGATCGATCGGATGGCCCATTCACACATCGAGGCGTTCAGCGGTTTTTCCACAGCCTTCTGGAGAAGTACTGCTGGATCTCTAGTATGCTTTTCCTATGGCACCCACGTCCTCACTGCGTCCCAGGGAACAACACTGTGTAGAGGAAAACACTTCCTGGCTGACTGAGCAGCACCATGCTACCTAAGGCCTCCGGATCACCACTCTCAAAGCAGAGTGAAAGGCAAACCTCTGCTTTTTCTCCACAGAGCTCGATGGCCAAAACATTCAACGGACTCTCTGAACACAGCACTAACTGCTCTTTTGTAGGTGACATGTCAGGGGATCTCAGGGCAGAGCGTGAGCTGCAAGGAAAACACACTTCCCTAAGTGTCCGTTCCGGGTGCACTTACTTGGCGGATCTCTCTCTATGCCACGCACAAACTAGAGAGGCCCTGCAGTTT
This sequence comes from Mesoplodon bidens, assembly GCF_964165515.1. NCBI lineage: Eukaryota > Metazoa > Chordata > Mammalia > Artiodactyla > Ziphiidae > Mesoplodon > Mesoplodon bidens. The sequence continues at coordinate 626,647 of NW_027671586.1, read as the reverse complement.
TCCAAATGTAGATAGATTCGCCTGAACACTACTACGCTTCGAGAAGCTGCGAGGACACGTTGCAACCTCCCCAAAGCTTTACGTCCCATAGACCAGCCACACGTTGCACATCACAACTTCCTCGGGTTCGAACTTCATCCGTGGAGGGGCCAGAGTGCCCCCTTCTGTCTGTTTTGGCTCGCTGGAAACTGATCGTACTCGGGCAGTTTGGAACGTTCAGTTTGGCCATGTATGTGCATGGCAGCACGTCCCAGCTGTAAGGAGGACCGCTGCAGCCTCCACGCCGCCTGAAATAGAGTGCTGCTGCCAGTCTCACATCCTGGAATGTCCTATGTAGGAAAATGGCGTTTCCCTGAGGGCAGTACGGTGCTCCCAGTTCCCTGCAAGCGGCATGGGAAAGGCGCCAATGCCTAAAGGGAAAACGACACTGCCTGCCAGGCTTATAGTAAGATCCATGTATTGCATTTGCAAGATTGGGCATACATCATTGGCCAGGAAAACCTAGTCCACGGAGTGCCTTCCCGTTAGTGAGCTTCTCGGAACTCTGGGAATACTGCGTCCTCCGCACCTTCCATGAAAGAACACTGAGACCTGAGGATCCCTTCCTGGGCGACTTCACAACCCTCAGGGATCTTGGGCCTCCGGGCATCTCTCCCTTAACGCCGAGTGAAAAGCAGCACACTGCTTTCTTCGTTGAAGAGCTAAGTGTCTGAGCTTTCTAAAGTCCACCCAAACACGGGTCCAGCAGGTCTTTTAAGTGTACGGCCAGGGGCTCACAGCACTGCACCAGGGCCACAGTGAGAAAACACGCTCCTCAGTGTTTGTCTTGGGAAGCCTCACTGGCCGTCTCTCTAAGCCACGCAGGCCGTTGACTTTCGAAGCAACCTGAGAAAGGCGCGGTTTGCGCCTGAAACACCCAGAGCCCTTTTATAAGGTGTACGGGCGTCGGAGCCTAAAGCAAGTCAGCGGGGACGTCACGCCACTCGCCGCAGGCAGAACGGCTCTGCTACGAAGGTTCAACGGGGAAGGACAGGGTGCCGCTTCCGACCCTTTGACTGTGGCAGAAACGACACGTACTAGGCACACTGCAACTTTGATATTGGTGACCTAGTGAGAAAAGCACTATTTTCCCCCCTGGAGAGCAGAAGGCCTGTGGTGCCAAATTTCCCTGAGACAGTGCTGTTCTCTGTCTGCTCTTCACAGCTAGAGTGCCTTCACGGAGAGCAGAGTGTCCTTGGAGAAACAGAGAGTGTCCTGTGCATTCCAGGCGGCACCCCAGATCACCCACTGCAAAAGGGAAATCTACACCTCTCTCCACGGTTCAAAGGATCGATCGGATGGCCCATTCACACATCGAGGCGTTCAGCGGTTTTTCCACAGCCTTCTGGAGAAGTACTGCTGGATCTCTAGTATGCTTTTCCTATGGCACCCACGTCCTCACTGCGTCCCAGGGAACAACACTGTGTAGAGGAAAACACTTCCTGGCTGACTGAGCAGCACCATGCTACCTAAGGCCTCCGGATCACCACTCTCAAAGCAGAGTGAAAGGCAAACCTCTGCTTTTTCTCCACAGAGCTCGATGGCCAAAACATTCAACGGACTCTCTGAACACAGCACTAACTGCTCTTTTGTAGGTGACATGTCAGGGGATCTCAGGGCAGAGCGTGAGCTGCAAGGAAAACACACTTCCCTAAGTGTCCGTTCCGGGTGCACTTACTTGGCGGATCTCTCTCTATGCCACGCACAAACTAGAGAGGCCCTGCAGTTTTCCAAATGTAGATAGATTCGCCTGAACACTACTACGCTTCGAGAAGCTGCGAGGACACGTTGCAACCTCCCCAAAGCTTTACGTCCCATAGACCAGCCACACGTTGCACATCACAACTTCCTCGGGTTCGAACTTCATCCGTGGAGGGGCCAGAGTGCCCCCTTCTGTCTGTTTTGGCTCGCTGGAAACTGATCGTACTCGGGCAGTTTGGAACGTTCAGTTTGGCCATGTATGTGCATGGCAGCACGTCCCAGCTGTAAGGAGGACCGCTGCAGCCTCCACGCCGCCTGAAATAGAGTGCTGCTGCCAGTCTCACATCCTGGAATGTCCTATGTAGGAAAATGGCGTTTCCCTGAGGGCAGTACGGTGCTCCCAGTTCCCTGCAAGCGGCATGGGAAAGGCGCCAATGCCTAAAGGGAAAACGACACTGCCTGCCAGGCTTATAGTAAGATCCATGTATTGCATTTGCAAGATTGGGCATACATCATTGGCCAGGAAAACCTAGTCCACGGAGTGCCTTCCCGTTAGTGAGCTTCTCGGAACTCTGGGAATACTGCGTCCTCCGCACCTTCCATGAAAGAACACTGAGACCTGAGGATCCCTTCCTGGGCGACTTCACAACCCTCAGGGATCTTGGGCCTCCGGGCATCTCTCCCTTAACGCCGAGTGAAAAGCAGCACACTGCTTTCTTCGTTGAAGAGCTAAGTGTCTGAGCTTTCTAAAGTCCACCCAAACACGGGTCCAGCAGGTCTTTTAAGTGTACGGCCAGGGGCTCACAGCACTGCACCAGGGCCACAGTGAGAAAACACGCTCCTCAGTGTTTGTCTTGGGAAGCCTCACTGGCCGTCTCTCTAAGCCACGCAGGCCGTTGACTTTCGAAGCAACCTGAGAAAGGCGCGGTTTGCGCCTGAAACACCCAGAGCCCTTTTATAAGGTGTACGGGCGTCGGAGCCTAAAGCAAGTCAGCGGGGACGTCACGCCACTCGCCGCAGGCAGAACGGCTCTGCTACGAAGGTTCAACGAGGAAGGACAGGGTGCCGCTTCCGACCCTTTGACTGTGGCAGAAACGACACGTACTAGGCACACTGCAACTTTGATATTGGTGACCTAGTGAGAAAAGCACTATTTTTCCCCCTGGAGAGCAGAAGGCCTGTGGTGTCAAATTTCCCTGAGACAGTGCTGTTCTCTGTCTGCTCTTCACAGCTAGAGTGCCTTCACGGAGAGCAGAGTGTCCTTGGAGAAACAGAGAGTGTCCTGTGCATTCCAGGCGGCACCCCAGATCACCCACTGCAAAAGGGAAATCTACACCTCTCTCCACGGTTCAAAGGATCGATCGGATGGCCCATTCACACATCGAGGCGTTCAGCGGTTTTTCCACAGCCTTCTGGAGAAGTACTGCTGGATCTCTAGTATGCTTTTCCTATGGCACCCACGTCCTCACTGCGTCCCAGGGAACAACACTGTGTAGAGGATCACGTTCTTGGCTGACTGAGCAGCACCATGCTACCTCAGGCCTCCGGATCACCTCTTTGAAAGCAGAGTGAAAGGCAACCCTCTGCTTTTTCTCCAGAGAGCTCGATGGCCAAAACATTCAACGGACTCTCTGAACACAGCACTAACTGCTCTTTTGTAGGTGACATGTCAGGGGATCTCAGGGCAGAGCGTGAGCTGCAAGGAAAACACACTTCCCTAAGTGTCCGTTCCGGGTGCACTTACTTGGCGGATCTCTCTCTATGCCACGCACAAACTAGAGAGGCCCTGCAGTTTTCCAAATGTAGATAGATTCGCCTGAACACTACTACGCTTTGAGAAGCTGCGAGGACACGTCGCAACCTCCCCAAAGCTTTACGTCCCATAGACCAGCCACACGTTGCACATCACAACTTCCTCGGGTTCGAACTTCATCCGGGAAGGGGCCAGAGTGCCCCCTTCTGTCTGTTTTGGCTCGCTGGAAACTGATCGTACTCGGGCAGTTTGGAACGTTCAGTTTGGCCATGTATGTGCATGGCAGCACGTCCCAGCTGTAAGGAGGACCGCTGCAGCCTCCACGCCGCCTGAAATAGAGTGCTGCTGCCAGTCTCACGTCCTGGAATGTCCTATGTAGGAAAAGGGCGTTTCCCTGAGGGCAATACGGTGCTCCCAGTTCCCTGCAAGAGGCATGGGAAAGGCGCCAATGCCTAAAGGGAAAACGACACTGCCTGCCAGGCTCATAGTAAGGTCCATGTATTGCATTTGGAAGATTGGGCATACATCATTGGCCAGGAAAACCTAGTCCACGGAGTGCCTTCCCGTTAGTGAGCTTCTCGGAACTCTGGGAATACTGCGTCCTCCGCACCTCCCATGAAAGAACACTGAGAACTGAGGATCCCTTCCTGGGCGACTTCACAACCCTCAGGGATCTTGGGCCTCCGGGCATCTCTCCCTTAACGCCGAGTGAAAAGCAGCACACTGCTTTCTTCGTTGGAGAGCTAAGTGTCTGAGCTTTCTAAAGACCACCCAAACACGGGTCCAGCAGGTCTTTTAAGTGTACGGCCAGGGGCTCACAGCACTGCACCAGGGCCACAGTGAGAAAACACGCTCCTCAGTGTTTGTCTTGGGAAGCCTCACTGGCCGTCTCTCTAAGCCACGCAGGCCGTTGACTTTCGAAGCAACCTGAGAAAGGCGCGGTTTGCGCCTGAAACACCCAGAGCCCTTTTATAAGGTGTACGGGCGTCGGAGCCTAAAGCAAGTCAGCGGGGACGTCACGCCACTCGCCGCAGGCAGAACGGCTCTGCTACGAAGGTTCAACGGGGAAGGACAGGGTGCCGCTTCCGACCCTTTGACTGTGGCAGAAACGACACGTACTAGGCACACTGCAACTTTGATATTGGTGACCTAGTGAGAAAAGCACTATTTTCCCCCCTGGAGAGCAGAAGGCCTGTGGTGTCAAATTTCCCTGAGACAGTGCTGTTCTCTGTCTGCTCTTCACAGCTAGAGTGCCTTCACGGAGAGCAGAGTGTCCTTGGAGAAACAGAGAGTGTCCTGTGCATTCCAGGCGGCACCCCAGATCACCCACTGCAAAAGGGAAATCTACACCTCTCTCCACGGTTCAAAGGATCGATCGGATGGCCCATTCACACATCGAGGCGTTCAGCGGTTTTTCCACAGCCTTCTGGAGAAGGACTGCTGGATCTCTAGTATGCTTTTCCTATGGCACCCACGTCCTCACTGCGTCCCAGGGAACAACACTGTGTAGAGGAAAACACTTCCTGGCTGACTGAGCAGCACCATGCTACCTAAGGCCTCCGGATCACCACTCTCAAAGCAGAGTGAAAGGCAAACCTCTGCTTTTTCTCCACAGAGCTCGATGGCCAAAACATTCAACGGACTCTCTGAACACAGCACTAACTGCTCTTTTGTAGGTGACATGTCAGAGGATCTCAGGGCAGAGCGTGAGCTGCAAGGAAAACACACTTCCCTAAGTGTCCGTTCCGTGTGCACTTACTTGGCGGACCTCTCTCTATGCCACGCACAAACTAGAGAGGCCCTGCAGTTTTCCAAATGTAGATAGATTCGCCTGAACACTACTACGCTTCGAGAAGCTGCGAGGACACGTCGCAACCTCCCCAAAGCTTTACGTCCCATAGACCAGCCACACGTTGCACATCACAACTTCCTCGGGTTCGAACTTCATCCGGGAAGGGGCCAGAGTGCCCCCTTCTGTCTGTTTTGGCTCGCTGGAAACTGATCGTACTCGGGCAGTTTGGAACGTTCAGTTTGGCCATGTATGTGCATGGCAGCACGTCCCAGCTGTAAGGAGGACCGCTGCAGCCTCCACGCCGCCTGAAATAGAGTGCTGCTGCCAGTCTCACATCCTGGAATGTCCTATGTAGGAAAATGGCGTTTCCCTGAGGGCAGTACGGTGCTCCCAGTTCCCTGCAAGCGGCATGGGAAAGGCGCCAATGCCTAAAGGGAAAATGACACTGCCTGCCAGGCTTATAGTAAGATCCATGTATTGCATTTGGAAGATTGGGCATACATCATTGGCCAGGAAAACCTAGTCCACGGAGTGCCTTCCCGTTAGTGAGCTTCTCGGAACTCTGGGAATACTGCGTCCTCCGCACCTTCCATGAAAGAACACTGAGACCTGAGGATCCCTTCCTGGGCGACTTCACAACCCTCAGGGATCTTGGGCCTCCGGGCATCTCTCCCTTAACGCCGAGTGAAAAGCAGCACACTGCTTTCTTCGTTGGAGAGCTAAGTGTCTGAGCTTTCTAAAGTCCACCCAAACACGGGTCCAGCAGGTCTTTTAAGTGTACGGCCAGGGGCTCACAGCACTGCACCAGGGCCACAGTGAGAAAACACGCTCCTCAGTGTTTGTCTTGGGAAGCCTCACTGGCCGTCTCTCTAAGCCACGCAGGCCGTTGACTTTCGAAGCAACCTGAGAAAGGCGCGGTTTGCGCCTGAAACACCCAGAGCCCTTTTATAAGGTGTACTTGCGTCGGAGCCTAAAGCAAGTCAGCGGGGACGTCACGCCACTCGCCGCAGGCAGAACGGCTCTGCTACGAAGGTTCAACGGGGAAGGACAGGGTGCCGCTTCCGACCCTTTGACTGTGGCAGAAACGACACGTACTAGGCACACTGCAACTTTGATATTGGTGACCTAGTGAGAAAAGCACTATTTTCCCCCCTGGAGAGCAGAAGGCCTGTGGTGTCAAATTTCCCTGAGACAGTGCTGTTCTCTGTCTGCTCTTCACAGCTAGAGTGCCTTCACGGAGAGCAGAGTGTCCTTGGAGAAACAGAGAGTGTCCTGTGCATTCCAGGCGGCACCCCAGATCACCCACTGCAAAAGGGAAATCTACACCTCTCTCCACGGTTCAAAGGATCGATCGGATGGCCCATTCACACATCGAGGCGTTCAGCGGTTTTTCCACAGCCTTCTGGAGAAGTACTGCTTGTTCTCTAGTATGCTTTTCCTATGGCACCCACGTCCTCACTGCGTCCCAGGGAACAACACTGTGTAGAGGATCACGTTCTTGGCTGACTGAGCAGCACCATGCTACCTCAGGCCTCCGGATCACCTCTTTGAAAGCAGAGTGAAAGGCAACCCTCTGCTTTTTCTCCAGAGAGCTCGATGGCCAAAACATTCAACGGAATCTCTGAACACAGCACTAACTGCTCTTTTGTAGGTGACATGTCAGGGGATCTCAGGGCAGAGCGTGAGCTGCAAGGAAAACACACTTCCCTAAGTGTCCGTTCCGGGTGCACTTACTTGGCGGATCTCTCTCTATGCCACGCACAAACTAGAGAGGCCCTGCAGTTTTCCAAATGTAGATAGATTCGCCTGAACACTACTACGCTTCGAGAAGCTGCGAGGACACGTCGCAACCTCCCCAAAGCTTTACGTCCCATAGACCAGCCACACGTTGCACATCACAACTTCCTCGGGTTCGAACTTCATCCGGGAAGGGGCCAGAGTGCCCCCTTCTGTCTGTTTTGGCTCGCTGGAAACTGATCGTACTCGGGCAGTTTGGAACGTTCAGTTTGGCCATGTATGTGCATGGCAGCACATCCCAGCTGTAAGGAGGACCGCTGCAGCCTCCACGCCGCCTGAAATAGAGTGCTGCTGCCAGTCTCACGTCCTGGAATGTCCTATGTAGGAAAAGGGCGTTTCCCTGAGGGCAATACGGTGCTCCCAGTTCCCTGCAAGAGGCATGGGAAAGGCGCCAATGCCTAAAGGGAAAACGACACTGCCTGCCAGGCTCATAGTAAGGTCCATGTATTGCATTTGGAAGATTGGGCATACATCATTGGCCAGGAAAACCTAGTCCACGGAGTGCCTTCCCGTTAGTGAGCTTCTCGGAACTCTGGGAATACTGCGTCCTCCGCACCTCCCATGAAAGAACACTGAGACCTGAGGATCCCTTCCTGGGCGACTTCACAACCCTCAGGGATCTTGGGCCTCCGGGCATCTCTCCCTTAACGCCGAGTGAAAAGCAGCACACTGCTTTCTTCGTTGGAGAGCTAAGTGTCTGAGCTTTCTAAAGTCCACCCAAACACGGGTCCAGCAGGTCTTTTAAGTGTACGGCCAGGGGCTCACAGCACTGCACCAGGGCCACAGTGAGAAAACACGCTCCTCAGTGTTTGTCTTGGGAAGCCTCACTGGCCGTCTCTCTAAGCCAAGCAGGCCGTTGACTTTCGAAGCAACCTGAGAAAGGCGCGGTTTGCGCCTGAAACACCCAGAGCCCTTTTATAAGGTGTACGGGCGTCGGAGCCTAAAGCAAGTCAGCGGGGACGTCACGCCACTCGCCGCAGGCAGAACGGCTCTGCTACGAAGGTTCAACGGGGAAGGACAGGGTGCCGCTTCCGACCCTTTGACTGTGGCAGAAACGACACGTACTAGGCACACTGCAACTTTGATATTGGTGACCTAGTGAGAAAAGCACTATTTTCCCCCCTGGAGAGCAGAAGGCCTGTGGTGCCAAATTTCCCTGAGACAGTGCTGTTCTCTGTCTGCTCTTCACAGCTAGAGTGCCTTCACGGAGAGCAGAGTGTCCTTGGAGAAACAGAGAGTGTCCTGTGCATTCCAGGCGGCACCCCAGATCACCCACTGCAAAAGGGAAATCTACACCTCTCTCCACGGTTCAAAGGATCGATCGGATGGCCCATTCACACATCGAGGCGTTCAGCGGTTTTTCCACAGCCTTCTGGAGAAGGACTGCTGGATCTCTAGTATGCTTTTCCTATGGCACCCACGTCCTCACTGCGTCCCAGGGAACAACACTGTGTAGAGGAAAACACTTCCTGGCTGACTGAGCAGCACCATGCTACCTAAGGCCTCCGGATCACCACTCTCAAAGCAGAGTGAAAGGCAAACCTCTGCTTTTTCTCCACAGAGCTCGATGGCCAAAACATTCAACGGACTCTCTGAACACAGCACTAACTGCTCTTTTGTAGGTGACATGTCAGGGGATCTCAGGGCAGAGCGTGAGCTGCAAGGAAAACACACTTCCCTAAGTGTCCGTTCCGGGTGCACTTACTTGGCGGATCTCTCTCTATGCCACGCACAAACTAGAGAGGCCCTGCAGTTTTCCAAATGTAGATAGATTCGCCTGAACACTACTACGCTTCGAGAAGCTGCGAGGACACGTCGCAACCTCCCCAAAGCTTTACGTCCCATAGACCAGCCACACGTTGCACATCACAACTTCCTCGGGTTCGAACTTCATCCGGGGAGGGGCCAGAGTGCCCCCTTCTGTCTGTTTTGGCTCGCTGGAAACTGATCGTACTCGGGCAGTTTGGAACGTTCAGTTTGGCCATGTATGTGCATGGCAGCACGTCCCAGCTGTAAGGAGGACCGCTGCAGCCTCCACGCCGCCTGAAATAGAGTGCTGCTGCCAGTCTCACATCCTGGAATGTCCTATGTAGGAAAATGGCGTTTCCGTGAGGGCAGTACGGTGCTCCCAGTTCCCTGCAAGCGGCATGGGAAAGGCGCCAATGCCTAAAGGGAAAACGACACTGCCTGCCAGGCTTATAGTAAGATCCATGTATTGCATTTGGAAGATTGGGCATACATCATTGGCCAGGAAAACCTAGTCCACGGAGTGCCTTCCCGTTAGTGAGCTTCTCGGAACTCTGGGAATACTGCGTCCTCCGCACCTCCCATGAAAGAACACTGAGACCTGAGGATCCCTTCCTGGGCGACTTCACAACCCTCAGGGATCTTGGGCCTCCGGGCATCTCTCCCTTAACGCCGAGTGAAAAGCAGCACACTGCTTTCTTCGTTGGAGAGCTAAGTGTCTGAGCTTTCTAAAGACCACCCAAACACGGGTCCAGCAGGTCTTTTAAGTGTACGGCCAGGGGCTCACAGCACTGCACCAGGGCCACAGTGAGAAAACACGCTCCTCAGTGTTTGTCTTGGGAAGCCTCACTGGCCGTCTCTCTAAGCCACGCAGGCCGTTGACTTTCGAAGCAACCTGAGAAAGGCGCGGTTTGCGCCTGAAACACCCAGAGCCCTTTTATAAGGTGTACGGGCGTCGGAGCCTAAAGCAAGTCAGCGGGGACGTCACGCCACTCGCCGCAGGCAGAACGGCTCTGCTACGAAGGTTCAACGGGGAAGGACAGGGTGCCGCTTCCGACCCTTTGACTGTGGCAGAAACGACACGTACTAGGCACACTGCAACTTTGATATTGGTGACCTAGTGAGAAAAGCACTATTTTCCCCCCTGGAGAGCAGAAGGCCTGTGGTGTCTAATTTCCCTGAGACAGTGCTGTTCTCTGTCTGCTCTTCACAGCTAGAGTGCCTTCACGGAGAGCAGAGTGTCCTTGGAGAAACAGAGAGTGTCCTGTGCATTCCAGGCGGCACCCCAGATCACCCACTGCAAAAGGGAAATCTACACCTCTCTCCACGGTTCAAAGGATCGATCGGATGGCCCATTCACACATCGAGGCGTTCAGCGGTTTTTCCACAGCCTTCTGGAGAAGTACTGCTGGATCTCTAGTATGCTTTTCCTATGGCACCCACGTCCTCACTGCGTCCCAGGGAACAACACTGTGTAGAGGATCACGTTCTTGGCTGACTGAGCAGCACCATGCTACCTCAGGCCTCCGGATCACCTCTTTGAAAGCAGAGTGAAAGGCAACCCTCTGCTTTTTCTCCAGAGAGCTCGATGGCCAAAACATTCAACGGACTCTCTGAACACAGCACTAACTGCTCTTTTGTAGGTGACATGTCAGGGGATCTCAGGGCAGAGCGTGAGCTGCAAGGAAAACACACTTCCCTAAGTGTCCGTTCCGGGTGCACTTACTTGGCGGATCTCTCTCTATGCCACGCACAAACTAGAGAGGCCCTGCAGTTTTCCAAATGTAGATAGATTCGCCTGAACACTACTACGCTTTGAGAAGCTGCGAGGACACGTCGCAACCTCCCCAAAGCTTTACGTCCCATAGACCAGCCACACGTTGCACATCACAACTTCCTCGGGTTCGAACTTCATCCGGGAAGGGGCCAGAGTGCCCCCTTCTGTCTGTTTTGGCTCGCTGGAAACTGATCGTACTCGGGCAGTTTGGAACGTTCAGTTTGGCCATGTATGTGCATGGCAGCACGTCCCAGCTGTAAGGAGGACCGCTGCAGCCTCCACGCCGCCTGAAATAGAGTGCTGCTGCCAGTCTCACGTCCTGGAATGTCCTATGTAGGAAAAGGGCGTTTCCCTGAGGGCAATACGGTGCTCCCAGTTCCCTGCAAGAGGCATGGGAAAGGTGCCAATGCCTAAAGGGAAAACGACACTGCCTGCCAGGCTCATAGTAAGGTCCATGTATTGCATTTGGAAGATTGGGCATACATCATTGGCCAGGAAAACCTAGTCCACGGAGTGCCTTCCCGTTAGTGAGCTTCTCGGAACTCTGGGAATACTGCGTCCTCCGCACCTCCCATGAAAGAACACTGAGAACTGAGGATCCCTTCCTGGGCGACTTCACAACCCTCAGGGATCTTGGGCCTCCGGGCATCTCTCCCTTAACGCCGAGTGAAAAGCAGCACACTGCTTTCTTCGTTGGAGAGCTAAGTGTCTGAGCTTTCTAAAGACCACCCAAACACGGGTCCAGCAGGTCTTTTAAGTGTACGGCCAGGGGCTCACAGCACTGCACCAGGGCCACAGTGAGAAAACACGCTCCTCAGTGTTTGTCTTGGGAAGCCTCACTGGCCGTCTCTCTAAGCCACGCAGGCCGTTGACTTTCGAAGCAACCTGAGAAAGGCGCGGTTTGCGCCTGAAACACCCAGAGCCCTTTTATAAGGTGTACGGGCGTCGGAGCCTAAAGCAAGTCAGCGGGGACGTCACGCCACTCGCCGCAGGCAGAACGGCTCTGCTACGAAGGTTCAACGGGGAAGGACAGGGTGCCGCTTCCGACCCTTTGACTGTGGCAGAAACGACACGTACTAGGCACACTGCAACTTTGATATTGGTGACCTAGTGAGAAAAGCACTATTTTCCCCCCTGGAGAGCAGAAGGCCTGTGGTGTCAAATTTCCCTGAGACAGTGCTGTTCTCTGTCTGCTCTTCACAGCTAGAGTGCCTTCACGGAGAGCAGAGTGTCCTTGGAGAAACAGAGAGTGTCCTGTGCATTCCAGGCGGCACCCCAGATCACCCACTGCAAAAGGGAAATCTACACCTCTCTCCACGGTTCAAAGGATCGATCGGATGGCCCATTCACACATCGAGGCGTTCAGCGGTTTTTCCACAGCCTTCTGGAGAAGGACTGCTGGATCTCTAGTATGCTTTTCCTATGGCACCCACGTCCTCACTGCGTCCCAGGGAACAACACTGTGTAGAGGAAAACACTTCCTGGCTGACTGAGCAGCACCATGCTACCTAAGGCCTCCGGATCACCACTCTCAAAGCAGAGTGAAAGGCAAACCTCTGCTTTTTCTCCACAGAGCTCGATGGCCAAAACATTCAACGGACTCTCTGAACACAGCACTAACTGCTCTTTTGTAGGTGACATGTCAGAGGATCTCAGGGCAGAGCGTGAGCTGCAAGGAAAACACACTTCCCTAAGTGTCCGTTCCGGGTGCACTTACTTGGCGGATCTCTCTCTATGCCACGCACAAACTAGAGAGGCCCTGCAGTTTTCCAAATGTAGATAGATTCGCCTGAACACTACTACGCTTCGAGAAGCTGCGAGGACACGTCGCAACCTCCCCAAAGCTTTACGTCCCATAGACCAGCCACACGTTGCACATCACAACTTCCTCGGGTTCGAACTTCATCCGGGAAGGGGCCAGAGTGCCCCCTTCTGTCTGTTTTGGCTCGCTGGAAACTGATCGTACTCGGGCAGTTTGGAACGTTCAGTTTGGCCATGTATGTGCATGGCAGCACGTCCCAGCTGTAAGGAGGACCGCTGCAGCCTCCACGCCGCCTGAAATAGAGTGCTGCTGCCAGTCTCACATCCTGGAATGTCCTATGTAGGAAAATGGCGTTTCCCTGAGGGCAGTACGGTGCTCCCAGTTCCCTGCAAGCGGCATGGGAAAGGCGCCAATGCCTAAAGGGAAAATGACACTGCCTGCCAGGCTTATAGTAAGATCCATGTATTGCATTTGGAAGATTGGGCATACATCATTGGCCAGGAAAACCTAGTCCACGGAGTGCCTTCCCGTTAGTGAGCTTCTCGGAACTCTGGGAATACTGCGTCCTCCGCACCTCCCATGAAAGAACACTGAGACCTGAGGATCCCTTCCTGGGCGACTTCACAACCCTCAGGGATCTTGGGCCTCCGGGCATCTCTCCCTTAACGCCGAGTGAAAAGCAGCACACTGCTTTCTTCGTTGGAGAGCTAAGTGTCTGAGCTTTCTAAAGTCCACCCAAACACGGGTCCAGCAGGTCTTTTAAGTGTACGGCCAGGGGCTCACAGCACTGCACCAGGGCCACAGTGAGAAAACACGCTCCTCAGTGTTTGTCTTGGGAAGCCTCACTGGCCGTCTCTCTAAGCCACGCAGGCCGTTGACTTTCGAAGCAACCTGAGAAAGGCGCGGTTTGCGCCTGAAACACCCAGAGCCCTTTTATAAGGTGTACGGGCGTCGGAGCCTAAAGCAAGTCAGCGGGGACGTCACGCCACTCGCCGCAGGCAGAACGGCTCTGCTACGAAGGTTCAACGGGGAAGGACAGGGTGCCGCTTCCGACCCTTTGACTGTGGCAGAAACGACACGTACTAGGCACACTGCAACTTTGATATTGGTGACCTAGTGAGAAAAGCACTATTTTCCCCCCTGGAGAGCAGAAGGCCTGTGGTGTCAAATTTCCCTGAGACAGTGCTGTTCTCTGTCTGCTCTTCACAGCTAGAGTGCCTTCACGGAGAGCAGAGTGTCCTTGGAGAAACAGAGAGTGTCCTGTGCATTCCAGGCGGCACCCCAGATCACCCACTGCAAAAGGGAAATCTACACCTCTCTCCACGGTTCAAAGGATCGATCGGATGGCCCATTCACACATCGAGGCGTTCAGCGGTTTTTCCACAGCCTTCTGGAGAAGTACTGCTTGTTCTCTAGTATGCTTTTCCTATGGCACCCACGTCCTCACTGCGTCCCAGGGAACAACACTGTGTAGAGGATCACGTTCTTGGCTGACTGAGCAGCACCATGCTACCTCAGGCCTCCGGATCACCTCTTTGAAAGCAGAGTGAAAGGCAACCCTCTGCTTTTTCTCCAGAGAGCTCGATGGCCAAAACATTCAACGGAATCTCTGAACACAGCACTAACTGCTCTTTTGTAGGTGACATGTCAGGGGATCTCAGGGCAGAGCGTGAGCTGCAAGGAAAACACACTTCCCTAAGTGTCCGTTCCGGGTGCACTTACTTGGCGGATCTCTCTCTATGCCACGCACAAACTAGAGAGGCCCTGCAGTTTTCCAAATGTAGATAGATTCGCCTGAACACTACTACGCTTCGAGAAGCTGCGAGGACACGTCGCAACCTCCCCAAAGCTTTACGTCCCATAGACCAGCCACACGTTGCACATCACAACTTCCTCGGGTTCGAACTTCATCCGGGAAGGGGCCAGAGTGCCCCCTTCTGTCTGTTTTGGCTCGCTGGAAACTGATCGTACTCGGGCAGTTTGGAACGTTCAGTTTGGCCATGTATGTGCATGGCAGCACGTCCCAGCTGTAAGGAGGACCGCTGCAGCCTCCACGCCGCCTGAAATAGAGTGCTGCTGCCAGTCTCACGTCCTGGAATGTCCTATGTAGGAAAAGGGCGTTTCCCTGAGGGCAATACGGTGCTCCCAGTTCCCTGCAAGAGGCATGGGAAAGGCGCCAATGCCTAAAGGGAAAACGACACTGCCTGCCAGGCTCATAGTAAGGTCCATGTATTGCATTTGGAAGATTGGGCATACATCATTGGCCAGGAAAACCTAGTCCACGGAGTGCCTTCCCGTTAGTGAGCTTCTCGGAACTCTGGGAATACTGCGTCCTCCGCACCTCCCATGAAAGAACACTGAGACCTGAGGATCCCTTCCTGGGCGACTTCACAACCCTCAGGGATCTTGGGCCTCCGGGCATCTCTCCCTTAACGCCGAGTGAAAAGCAGCACACTGCTTTCTTCGTTGGAGAGCTAAGTGTCTGAGCTTTCTAAAGTCCACCCAAACACGGGTCCAGCAGGTCTTTTAAGTGTACGGCCAGGGGCTCACAGCACTGCACCAGGGCCACAGTGAGAAAACACGCTCCTCAGTGTTTGTCTTGGGAAGCCTCACTGGCCGTCTCTCTAAGCCACGCAGGCCGTTGACTTTCGAAGCAACCTGAGAAAGGCGCGGTTTGCGCCTGAAACACCCAGAGCCCTTTTATAAGGTGTACGGGCGTCGGAGCCTAAAGCAAGTCAGCGGGGACGTCACGCCACTCGCCGCAGGCAGAACGGCTCTGCTACGAAGGTTCAACGGGGAAGGACAGGGTGCCGCTTCCGACCCTTTGACTGTGGCAGAAACGACACGTACTAGGCACACTGCAACTTTGATATTGGTGACCTAGTGAGAAAAGCACTATTTTCCCCCCTGGAGAGCAGAAGGCCTGTGGTGCCAAATTTCCCTGAGACAGTGCTGTTCTCTGTCTGCTCTTCACAGCTAGAGTGCCTTCACGGAGAGCAGAGTGTCCTTGGAGAAACAGAGAGTGTCCTGTGCATTCCAGGCGGCACCCCAGATCACCCACTGCAAAAGGGAAATCTACACCTCTCTCCACGGTTCAAAGGATCGATCGGATGGCCCATTCACACATCGAGGCGTTCAGCGGTTTTTCCACAGCCTTCTGGAGAAGGACTGCTGGATCTCTAGTATGCTTTTCCTATGGCACCCACGTCCTCACTGCGTCCCAGGGAACAACACTGTGTAGAGGAAAACACTTCCTGGCTGACTGAGCAGCACCATGCTACCTAAGGCCTCCGGATCACCACTCTCAAAGCAGAGTGAAAGGCAAACCTCTGCTTTTTCTCCACAGAGCTCGATGGCCAAAACATTCAACGGACTCTCTGAACACAGCACTAACTGCTCTTTTGTAGGTGACATGTCAGGGGATCTCAGGGCAGAGCGTGAGCTGCAAGGAAAACACACTTCCCTAAGTGTCCGTTCCGGGTGCACTTACTTGGCGGATCTCTCTCTATGCCACGCACAAACTAGAGAGGCCCTGCAGTTTTCCAAATGTAGATAGATTCGCCTGAACACTACTACGCTTCGAGAAGCTGCGAGGACACGTCGCAACCTCCCCAAAGCTTTACGTCCCATAGACCAGCCACACGTTGCACATCACAACTTCCTCGGGTTCGAACTTCATCCGGGGAGGGGCCAGAGTGCCCCCTTCTGTCTGTTTTGGCTCGCTGGAAACTGATCGTACTCGGGCAGTTTGGAACGTTCAGTTTGGCCATGTATGTGCATGGCAGCACGTCCCAGCTGTAAGGAGGACCGCTGCAGCCTCCACGCCGCCTGAAATAGAGTGCTGCTGCCAGTCTCACATCCTGGAATGTCCTATGTAGGAAAATGGCGTTTCCCTGAGGGCAGTACGGTGCTCCCAGTTCCCTGCAAGCGGCATGGGAAAGGCGCCAATGCCTAAAGGGAAAACGACACTGCCTGCCAGGCTTATAGTAAGATCCATGTATTGCATTTGGAAGATTGGGCATACATCATTGGCCAGGAAAACCTAGTCCACGGAGTGCCTTCCCGTTAGTGAGCTTCTCGGAACTCTGGGAATACTGCGTCCTCCGCACCTTCCATGAAAGAACACTGAGACCTGAGGATCCCTTCCTGGGCGACTTCACAACCCTCAGGGATCTTGGGCCTCCGGGCATCTCTCCCTTAACGCCGAGTGAAAAGCAGCACACTGCTTTCTTCGTTGGAGAGCTAAGTGTCTGAGCTTTCTAAAGTCCACCCAAACACGGGTCCAGCAGGTCTTTTAAGTGTACGGCCAGGGGCTCACAGCACTGCACCAGGGCCACAGTGAGAAAACACGCTCCTCAGTGTTTGTCTTGGGAAGCCTCACTGGCCGTCTCTCTAAGCCACGCAGGCCGTTGACTTTCGAAGCAACCTGAGAAAGGCGCGGTTTGCGCCTGAAACACCCAGAGCCCTTTTATAAGGTGTACGGGCGTCGGAGCCTAAAGCAAGTCAGCGGGGACGTCACGCCACTCGCCGCAGGCAGAACGGCTCTGCTACGAAGGTTCAACGGGGAAGGACAGGGTGCCGCTTCCGACCCTTTGACTGTGGCAGAAACGACACGTACTAGGCACACTGCAACTTTGATATTGGTGACCTAGTGAGAAAAGCACTATTTTCCCCCCTGGAGAGCAGAAGGCCTGTGGTGTCAAATTTCCCTGAGACAGTGCTGTTCTCTGTCTGCTCTTCACAGCTAGAGTGCCTTCACGGAGAGCAGAGTGTCCTTGGAGAAACAGAGAGTGTCCTGTGCATTCCAGGCGGCACCCCAGATCACCCACTGCAAAAGGGAAATCTACACCTCTCTCCACGGTTCAAAGGATCGATCGGATGGCCCATTCACACATCGAGGCGTTCAGCGGTTTTTCCACAGCCTTCTGGAGAAGTACTGCTTGTTCTCTAGTATGCTTTTCCTATGGCACCCACGTCCTCACTGCGTCCCAGGGAACAACACTGTGTAGAGGATCACGTTCTTGGCTGACTGAGCAGCACCATGCTACCTCAGGCCTCCGGATCACCTCTTTGAAAGCAGAGTGAAAGGCAACCCTCTGCTTTTTCTCCAGAGAGCTCGATGGCCAAAACATTCAACGGACTCTCTGAACACAGCACTAACTGCTCTTTTGTAGGTGACATGTCAGGGGATCTCAGGGCAGAGCGTGAGCTGCAAGGAAAACACACTTCCCTAAGTGTCCGTTCCGGGTGCACTTACTTGGCGGATCTCTCTCTATGCCACGCACAAACTAGAGAGGCCCTGCACTTTTCCAAATGTAGATAGATTCGCCTGAACACTACTACGCTTCGAGAAGCTGCGAGGACACGTCGCAACCTCCCCAAAGCTTTACGTCCCATAGACCAGCCACACGTTGCACATCACAACTTCCTCGGGTTCGAACTTCATCCGGGAAGGGGCCAGAGTGCCCCCTTCTGTCTGTTTTGGCTCGCTGGAAACTGATCGTACTCGGGCAGTTTGGAACGTTCAGTTTGGCCATGTATGTGCATGGCAGCACGTCCCAGCTGTAAGGAGGACCGCTGCAGCCTCCACGCCGCCTGAAATAGAGTGCTGCTGCCAGTCTCACGTCCTGGAATGTCCTATGTAGGAAAAGGGCGTTTCCCTGAGGGCAATACGGTGCTCCCAGTTCCCTGCAAGAGGCATGGGAAAGGCGCCAATGCCTAAAGGGAAAACGACACTGCCTGCCAGGCTCATAGTAAGGTCCATGTATTGCATTTGGAAGATTGGGCATACATCATTGGCCAGGAAAACCTAGTCCACGGAGTGCCTTCCCGTTAGTGAGCTTCTCGGAACTCTGGGAATACTGCGTCCTCCGCACCTCCCATGAAAGAACACTGAGACCTGAGGATCCCTTCCTGGGCGACTTCACAACCCTCAGGGATCTTGGGCCTCCGGGCATCTCTCCCTTAACGCCGAGTGAAAAGCAGCACACTGCTTTCTTCGTTGGAGAGCTAAGTGTCTGAGCTTTCTAAAGTCCACCCAAACACGGGTCCAGCAGGTCTTTTAAGTGTACGGCCAGGGGCTCACAGCACTGCACCAGGGCCACAGTGAGAAAACACGCTCCTCAGTGTTTGTCTTGGGAAGCCTCACTGGCCGTCTCTCTAAGCCACGCAGGCCGTTGACTTTCGAAGCAACCTGAGAAAGGCGCGGTTTGCGCCTGAAACACCCAGAGCCCTTTTATAAGGTGTACGGGCGTCGGAGCCTAAAGCAAGTCAGCGGGGACGTCACGCCACTCGCCGCAGGCAGAACGGCTCTGCTACGAAGGTTCAACGGGGAAGGACAGGGTGCCGCTTCCGACCCTTTGACTGTGGCAGAAACGACACGTACTAGGCACACTGCAACTTTGATATTGGTGACCTAGTGAGAAAAGCACTATTTTCCCCCCTGGAGAGCAGAAGGCCTGTGGTGTCAAATTTCCCTGAGACAGTGCTGTTCTCTGTCTGCTCTTCACAGCTAGAGTGCCTTCACGGAGAGCAGAGTGTCCTTGGAGAAACAGAGAGTGTCCTGTGCATTCCAGGCGGCACCCCAGATCACCCACTGCAAAAGGGAAATCTACACCTCTCTCCACGGTTCAAAGGATCGATCGGATGGCCCATTCACACATCGAGGCGTTCAGCGGTTTTTCCACAGCCTTCTGGAGAAGTACTGCTTGTTCTCTAGTATGCTTTTCCTATGGCACCCACGTCCTCACTGCGTCCCAGGGAACAACACTGTGTAGAGGATCACGTTCTTGGCTGACTGAGCAGCACCATGCTACCTCAGGCCTCCGGATCACCTCTTTGAAAGCAGAGTGAAAGGCAACCCTCTGCTTTTTCTCCAGAGAGCTCGATGGCCAAAACATTCAACGGAATCTCTGAACACAGCACTAACTGCTCTTTTGTAGGTGACATGTCAGGGGATCTCAGGGCAGAGCGTGAGCTGCAAGGAAAACACACTTCCCTAAGTGTCCGTTCCGGGTGCACTTACTTGGCGGATCTCTCTCTATGCCACGCACAAACTAGAGAGGCCCTGCACTTTTCCAAATGTAGATAGATTCGCCTGAACACTACTACGCTTCGAGAAGCTGCGAGGACACGTCGCAACCTCCCCAAAGCTTTACGTCCCATAGACCAGCCACACGTTGCACATCACAACTTCCTCGGGTTCGAACTTCATCCGGGAAGGGGCCAGAGTGCCCCCTTCTGTCTGTTTTGGCTCGCTGGAAACTGATCGTACTCGGGCAGTTTGGAACGTTCAGTTTGGCCATGTATGTGCATGGCAGCACATCCCAGCTGTAAGGAGGACCGCTGCAGCCTCCACGCCGCCTGAAATAGAGTGCTGCTGCCAGTCTCACGTCCTGGAATGTCCTATGTAGGAAAAGGGCGTTTCCCTGAGGGCAATACGGTGCTCCCAGTTCCCTGCAAGCGGCATGGGAAAGGCGCCAATGCCTAAAGGGAAAACGACACTGCCTGCCAGGCTCATAGTAAGGTCCATGTATTGCATTTGGAAGATTGGGCATACATCATTGGCCAGGAAAACCTAGTCCACGGAGTGCCTTCCCGTTAGTGAGCTTCTCGGAACTCTGGGAATACTGCGTCCTCCGCACCTCCCATGAAAGAACACTGAGACCTGAGGATCCCTTCCTGGGCGACTTCACAACCCTCAGGGATCTTGGGCCTCCGGGCATCTCTCCCTTAACGCCGAGTGAAAAGCAGCACACTGCTTTCTTCGTTGGAGAGCTAAGTGTCTGAGCTTTCTAAAGTCCACCCAAACACGGGTCCAGCAGGTCTTTTAAGTGTACGGCCAGGGGCTCACAGCACTGCACCAGGGCCACAGTGAGAAAACACGCTCCTCAGTGTTTGTCTTGGGAAGCCTCACTGGCCGTCTCTCTAAGCCACGCAGGCCGTTGACTTTCGAAGCAACCTGAGAAAGGCGCGGTTTGCGCCTGAAACACCCAGAGCCCTTTTATAAGGTGTACGGGCGTCGGAGCCTAAAGCAAGTCAGCGGGGACGTCACGCCACTCGCCGCAGGCAGAACGGCTCTGCTACGAAGGTTCAACGGGGAAGGACAGGGTGCCGCTTCCGACCCTTTGACTGTGGCAGAAACGACACGTACTAGGCACACTGCAACTTTGATATTGGTGACCTAGTGAGAAAAGCACTATTTTCCCCCCTGGAGAGCAGAAGGCCTGTGGTGCCAAATTTCCCTGAGACAGTGCTGTTCTCTGTCTGCTCTTCACAGCTAGAGTGCCTTCACGGAGAGCAGAGTGTCCTTGGAGAAACAGAGAGTGTCCTGTGCATTCCAGGCGGCACCCCAGATCACCCACTGCAAAAGGGAAATCTACACCTCTCTCCACGGTTCAAAGGATCGATCGGATGGCCCATTCACACATCGAGGCGTTCAGCGGTTTTTCCACAGCCTTCTGGAGAAGTACTGCTGGATCTCTAGTATGCTTTTCCTATGGCACCCACGTCCTCACTGCGTCCCAGGGAACAACACTGTGTAGAGGAAAACACTTCCTGGCTGACTGAGCAGCACCATGCTACCTAAGGCCTCCGGATCACCACTCTCAAAGCAGAGTGAAAGGCAAACCTCTGCTTTTTCTCCACAGAGCTCGATGGCCAAAACATTCAACGGACTCTCTGAACACAGCACTAACTGCTCTTTTGTAGGTGACATGTCAGGGGATCTCAGGGCAGAGCGTGAGCTGCAAGGAAAACACACTTCCCTAAGTGTCCGTTCCGGGTGCACTTACTTGGCGGATCTCTCTCTATGCCACGCACAAACTAGAGAGGCCCTGCAGTTTTCCAAATGTAGATAGATTCGCCTGAACACTACTACGCTTCGAGAAGCTGCGAGGACACGTCGCAACCTCCCCAAAGCTTTACGTCCCATAGACCAGCCACACGTTGCACATCACACCTTCCTCGGGTTCGAACTTCATCCGGGGAGGGGCCAAAGTGCCTCTTTCTGTCTGTTTTGGCTCGCTGGAAACTGATCGTACTCGGGCAGTTTGGAACGTTCAGTTTGGCCATGTATGTGCATGGCAGCACATCCCAGCTGTAAGGAGGACCGCTGCAGCCTCCACGCCGCCTGAAATAGAGTGCTGCTGCCAGTCTCACGTCCTGGAATGTCCTATGTAGGAAAAGGGCGTTTCCCTGAGGGCAATACGGTGCTCCCAGTTCCCTGCAAGAGGCATGGGAAAGGCGCCAATGCCTAAAGGGAAAACGACACTGCCTGCCAGGCTCATAGTAAGGTCCATGTATTGCATTTGGAAGATTGGGCATACATCATTGGCCAGGAAAACCTAGTCCACGGAGTGCCTTCCCATTAGTGAGCTTCTCGGAACTCTGGGAATACTGCGTACTCCGCACCTCCCATGAAAGAACACTGAGAACTGAGGATCCCTTCCTGGGCGACTTCACAACCCTCAGGGATCTTGGGCCTCCGGGCATCTCTCCCTTAACGCCGAGTGAAAAGCAGCACACTGCTTTCTTCGTTGGAGAGCTAAGTGTCTGAGCTTTCTAAAGACCACCCAAACACGGGTCCAGCAGGTCTTTTAAGTGTACGGCCAGGGGCTCACAGCACTGCACCAGGGCCACAGTGAGAAAACACGCTCCTCAGTGTTTGTCTTGGGAAGCCTCACTGGCCGTCTCTCTAAGCCACGCAGGCCGTTGACTTTCGAAGCAACCTGAGAAAGGCGCGGTTTGCGCCTGAAACACCCAGAGCCCTTTTATAAGGTGTACGGGCGTCGGAGCCTAAAGCAAGTCAGCGGGGACGTCACGCCACTCGCCGCAGGCAGAACGGCTCTGCTACGAAGGTTCAACGGGGAAGGACAGGGTGCCGCTTCCGACCCTTTGACTGTGGCAGAAACGACACGTACTAGGCACACTGCAACTTTGATATTGGTGACCTAGTGAGAAAAGCACTATTTTCCCCCCTGGAGAGCAGAAGGCCTGTGGTGTCAAATTTCCCTGAGACAGTGCTGTTCTCTGTCTGCTCTTCACAGCTAGAGTGCCTTCACGGAGAGCAGAGTGTCCTTGGAGAAACAGAGAGTGTCCTGTGCATTCCAGGCGGCACCCCAGATCACCCACTGCAAAAGGGAAATCTACACCTCTCTCCACGGTTCAAAGGATCGATCGGATGGCCCATTCACACATCGAGGCGTTCAGCGGTTTTTCCACAGCCTTCTGGAGAAGGACTGCTGGATCTCTAGTATGCTTTTCCTATGGCACCCACGTCCTCACTGCGTCCCAGGGAACAACACTGTGTAGAGGAAAACACTTCCTGGCTGACTGAGCAGCACCATGCTACCTAAGGCCTCCGGATCACCACTCTCAAAGCAGAGTGAAAGGCAAACCTCTGCTTTTTCTCCACAGAGCTCGATGGCCAAAACATTCAACGGACTCTCTGAACACAGCACTAACTGCTCTTTTGTAGGTGACATGTCAGGGGATCTCAGGGCAGAGCGTGAGCTGCAAGGAAAACACACTTCCCTAAGTGTCCGTTCCGGGTGCACTTACTTGGCGGATCTCTCTCTATGCCACGCACAAACTAGAGAGGCCCTGCACTTTTCCAAATGTAGATAGATTCGCCTGAACACTACTACGCTTCGAGAAGCTGCGAGGACACGTCGCAACCTCCCCAAAGCTTTACGTCCCATAGACCAGCCACACGTTGCACATCACAACTTCCTCGGGTTCGAACTTCATCCGGGAAGGGGCCAGAGTGCCCCCTTCTGTCTGTTTTGGCTCGCTGGAAACTGATCGTACTCGGGCAGTTTGGAACGTTCAGTTTGGCCATGTATGTGCATGGCAGCACGTCCCAGCTGTAAGGAGGACCGCTGCAGCCTCCACGCCGCCTGAAATAGAGTGCTGCTGCCAGTCTCACATCCTGGAATGTCCTATGTAGGAAAATGGCGTTTCCCTGAGGGCAGTACGGTGCTCCCAGTTCCCTGCAAGCGGCATGGGAAAGGCGCCAATGCCTAAAGGGAAAACGACACTGCCTGCCAGGCTTATAGTAAGATCCATGTATTGCATTTGCAAGATTGGGCATACATCATTGGCCAGGAAAACCTAGTCCACGGAGTGCCTTCCCGTTAGTGAGCTTCTCGGAACTCTGGGAATACTGCGTCCTCCGCACCTTCCATGAAAGAACACTGAGACCTGAGGATCCCTTCCTGGGCGACTTCACAACCCTCAGGGATCTTGGGCCTCCGGGCATCTCTCCCTTAACGCCGAGTGAAAAGCAGCACACTGCTTTCTTCGTTGGAGAGCTAAGTGTCTGAGCTTTCTAAAGTCCACCCAAACACGGGTCCAGCAGGTCTTTTAAGTGTACGGCCAGGGGCTCACAGCACTGCACCAGGGCCACAGTGAGAAAACACGCTCCTCAGTGTTTGTCTTGGGAAGCCTCACTGGCCGTCTCTCTAAGCCACGCAGGCCGTTGACTTTCGAAGCAACCTGAGAAAGGCGCGGTTTGCGCCTGAAACACCCAGAGCCCTTTTATAAGGTGTACGGGCGTCGGAGCCTAAAGCAAGTCAGCGGGGACGTCACGCCACTCGCCGCAGGCAGAACGGCTCTGCTACGAAGGTTCAACGGGGAAGGACAGGGTGCCGCTTCCGACCCTTTGACTGTGGCAGAAACGACACGTACTAGGCACACTGCAACTTTGATATTGGTGACCTAGTGAGAAAAGCACTATTTTCCCCCCTGGAGAGCAGAAGGCCTGTGGTGTCAAATTTCCCTGAGACAGTGCTGTTCTCTGTCTGCTCTTCACAGCTAGAGTGCCTTCACGGAGAGCAGAGTGTCCTTGGAGAAACAGAGAGTGTCCTGTGCATTCCAGGCGGCACCCCAGATCACCCACTGCAAAAGGGAAATCTACACCTCTCTCCACGGTTCAAAGGATCGATCGGATGGCCCATTCACACATCGAGGCGTTCAGCGGTTTTTCCACAGCCTTCTGGAGAAGTACTGCTGGATCTCTAGTATGCTTTTCCTATGGCACCCACGTCCTCACTGCGTCCCAGGGAACAACACTGTGTAGAGGATCACGTTCTTGGCTGACTGAGCAGCACCATGCTACCTCAGGCCTCCGGATCACCTCTTTGAAAGCAGAGTGAAAGGCAACCCTCTGCTTTTTCTCCAGAGAGCTCGATGGCCAAAACATTCAACGGACTCTCTGAACACAGCACTAACTGCTCTTTTGTAGGTGACATGTCAGGGGATCTCAGGGCAGAGCGTGAGCTGCAAGGAAAACACACTTCCCTAAGTGTCCGTTCCGGGTGCACTTACTTGGCGGATCTCTCTCTATGCCACGCACAAACTAGAGAGGCCCTGCAGTTTTCCAAATGTAGATAGATTCGCCTGAACACTACTACGCTTTGAGAAGCTGCGAGGACACGTCGCAACCTCCCCAAAGCTTTACGTCCCATAGACCAGCCACACGTTGCACATCACAACTTCCTCGGGTTCGAACTTCATCCGGGAAGGGGCCAGAGTGCCCCCTTCTGTCTGTTTTGGCTCGCTGGAAACTGATCGTACTCGGGCAGTTTGGAACGTTCAGTTTGGCCATGTATGTGCATGGCAGCACGTCCCAGCTGTAAGGAGGACCGCTGCAGCCTCCACGCCGCCTGAAATAGAGTGCTGCTGCCAGTCTCACGTCCTGGAATGTCCTATGTAGGAAAAGGGCGTTTCCCTGAGGGCAATACGGTGCTCCCAGTTCCCTGCAAGAGGCATGGGAAAGGTGCCAATGCCTAAAGGGAAAACGACACTGCCTGCCAGGCTCATAGTAAGGTCCATGTATTGCATTTGGAAGATTGGGCATACATCATTGGCCAGGAAAACCTAGTCCATGGAGTGCCTTCCCGTTAGTGAGCTTCTCGGAACTCTGGGAATACTGCGTCCTCCGCACCTCCCATGAAAGAACACTGAGAACTGAGGATCCCTTCCTGGGCGACTTCACAACCCTCAGGGATCTTGGGCCTCCGGGCATCTCTCCCTTAACGCCGAGTGAAAAGCAGCACACTGCTTTCTTCGTTGGAGAGCTAAGTGTCTGAGCTTTCTAAAGACCACCCAAACACGGGTCCAGCAGGTCTTTTAAGTGTACGGCCAGGGGCTCACAGCACTGCACCAGGGCCACAGTGAGAAAACACGCTCCTCAGTGTTTGTCTTGGGAAGCCTCACTGGCCGTCTCTCTAAGCCACGCAGGCCGTTGACTTTCGAAGCAACCTGAGAAAGGCGCGGTTTGCGCCTGAAACACCCAGAGCCCTTTTATAAGGTGTACGGGCGTCGGAGCCTAAAGCAAGTCAGCGGGGACGTCACGCCACTCGCCGCAGGCAGAACGGCTCTGCTACGAAGGTTCAACGGGGAAGGACAGGGTGCCGCTTCCGACCCTTTGACTGTGGCAGAAACGACACGTACTAGGCACACTGCAACTTTGATATTGGTGACCTAGTGAGAAAAGCACTATTTTCCCCCCTGGAGAGCAGAAGGCCTGTGGTGTCAAATTTCCCTGAGACAGTGCTGTTCTCTGTCTGCTCTTCACAGCTAGAGTGCCTTCACGGAGAGCAGAGTGTCCTTGGAGAAACAGAGAGTGTCCTGTGCATTCCAGGCGGCACCCCAGATCACCCACTGCAAAAGGGAAATCTACACCTCTCTCCACGGTTCAAAGGATCGATCGGATGGCCCATTCACACATCGAGGCGTTCAGCGGTTTTTCCACAGCCTTCTGGAGAAGGACTGCTGGATCTCTAGTATGCTTTTCCTATGGCACCCACGTCCTCACTGCGTCCCAGGGAACAACACTGTGTAGAGGAAAACACTTCCTGGCTGACTGAGCAGCACCATGCTACCTAAGGCCTCCGGATCACCACTCTCAAAGCAGAGTGAAAGGCAAACCTCTGCTTTTTCTCCACAGAGCTCGATGGCCAAAACATTCAACGGACTCTCTGAACACAGCACTAACTGCTCTTTTGTAGGTGACATGTCAGGGGATCTCAGGGCAGAGCGTGAGCTGCAAGGAAAACACACTTCCCTAAGTGTCCGTTCCGGGTGCACTTACTTGGCGGATCTCTCTCTATGCCACGCACAAACTAGAGAGGCCCTGCAGTTTTCCAAATGTAGATAGATTCGCCTGAACACTACTACGCTTCGAGAAGCTGCGAGGACACGTCGCAACCTCCCCAAAGCTTTACGTCCCATAGACCAGCCACACGTTGCACATCACAACTTCCTCGGGTTCGAACT